>NC_142600.1:17270557-17575557 GCF_041222555.1 Hakea prostrata | reverse complement strand
GCGATGGTTTGGCCTAATTTTATTTCATGGCTTCAGGTGTTTTGCACGCCTACGTCTATGGCTCTTTTTGGTATCAATTCTCATTCTCTATTATGTCTATTTAAAATAAATAAGTACAAAATTCTTATTGGTCAGAATGAAATGTTTGTGAATTTTATCGAATAATTTGAATGAAATAGTTTGGTGTCAGATAAAATTATTAAATGATAGTAACAGTGAAAAAAAATTGTTGTTATAAATTTTTGATTTTTCCTTCTTCTTTGACTTTGTAACTTCAATGAATATGATTCTTCTATCCATATGGAAAGTTATTTGGTTTTGGTTTTTTTTTTTTTATAATTCGGTGTGACATTTTATATTTCTTTTGATTTTGATGGCTATGTTTCGTTTTTTTTTTTCTTTTTTTTCTTTTGTTTCTTCTTTTTTTTTTGGTCTTTTGCTTTTGTGTTGTTTTGGGTTCCTTGGTGTGTTTTTTGTCTCTTACTTTGTTCTTTCTGTTTCTTGCCGCTCCTCTCTTTTGTCTCTTCTTGTTGTTCTGTCTCCCTTTCTTCTGTGTTCTGTGGTCTTCTGCTTTCTCTTGTGCCTTCCTCTTCCCTCTCTCGTTTGTTGTTGTTCTTCGGTTTTGGGTTCTTTGGCTCTTTGGGGGTTGGCCTTGCTGCTCGTGCCCTTGTTGGTGTGCTCGTTGTGGGGGGCTCTCTCCTGTGGGGGGCCCTGCTCCCTGTGGTTGGGGTTCTTTCCTTCTGTCCTCGGGGGGGGCCCTTTCGTGGCCTCGGTGTGGGCCTGCTCTCCGCTCTGGCCCTTGGTCGGCTCCCGGTTCTGTCTGGCCCTCCCGTGGTGGCTCGCCTCTTCGTTTGCGACCCGCGTACTACCCCTGTCTTGGTGGTGTTGCTCTGTGTTGGGTGGGGCTTTCTCGTGTGGCTGTTCGTCTCTTCCTCCCCCCCCACCCCCCCCCCCCCCCCCCCCCCCCCCCCCCCCCCCCTCTCTCTCCCGGCGGCGGGTGTGTCTCGGGTTTTCTCGCTCCTCCGTGCCGGTGCCTCTCCTCCTCTCGGGGCCTGCTCCTGTGCCCGACCCTCTTCGGGCCTTCTCCCCCTTCCCCCGCCTTGGCTGTTCTGGTCGCCTCCTCCGTTGTCCTCCGCTCCCCCGTCCCTCCGGTGGGGCTCCTCCCTCTCCTTTGTTCCTTTCTTCCCCCCTTTCCTCCCTCTTTGTTCCTTTCCTCCCCCTCCTCCCGGTGTCTCGTCCCCCTCCCCCCCCCCCCCCCTTTTGTCTTTCCTTCCCCTTCCCTTTCCCTTTCCTCCCCTTTTCCTCCCTCCTTTCCCCTTCCCCCCCCCTCCCTCCCTCCCTCTTCCTCCTTTTTTTTTCTTTTTCTTTCCCCTCTTTCCCTTCCCCTCTTGGCTTTCCTCCCCCCCCTTCCCCCTCCTTTTGTTCCCCCTGTTGCTTTTGTCTTTTTCCCTTTTGTCCCCCTCCTCCTCTCTCCCCCTCTCCTCTCCCCCCCCCTCTCCCCCTTCCCCCCCCCTCCCCTCCCGGTTTCCCTTTCCTCCCCTCCTCTGTCCCCCTCCCCCCCCTTCTGCTTCCCCCCCCCCCCTTCCCCTCCTTTCCCCTTGTCCTTCTCTCTCCTTTTTTTTCCTTTCCCCCCCCCCCTCCTCCCCCCCCCCTCCCTCTCTTCCTCCCCCCCCCCTTCTCCCTCTCCCCTTTGTTCCCCCTCCCTTCTCTTTTCCTCCTTCCTCCTTCCCTTTCTCCCCCCCCCCTCTTCCTTCCCCCCTCTCCCCCCCCCCCCCCCCCCTCTTCTCCCTCCCCTTCCTCCCCCTCCTTTCTTTCCTCCTCCCCTCCTTTCTCCCCCTTCTCTCCCCCCCCTCCCCTTCCCTCTTGCCCCCCCCCCCTCCTTTCTCCTTCTTTTCCCTTCTCCTTCTTCCTCTTCCCCTCCTCCCCTCCCCTTCCCCTCCCCTCCCCCCTCCCTCCCCCCCCCCCCCCCCCCCCCCCCCCCCCCCCCCCCCCCCCCCCCCCTCCCCCCCCCCCCCCCCCCCCCTCCCCCCCCCCCCCCCCCCCCCCCCCCCCCCCCTTCCTCTTCCCCTTTTTCCCTCCCCCTCCTTTCCCCTTCCCCCCCTCCCCCCCCTTTTCCCTTTTTCCCCCCCCCCCCCCCCCCCCTCCCCCCCCCCCCCCCCCCCCCCCCCCCCCCCTCTCCTCCCCTTTCTTCCCCTTCTTCCCCCCCTCCCCCCCCCTCTTCCTTTCCTTCCCTTTTCCCTTTTCTTTCTTTTTTTTTTATCTTTTTTGTCTTTTCTTCCCCCCCCCCCCCTTTCCCCCCCCCCCCCTTTCCCTTCTTTCCCTCTCCTCCTTTCCCCCCTCTTTTTCCCTCCCCCCCCCTCCCTCCTTTCTTTCTCAGGGGGGGGGCCCCCTCTTTTTTTTTTTTTTTTTTTTATATATGAAAACCTCGGTCGGTCGATAAAAAAAGAAAAAGAAAAAAGAAATGGAGGTGGGCAAGTGTGTCCTACATGCTTTGGACACCCATCTCCTACTTAGGGAGTCAATTAAGCTATTGGGCTCTTATAACTAACATGTGCTTTTTCTCTTCCAATGGATGGTCCCAACCTAGTGCACTGCAGCATCACCATTAAATATTAGTTGTTAAGTGCCTAATTAACTTCTTATAGACAAACCAATTTTTAGTGTAATTGATTACTTAATTGCATTGATGCTTGCATTGATTTCAATCTCAAATCTATCGAATCAGAACTATATGATTGTAAATTATTAAAATTAATTGCTTGGTTACGTAGATCATATGAATAATTATACGTGAGTCGATAGTTTTTTAATTCAAGGGTCAATTTGGAGGAATTTATGAATTAAACTCAAATTATGAAATTCAAATAATTCTATTTTCAGGCAAAAATTATGATGTAACATTTTTTCTTGATCCAATGCCAACCAGAATCATTCAACAAAAATAACCAAGCAATTTTTAAAAATTGAATTCATGACTCCAAATACCAAAGAATCTTGTATTCACATCGTCTATAATTCCTTTCCCTGCAATTCCCTGTAATTCTCTCATAGGATTGTGCCATGTGGCATTTAAGTAATCCAAAGGTTATCCAACAAACTAGAGTTGAAATAAAATTCAAATTTATGGGTGAGTTTAAATAAAATACAAATTTAGTTTAAATTGGATAACCATTGGATTACTTAAATGCCACATGACACAATCCTATGAGAGAATTACCAGGAATTGTAGGGAAAGGAATTACAGACGATGTGAATCCAAGAATCTTATGCATATGGAGTGACACATAGGGCATATCAGGGTCCTGGATTTGAAATTGGCTGAAATTGGTCACGTTAACCCGAAACAAACTCGTGCGAAGGACACATCGTTTTGCAGTGATGTATCTTGTTTTTTAATGTTTCTGGATCGTTTGAAGGGCATTTTACTGTTTTCAGTGGTATTTCGTAATTTTGTATTTTTTCGTTTGAGGGTTTCTTGGTTCTATAAAATCATGTTTTGTGGGATTCACATCGTCTGTAATTCCTTTCCATACAATTCCCTGTAATTCCATCATAGGATTGTGCCATGTGGCATTTAAGTAATCCAACGGTTACCCAATTCAAACTAAATTTAAATTTTATTTAAACTCTAGTTTGTTGGGTGACCGTTGGATTACTTAAATGCCACACGGCACAATCCTATGATGGAATTACAGGGAATTGTAAGGAAAGGAATTACAAACGATGTGAATCATGTTTTGTGTGTCTTTTAGAGGACAGTTGAATATTATTGTTTCTGGAAAAAAATTTGAGAGACAGATTCCATTTTTTTTATCCATTCTTCTGTTTGATTTGGTTTCTCTGTCGTTTCGGCATCAGAATCACTCATTTGAAGAACCTAAATTTCAATCATCCATCTTCAAACCCAAGCAAGTTGCATGTGCCAGCTGGCCCATTCAAACTTACTGTTAGAAGTTGGCAGCAAGTCAATACAAATCCGTGTAGGAGGGGAAAGAAAAAGAAAAGAAACAAGAATTATTGAGCAGAAAAATGCACATCAAATCATCAAGCAAGATACACGACAAAGACTATACATATATAAAGTGCCAACCTACTGCAAAAGCTCAGACACTTTATTAATCAGAGATAAATCCCATTGAGCTTTCAGGTTTAATAAGCTTATAGTGTCCAAAAGCAGCCAGAGAACCTGTCCATGGCAGAGTGGTAGACCAGTACACTCTTCCGTTCAATGGTCACTGGGTGATGAATTCATGTAGTGGAACAACAGCAAATGTAAACCCAGTAAGCTCTTCCTGACATTCAACCACAACATTTAAAACTGCCAGAGATATCTGCGGATCAAAGATGCATGAGTCACCATTACAAGCAGAGCTCTTCTTAATTACCACAAGAGAAATTTTCATTTCTTAAATTCAGTAATAAATCCCCATTCCCTGCTCTCAAGATCCAAGAGGTTTGACATAGATATATAACTTAATTAATGGGCTTGAAGCAGGCTGGTGATAGTCACGGGTTGTTGGACTGAGCAGTGATGGATGCATTAGATATAAATATCAGACACACCATTACTCATGACTTGGAGCTGGTGAGGAGCTGCGAATTAACCTCCTCATAAGTTAATTGACTCTGTTCCAGTTTCAAAGTGAAATCACCCATATAAAATACTTTATTAATTTTGATCTTAGCCTCACATTCACGTGTGATTTCTGGTATCTTTGTGTATTTGATTTGGGAATCCGAGTTTTGTCTCAATTAGTTAGACAAATCCTCAGTTACTGCCAGCTTAAGTATTCTTCTTTTAGATCTTGACTCTATCCATGTCAACCTTCACCGACAAAAAACAATTGGTTTACTCAGTTTAATATTCTCTAGAACAATTAGAATAATCATTTTGTTACCTGCATCTTCAAAGAGATTGGCTTTGGAAGCTTTATACCAATCACAATCATGAGCATACGCGTGAAATCCACTATGGTTTACAGCAGAGTTTCTCATTTTAAATTAAACCAGCATCTGGGTGGGTGAGAAGAACTACTTTTGGCGAAGAACCCAAGCTAGTTTAGTTTAGTAGTAGCAGAGATGTACAAACATGAACCACTATTACAAGTTTCTATTTGACTCTTTCAATTTCATTTCCTATTCTTCTTTCATCTTATAACACATAGGAACTCTACGGTACCAAGAAAATTCACAGAAGATGGTAAACAAACAGCTTGCCTTCTCCATTATTGATGCACCACCTTGTTTACTGCAACCACATGTAAATAACGCGTTTTTGAGCAGTCGTCTTTAGTTGACATTCTACACATCAATGCAAATTCTGAATTCTATAAATTGTCCAAAACTCGTTACCACTGATCGCAGCTCCTCAAAGTTGATAAACCCCTCTGAAATCATGGCTTGTAGACTCTGTTCTGTCCCTCTTCTTGCCCTTCTTCTAGTCCTCTTCTTCGCTACATCTCTAGCTGATGTACCATCATCATCAATCTCTGCATCTCGAGATTCAATCTGCCAATCAACTCCTTACCCTTACTACTGTAGATCAGTTATCCCATCCAATGATTCATCCAATGTATATGACTACAGTCGATTTTCTGTCAGCAAGTCTCTGTCCTCAGCAAGGAAGTTCTTGCGTTTAGTGAACAGGTATTTGGGCCAAAAGAGCTTGTCAATAATGGCTGTTCGAGCCCTTGAGGATTGTAGGCTTCTGGCAGAGCTGAACATCGATTTCTTGTTGAATACCTCTGTAACTGTCAATTCCACAACAATCCTTCCTACCTTGCAAGCCCAAGATGTGCAGACCTTGCTCAGTGCTATACTAACTAACCAGCAAACTTGCTTAGATGGACTTCAAGCTACAGCATCAGCTTGGAGTGTCAAGAATGGTCTCTACACTCCTCTTTCCAATACAACAAAGCTGTATAGCGTTTCTCTGGCACTCTTCACCAAAGGTTGGGTTCACAAAAAGAAAAAAACACATCAAGGTAGACAGCTTATGTTCTCAGGCACCAAAATTGATCGACATGGTCAATTGGCTCTGAGAATGTCGACGCACCACCGCCGGTTATACGAGTCATTAAGTGGAAGAAAACTCGCCCAGGCAAGCAAGAACAGTCCAGTGGTGAGAGACATGGTGGTTGTGAGCCAAAGTGGGACTGGAAATTTTACTACCATCAATGCTGCCCTTGCTGCAGCACCCAACAACACTAACATCACCGACGGCTATTTCATGATTTATGTAGTCTCTGGGGTCTATTCCGAGTATGTAACCGTCGACAAAACCAAATTGAACATTATGATGATAGGTGATGGCATAAGGAAGACAGTGATCACAGGTAACCGAAGCAATGCAGATGGATGGACTACATTCAATTCTGCAACTTTCGGTAAGTAATTAGAAGTCTTATATCTTAAGTTATATCAGGAAAGATCTTAGTTCTCACCTATGCTCGAAGTGAGAGTGACAGTGCCATTTTTTTTTTGCAGTTGTTCTTGGGCAAGGATTTGTGGGGATCAATATGACATTCCTCAACACTGCAGGAGCAATAAAGAATCAAGCAGTGGCAGTTCGAAATGGAGCAGACTTATCTACTTTCTACAGTTGCAGCTTTGAAGCTTACCAAGACACCCTATATGCACATTCTCTCAGGCAATTTTACAAGAAATGTGATATCTATGGGACTGTAGATTTCATATTTGGAAATGCAGCTGCGGTTTTCCAAAACTGTGATATATATGCAAGGCTACCACTAGCACAGCAATATAATACTGTTACTGCCCAAGGAAGAACAGATCCAAACCAGAACACTGGAACTATCCTACAGGGATGTAAGATCAGATCAACCGTGCAGTTGTCTTCTACCAATCAAACTACTAAAACATACTTGGGAAGACCATGGAGGCCATATTCCAGAACTGTTATCATGCAATCATTCATTGATAGCTTGGTACATCCCACCGGTTGGATAGATTGGGGTAACACTACAGTGCTAAGTACAATAGATTATTCTGAGTTTAACAATACTGGACCTGGGTCTGTGACAACAAATAGAGTTCAATGGCCTGGTTTCCATGCGATCAACTCTACAGATGCTTCCAATTTCACTGTCTCAAGTTTTCTGTTGGGGGATGTTTGGTTACCTGCAACTGGAGTGCCTTACATTGGGGGGTTATTATCAAAATTGCCTTCCGAGACATAATTTGCTTGAGATTTTTTTTAGACCAACTCACTTGATTAAATAGAATGTAATTTGTCAAGCCTCAACAATCAAGCCAAGGAAATGTAATTATATGGTTGTGTTGCTTGAGGATTCTTCTGCACGTTCATTTTTGTTTTGCTATGGAAAGCTTCAATAAATTTCTCTACATGTTAGTGCCCCAGCCTCCACATGATTTGTTTTTGGGTGGATAAAATTCTTACCTCTTGTGTCTTTGTTGTGGAGCCTTGCCTTGTAACATAACATGTGCCTCATGGTAAGGTGGGTCTATTGGTTAGCCAACTACCCCAGTGTGATCCTAAGGAATCCAATTTGTCTGGACAACTTGGCCAACCATTGTTACCAAGAAAAAGCTGCAATTTTTGTAGGGTATATCAAGAAGCACAGAAAAGGCTTGAATAACAGATGAATCGGTGCCTAATTCCTTGACCACTACCTAAAATAACACAAAAAGAGCTTTGGGCTTTTTTCCAAAACAAAAAGAGGGCTAGAAATGAAATAAGAATAAGTAGTTCCTAGTCCCACAATGAACTGAACTTAATTTCAATTTGCTTCACCTTGGCAAACTAGTAGTTCAAAGTCTTGTGAATCAAAACATCCAAGTAAACCAGACAGCTTGTGTTAATGTTCTTCCTTCAACAACACTATTGACCAGATAACTCAGTAATTGGCACTTCATTTTTCAACTTTGTAGCTGACTTACTTCAGGGTTGACTTGATTGTGTTACCCTTGAACCATTTCCAGCCGCAGGTTCATCTGACTCAATCAGGCTATCCATTACAAACGCTGGTGATGAAGGCAATGGAAGAGTGGTAGACCATCTACTAAGCATGAAAACAAGAGACCATGGGTCTGTTAGAAATATTTTCTTCAACATATAGTAGTCCAATGTGAATGCATCTAATCACTTCAGACCTATTACAGTTTTCTCTCAAAGTTGGATTTATCAATGCCCTCTGTCCATTTTCACCATGCCTACAACAACATATCAACACACCTATAACTTCAAAATTAATTAAACTAAGCTCAAGAGT
Source organism: Hakea prostrata (assembly GCF_041222555.1). Classification (NCBI taxonomy): domain Eukaryota; kingdom Viridiplantae; phylum Streptophyta; class Magnoliopsida; order Proteales; family Proteaceae; genus Hakea; species Hakea prostrata. The sequence continues at coordinate 17,567,305 of NC_142600.1, read as the reverse complement.
TGAGAAGTGTTCCTATGTACACAGCAGACAAGGTCCAAAGGTACCATTGATACATTAAAATTGTTGTTTATCTTATCCCTGATGATCTCTAGAGCAAGACATAAAACTGAACACTACTCTGTCTTAACTGAGCATTTCCTTGCATTATGTACTCTGGTGCCATATATCCACTGCATTCCATGTCGTGGTATAATAGTTTCTTAACTGAGCATTTCCCTTGCATTATGTACTCTGGTATCATATATCCACTGCATTCCATGTCTCGGAATAATAGTTTCAAGTAGTAGTACTCCCAATGTTAGTGAGAAACATAAAATATATGATTTCCTGCTCATTCACTCACTTCCTTGTTTGGTTAGAGGTGAAGTGAGTGAAATGAAATAAATCTTTGTTTGTGTAGAAACTGAAGTGAAACAAGAGAAGATTTAACTGAGCAGTGAAGGAGGGTAACTCTTCTTTTTTTCTATTTTTTTTGGGGTTGGGGGAAAAGGAAAGAAGAGTTTAAACAACTCTTTGCCTTTTCTTTTGACATAGCGTGCAATTCATGGGCTCATAGAGTGTGAACTTACTCCAACAACCCTTTTAGTACTGGCTTGAGTTTGGTCAATTCCTTAGAGCCTTGCCATGCCAAAATCTGCAATTTTTGGGTTCATCTCCTCATCTAACAAAATATTGCAGGACTTTAAATCACGATGGATAATCTTCGGTTGATGATCTTCACGAAGATAAAGAAGCCCTCAAGCAATCCCTCTGATGATTTCTTTAACATGTCATAATCCAATTCTGAACATTTGACCGGATCTACATATCCATGACCCCAGAAGAAGTGTTAAATAAAAAACTCCAATCATGCAGGATCTGCTCATCAAATTAAATATATTTATCTAGGCACACTAACAGATAGGAGTAGAGTCAAACCAAAAATAAAGAGATCAAGACTTGAATCTGGCACAAATTCATAGATGAGCAGCTTTTCCTCTCCTCCTAAGGAAAATCCAAGCAGCCTAACAAGATTCCTGTTGTGCAGCTTGGCCAATAATATAACCTCATTCATAAACCCAATTTGACCTTGTACAGAGTGTCCTGATAGCCTCTTCTCTGCCACTACTTGTCCAAAAGCTTACCCTGAGTGTGAGTGTGTGTTATCTGTGTAATATCCTCTGCTTCGAAATTTAAATCACCTTCTAGTATTTGAAACCTAACATTAGATGCTTAGAAAGTAACACTTCTAGAGGTAGTGCAAAGAATTGGTACCATGTAAACAGAACCAAATGCTCTTTGTCCAAGCATATTTGCATCAGAGAATTTGTCGTCGCTACAGCTCTTATTGTATCAGTGTTGAATCGTAAGTAGTTGGCACTTATAATCTCCTCTTGATCAACTTTATCCATACAGAACATGAAAATCCAATAAGTAATTAGTTCCTGGACAAATGAATAGACAGAGGCACCTTTTGGTGTTTTGAATTGTATAATACAGTTTCGCTACAAATTTTTGTTGTCATGTCTTCATGAATATGCCTGGCTTCTTACCATCAGCATTATTCTTCAGCTTCTCCGTTGAAGAACGCAGATAGAAGATGGTTACAGGTATTACAGCAGCAAATGTTCTGACAACAACAAAAACAACAGCATCAGTACAATAATGATAATAACACATGGATTTCTCCCTGTTTTGCACCAGTACCTGACTCATCAAGCAAAAAGATCAAAGTCATGTCTAGTAAAAAATTTTTAATGAGCTGGGCCAAGTTGTTGAAGTCTTTCAGTCTAAATTAAAACAGATGAGTCTTTGATATTTGATGTGAGGACAATACTGAAGTCAAAAAACCAAACTTCTGAACAAGATGAGTCTTCATATCCGATAATTTGAACTATGCATAATTAGTCCATTCTGTTATATCCCCAAGGTAAGAAAAAACAGTGAGTACATATTGCAAACATGTGAGCTTGATCAGTGATGGCCCAAAGAAGAGTGAAACCATATCCATGAATAAGCAAAATCACTGGGGGGGGGAAATAAAGACGATGCAGGTGACAAATAAGACCAAACCACCTGACAGAAAATACTAAGATCATTGCAAGTGTTCTATCCATAAACTAAGCCTTCCAGTACTGCTTCAATGCAACTACACGCTTTGCCAGTTCCTTCTCAATACAGACATCTTCTGTCCTCTTGACTCCTTTTTCCTGCAATTAACAAATTGCCCTTCTTAATAAATTCCCAATGAAAATTATCGAAATCACATTATACACAGAATTTTCTGTTCCCAACTGTTCTTCATCCTCCTCCATTATCCAGTGCTTCGGTGGACCATCTCCCACCTCTTTTAACCAAAAAAAAAAATGTTGTTAAGGACTTTACCAGGATCAGCTTTCTTCTGAGAGAATTCCACCTCATTCCTACATTTCCATATGTGATAGAAAAAAATAGCTAGAACCGACAAAACCCAATAAATTCTAACTTTTATCCCAGTTAAACAGGGAGCAAATTTTGATCCCCAATTCCAAAAGAGAATCAGCTCTCAAGAGTTCCGCTCTTAGTCCAAGAGGACCAGCCATTAAGATATGGTTAGAGAAACTGCAGGAGAGAAATAAGTGCCATAAAGTTTCAGTATTAGATCTGCATAAACTACAGAACCCATCCGATTGAATCCACTTCTGGCTTCTATTTTTAACAAAGAGCCCATTAATAAAAAATCTCCACAAGAAGGTTTTATATCTAGGATGAAATTTCCTACTATTGAAAAGCTTCCAGAACTTAATGGAATTGTCAGAATTAAAATTGGCATGGAAAAAGAAGTAGAACCTTCTCCACCAGTACTAATAAAAGAAGCCAAAAACATAGTAGAAAATTTATTTCCTTTAACAAGAAAGCAATGTCAATTATCCACTCTGCTATCACCAAAAATTTTGGAAATTTCAGTTAAAAAATGCACAGGAAGCAGCAAGCAGATTAAACAGAACAGTGAAGTTCTAGCCATTCGGATTAAGCACATCTTTCACAAGGGTGACCGAATTTGGTTTAAACAGAGAAATAGAGATCGAATGATAAGGAATGGTGGGCATCTAAGAATCATGCCAAAAGAAAGTAGACTACAGACAAGAAGGGTTTGAGGGGGTTTAAGGGTAGGACCGGAGGAAGGACTCTAGTAAATGCGCAGGACCGTCAAGCCAGCTGTCATATCGGAATTTTGTTCAACGGTTGAGATTCAATCGACCGAGATTTCTAATATGACGGTTCAAAATCTCGGCTTGATGGTCATAATGCGCATGATCCAAGCAAAATTAAAACTCTAACTTTGGGATCCAAAGAAAATTGCAACCAGAAATATTTGCCTTTCAAAACTTGGGACCAAATAGAAGGCGGCTCTGAAATGAGCCTCCACGCAAGCTTATGAAGGAGAGTTGACTTATGGGTTTTACATCTCTAAAGCCTGCCCCACCCATCCAAACAGGCTTTAAAAGAGTTGCTTTCTTAGTAGTAGTCACTTATGTATTTTATTTTTTTTGGTTCCAAGAGAGTTTTTTTTTTTTTTGGTTCAAGAGAGCTACCATTCCAAAATTGGAGCACAATGAAATCCAAAATAAATGCATCATCAGCAAAAAAAAAACAAGTGGGTGATTTAAGGCGATCTTCTAGCAATTTTAACACCTTTAAAACTATCTATATATCTGTAAAATTCCAAGGATTCTAATTAAAACTTCCATAATGCAAAGAAACAAGTAGAGGCTCACTGGGCACTCCTGTCTGAGTCCTATAGAAGGATTAAATAAATCATAGGGGTTTCCACCCAGCTTGATAGAAAAGTAACAGAAAAAATAAGAGCAAAAACCAAAGAGATCCACTCTTCACCCAAACCAAATAATCTAAAAACCCTACACAGCAAACCCCACTCCACTCTATCATAAGCCTTAGAAAAATTGAATTTAATAGCCATAAAACACGGAGGAATTTCAAACCCATGAAATGAATCGTTTAGTTACCAACACCATCTCACTGCAAAAATCAAACGAGTAAGAATTGATTGATAATTGGATTTACACTTACTAGAGATTTTGATAGTCAAGCAAGAGAATCCAGTAGGTTGGTTTGACCGAGACACGGAAGGATTTATAGGTTAGGAGAGAAACTTCATGGGATGAAATTTTATAGTTATGGGGACTAAAAAGATCATCATGAACAAATAAGGGAATATGTTGAATATGGTTCATGCTTCACATTCGGTTGTTGAAGGACAATGAGTCCCGTTCTTCAATGAGCTGGTGGTGTTTAAGGGAAGGCCGTCCTAATATGGATGTGGGGACAGTACCCTTGGAGCCTATAGAGGTCCTATGTCACTTTAAGCCTTGGAGTTTCTATGCAGTTTATACTTTGAACTCATGAATACTATGTATATATATACATATATTTTTTCTTCTGAACATAACATCTTAATAACTCATCGACCTTAGCCACGTGGGTATTTATGATCGAGGGGCAACCAGATAACCGACTGTCCGTTCCTTTGATATATTTCGGAATTATAAATACGCATTCTGCTCTTATTTCGCCGGTTCTCATTTCTCGGATTTTTATTTGCGGCAGCAGTTGCCTGCTGCCGCCAACGATGGAGATTAGGCCACGTCAACATGTGTGAATCCAACGATGGTAAACTAAAGAGACATGGGTATGTGTGTAAATATAAATTTTGTTTCTACATTTGAAGGTTTGAAGATTCTCAAATTTACAAAATTACATCCCTACCTTTACCGATGAATCTCAAATTCTTCCTTCGAGTTCTCGAGTGTCGATCGTTCGAAAGAGAGCAAAAAATCACTCTCTTGAGTTTCTACAAAACTCTGGGGTCTTCGTTTGTGTTAACGGTGTAGGCATTCATACTTCACGTTGTCTTCTGTGTCGGCGGTGGCAACTCGGACGCATTTCCCCCCCTCCTTCGGATGATCCCTTCTTCAAAGGAGGCTTGTGCCTTTGGAGCCATCGTCTTGATTTCAACCCTTCGAGCCGAACTCGAAGTCTCGGTTCCCTATCTCCTTGTTGAACTCCCACAGTTAGGGTGTTCGGGGGGGGGCTCAAGAGTTCAAATCGACAACTTTTGAGAAATCGAATCAAATGTTGAGCCGCATTGCTGCAAAAGGGATGAACAACCCAGACCCAACACCACCGGGGAAATTTCTCATGGTGAAGTTGAAGGTCGAAGAGGTTCCTATCGCTTCCTGTTTACCATAGACACGTTCTACAAACTCGGAGGCTTTAGCGAACACGATGAGGCGGCTCGGATGACAGAGGTTTTCAGGATGTGGTGCGGTTTGTGAAGATGATCAAGCCTCTCTATGTGAGGTTTCTTGGTTTTTAATTGCGAACAAGGATAAAGAGAAACCCGACCAATAATCTAAAGCAAATCAAAAGGAAATATAAATTCCTTGTTTGTATCTTTGTTTCCTTGAGCAAAAGGAGGTTCTTTTTCGGAGATTTTAGGATTTGAATAGAATTTGGATTTCTAGCGTCGGGTTGCTTGGTTTCAAGATGATTCAATGTCATCCATTGGACAAACTGAAGATCTAAACTAAACTTCATATAAAATTCCGATTTATATGATACGGGTTACTGATGTCTAAGATGATTCATGATTCATTTCATCGTCGGTTATCGTCTAAGATCTAATCTAACAAGATACTTTGTGCCCTGTTGCATCTTTTACTAGCTCGCAGTAATTGATCATCTATATGCTAAACATCACATTCATAGATCTAATTCTTGCTTCTCTTTCAACACTCGATAACTCGGTATCGGGTCATCGTCCATTATCTTCAATCGCAAGCATGAGCAACGCTTCCTTCTTCTAAGAAATCCTATTCGAACTCATTGCTTTAACTTTAGAGAGTCGAAAGAATTTTTACACGACTAATTGATTTCTTGTGGAGGAATCGCTCACAACGAAGCATGGACATCTCTGAATCTCTCAAACCATCAACTACATTAAATAAAGGGAAAATTCATAAAATAAAAGACGATCTCTGGGTTTTGTAGAAACTCATCGCGGGGATTTCGTTTGCTTTCCTCTCTTTTTCAGTGCGATTAGACTCGAGAACTCGAAGGAAGAGTTTGAGATTCATCTGTAAAGGTAAGGATGTATTTTGTAAATTTCAGAATTTTCAAACTTCAAATGTGAATGTAAAATTTGTATTTACATACATACCCATGTCCTTTAATTTACAGTCGTTGGATTCACACTTGTTAACGTGGCCTAATCTCCACCGTCGGCGGCAGCAGGCAACTGCTGCCGCAAATAAAAATCCTCATTTCTCTATCCCAATTCCCAACTCTAATTTCTCTTCATTCTAAATTTTTTTTTTTGGGTAAACGAACTGAAAAAATAAACGTTAGTGACCCGTATTGAGAAAACCGTATGTTCGTCGTGTGAACTCTGAAGAGAACCCTAATTTTCGCCTTTCCCTTCTCTGTGGTCGCCTCCACTAGAAGTCGTTGCAGGTATGTTCGTCGCCTGAAGCTGAAAGCCCCGTCCAAAGTCTCGAAGACTAAATCTAATTTCTGGTTTGCGTTCTCGCTCGGGAAGGCCGGAAGGAGAACTCTGAGAGAGAAGACAGACGAAAGAGAAGTTGGATCTCGAAAAGGTGTTTTTCTTTGAAACCCTCGTCTTGTTTGATTGGTCTCACTTAGGTTTTAGTTTATGAGCTGCAGTTAGAATTTCAAAGTGTGCTCCTGAATCGGGAATCTAGATATGAAGCAATTTTGTTATTCTTCATGAGAGCGTCACAATCCAATAATTGGTTTCCTGATCTGTCGTTTGTTCATTTTTTGTTTGTAATTCCTTTCAGATCAACTGAAGATTTAGGGTTTCTTGACGATTTGGAATTCCTATCCCAAGGGTTTTGAAACCTCTGCTTCTTTTTCTTACTTTTTTGCGAGGAACGATTCTGAGAAGGGATCATGGCATCCATAGACGAAGAGTTAGCTAATACTCAGGAAGAAAGGAAGAAGATGGAGCAGCAGCTCGCATCCCTAACTTCTGTTACATATGATGTTGACCTTTATGGCGGAGACAATCGGTTTGAGGGTTATGAGCGTTCTATTCCCGTTAATGAGGATGAAGAGACTGTAGACGGCTTGGATTCTGAGGTTGCTCGAAAGTTGGCTTCTTTCACGGCACCTAAGTCAGTTCTGAAGGAGATGCCTCGAGGTGGGGGTGCGGAAGAAGATGAAGACTTTGGTTTCAAGAAACCTCAGAGGATTATAGATAGGGAGGATGATTATAGGAAGCGGAGACTTAGTCGGGTGATTTCACCCGATCGAAATGATGCTTTTGCCATGGGAGATAAGACTCCTGATGTGTCTGTCAGGACTTACGCAGATGTTATGAAGGAGCAGGCATTGATTAGAGAAAGGGAAGATACATTGAGAGCCATCGCTAAGAAGAAGAAAGAGGAGGAGGAGAATAGAACCTCGGAAAAGGAGAAGGATGCAGGGGCTGCCCCTGAACAACCCACTCAGAAGAGAAGGAACAGGTGGGATCAGTCTAATGATTCAGACACTGCTAGCAAAAAAGCAAAAACTGCGTCTTCTGCTTCAGATTGGGACATGCCTGATGCAACCCCTGGAATTGGTCGGTGGGATGCAACCCCTACTCCTGGGAGGGTGGGTGATGCAACACCTTCCTTGTCCAGAAGGAACCGGTGGGATGAGACCCCTACTCCAGGCCGTTTGGCCGATGCTGATGCCACCCCCGCTGGTGGGGTAACACCTGGGGCTACTCCGGCTGGCATGACTTGGGATGCTACTCCTAAATTATCAGGGCTTGCTACCCCAACTCCCAAGCGTCAAAGATCAAGATGGGATGAGACACCTGCAAGCATGGGAAGTGCCACACCATTACCTGGGGCTACGCCAGCTGCATCGTATACACCTGGTGTGACTCCAGTTGGAGGTATTGACCTTGCAACTCCAACTCCAGGGGCCATCAATCTTCGTGGTGCACTTACACCTGAGCAGTATAATCTACTCAGATGGGAGAGGGACATTGAAGAGAGAAACCGTCCATTGAGTGATGAGGAGCTTGATGCCATGTTTCCACAAGAGGGTTATAAGATCCTTGAACCACCGGCCTCATATGCTCCTATTAGAACACCAGCAAGGAAACTTCTTGCTACACCAACTCCTCTAGGGACTCCTCTTTATGCAATTCCGGAAGAAAACCGTGGGCAGCAGTTTGATGTTCCAAAAGAAGCTCCAGGTGGGCTTCCCTTTATGAAGCCAGAGGATTACCAGTACTTTGGAGCATTGTTGAATGAAGAGAATGAAGAAGAACTTACACCCGAAGAACAAAAAGAGAGGAAGATTATGAAGCTTCTGCTCAAGGTTAAGAATGGAACTCCTCCACAGAGAAAAACAGCATTGAGGCAGCTCACTGATAAAGCTCGAGAGTTTGGTGCAGGTCCACTGTTTAACCGGATTCTGCCATTGCTTATGCGACCTACATTGGAAGATCAAGAGAGACATCTTCTGGTCAAAGTTATTGATAGGGTTCTGTATAAGTTGGATGAACTGGTTCGTCCTTTTGTTCACAAAATTTTGGTTGTTATTGAACCTCTCTTGATTGATGAGGACTACTATGCCCGTGTGGAGGGACGAGAGATAATTTCTAATCTTAGCAAGGCAGCTGGTTTGGCCACTATGATTGCTGCAATGCGTCCAGATATTGACAACATTGATGAATATGTCAGGAACACAACTGCTAGGGCTTTCAGTGTTGTTGCATCTGCTCTGGGAATTCCTGCACTATTGCCCTTCTTGAAAGCTGTGTGTCAAAGTAAGAAATCCTGGCAAGCGCGTCACACAGGAATCAAAATTGTGCAGCAAATTGCCATCTTGATAGGCTGTGCAGTTCTTCCTCATCTGAGGTCCCTTGTGGAAATCATAGAGCATGGTCTCAATGATGAGAACCAGAAGGTGAGAACAATTACTGCATTATCTCTTGCTGCTCTGGCTGAGGCAGCTGCTCCATATGGTATTGAAAGTTTTGATTCAGTGTTGAAGCCTTTGTGGAAGGGAATCCGGTCACACCGTGGGAAGGTCTTGGCTGCTTTTCTGAAGGCAATTGGGTTCATTATTCCTCTTATGGATTCAACATATGCCAGTTATTATACAAAAGAAGTGATGGTCATACTTATTCGTGAGTTTCAATCACCAGATGAAGAAATGAAGAAAATTGTACTGAAAGTGGTGAAGCAGTGTGTTAGCACAGAAGGAGTAGAGTCTGAATATATTCGTGCTGATATTTTGCCAGAATTCTTTCGTAATTTCTGGGTTAGAAGGATGGCACTGGATCGTAGGAACTATAGGCAACTGGTAGATACAACTGTGGAGATTGCAAATAAAGTTGGTGTCGCTGATATAGTTGGGAGAATAGTTGAGGACCTTAAAGATGAGAGTGAACCATACCGGCGAATGGTGATGGAGACAATTGAGAAGGTCCTTACAAACCTGGGTGCATCAGATATTAATGACCGCTTGGAGGAGCTTCTTATTGATGGAATTCTGTATGCTTTCCAAGAGCAGACCAGTGATGATGCTAATGTGATGCTCACTGGCTTTGGGGCAGTAGTTAATGCTCTTGGACTCAAAGTGAAACCCTATCTTCCCCAGATATGTGGTACCATAAAGTGGCGCTTGAATAATAAGAGTGCAAAAGTGAGGCAGCAAGCAGCAGATCTCATATCAAGGATTGCAGTCGTCATGAAGCAGTGTCAAGAGGAGCAACTGATGGGTCACCTGGGGGTTGTCTTGTATGAGTATTTGGGGGAAGAGTACCCAGAGGTCTTGGGATCCATACTAGGAGCTCTTAAGGCAATCGTCAATGTGATTGGAATGACAAAGATGACTCCACCAATAAAGGATCTGCTTCCTCGTTTGACACCAATTCTGAAGAATAGGCATGAGAAGGTTCAAGAGAACTGCATTGACCTTGTTGGCAGAATTGCTGATCGAGGAGCTGAATTTGTTCCTGCAAGAGAGTGGATGAGGATATGCTTCGAACTTCTGGAGATGCTGAAGGCCCATAAGAAGGGCATCAGACGTGCCACTGTGAACACATTTGGATACATCGCCAAGGCCATTGGACCACAGGATGTCTTGGCAACTTTGTTGAACAACCTTAAGGTGCAGGAGCGTCAGAACCGTGTGTGCACTACTGTGGCTATTGCTATAGTTGCTGAAACTTGTTCACCTTTCACAGTTCTACCAGCCCTGATGAATGAATACCGTGTGCCTGAGCTCAATGTGCAGAATGGTGTTCTCAAGTCCCTCTCTTTCCTTTTTGAGTACATAGGTGAAATGGGGAAGGACTATATATATGCTGTGACGCCATTACTTGAGGATGCTCTCATGGACAGAGATCTGGTTCACAGGCAGACTGCTGCATCTGCAGTCAAGCATATGGCCTTGGGTGTGGCTGGGTTGGGATGTGAGGATGCTCTAGTCCACCTACTGAACTACGTATGGCCCAACATATTTGAAACGTCACCCCATGTCATAAATGCTGTCATGGAAGCAATAGAAGGAATGAGGGTAGCTTTGGGTGCAGCTGCGATTTTGAACTACTGTTTGCAAGGTCTTTTCCATCCCGCGAGGAAGGTTCGGGAGGTGTATTGGAAGATCTACAATGCTCTTTATATTGGAGCGCAAGATGCACTTGTGGCCGCTAACCCTGTTCTGGAGGATGAAGAAAATAACATATTTAGCAGGCCCGAGTTGATGATGTTTGTATGAGGTGTTGGTTACCTTTTCAGCGGATGGAGGATACAATTCACTGAATCTTGATGGTACATCTCCGGTAGTATGGCTACTCTTGTTTATTTAGTACTTCTGTGAAAGTGAATACATTTACTGTTGCTTTTATGCTACGTTCCTGTTTTTATATCCTGATATAGATCATGTTATCACTGAAGCGTGACACTTTGTGGGAGATGTGCTTCTGGTTCTAACATGTTTGGTACTATTGCTATTGTCAGTAAGCTCTGTCGTTCAACGTACTTGCCAGATCTTGATCAGGTGGAACATACTAGACGATACCTATCTTTTGGGTTCAATCTGTATGTTCCTGCAAGGCATTGCTCACGCTATGAAGGATTTGAATCTGTACCTTCCTGGAAGTTTTTGTTTATGCCACCAAGACCCTGGCAACTTGAATTTCTCATAATATCTGATTGGAGTTCTATTCGTTCTAGGAGGACAATACTTAACTTTAATCTTGTTATTTGGTTGAATATTTCCTCACTTTAATCTTGTTATTTGGTTTAGTTCAATGATTCTTCTAGGGAATGATTGCTTTCCAACGGTTTTTCCTGACAGGGTATTCACTACTTCCGCCCCCTGAGCATTGGTTTGGGTGGGGGTTATGGAACTCAGGCGTCCGCCATCACAAGCTCAGGCACCCTAGGGAAAGCCTTTCTGCAAGGGGTTCAAACGAGTCACAAGAATTTTGAGCTAGGAATGTAATTTATCCTAGTCATATTGTGGTATCATATCCTGTTTATCATGTGCATTTGCTTTGAAGTATTGCGAGATTTGAAAAGGAAATTCTAGCATAACGAAGTTTGCCCCATTTGAAAGATCGTTCTCAAGTAAAACCTATTTCTAAGCTGGTTATGCCTGTCAATGTAGGTATGTGATATGAATGTTTTCCCTGGCTTCCATGGTTACGTGCCCACTCTGTTGGGTACTTACAGTTCTTACGTAATCTGGGACAGAGACGGTGTTGGGCAAGCAGATTTTGGTGAGCGCCCATTTCAGGATCCTCTTGCAAGTAGAACATTCACCGTCGAGGGACCATTAGGCCAAAGCTTTTGGGGAAGAGGATTGCAGCTCGGGTTCTGTGGTCTATGCCCATAAGAAAGTGGTGCCGCAGAGACCTGGGCCGGCCTTGGGTTTAGTGTTTTTCTTAGATGGGATAATGGTATATAATCTCAGGAAGAGGTTTCTTAAATGGTATCATCTCATGAGAAACTGAGTTGGAATGGTGAACGCTTGACAGCTACTGTTTAGTGGTGATTCTGTTTCACCGATTTAATGTGATATTAAGTTGGGATGGTAAATGCTTGACCAGCTACTGTCCATTGCTTTTTATTTTGAAGAAATCCACTGTCATTGTTTTCCTGTTTACTGCACTTCTGTTTCTGGAGTGTTAGGGTTGGGGCATGAGGCCGGATGGTAAGTCCTTGGGGTTTGGTTTCAGGGCTGAGAGTAAATCCTACGGAGCTTGTTCAGTTGTTCCATGGATGGCTGGAAGGGATAATAGGAAAATTTGAGTAGAGCCTAATGTTTTTTTGGTACAAAGTGCGCTTTTTATATATGGGGATATGGATATTACATATGTTGCTGGCTAGGAGTAGAGCCTAATGTTTATTCGTGTGGAAGTAAATAGCAACGTTAAAAGGCGTGAAATAGGAGTGTCAGCGCGTGCTGTGTCTTCCATCTCCAAAATCGGAAATTGGCTTGCTTGATCTTGATTTATCGTTGGTGTTCACTTTTTTTTTTTTCTTTTTTTTTGCGTTTCGCTATGTCTTCCATCTCCAAATATCACAAGGACAAAGATTCGGCTTCGAAGCATATAGAAATCTTGATTTATTCAAGTTGGTTGGAAAAAGTGTTACAATCTCATTAGATTTACTTTTTCTCATTATTGCCCACCCTACTCCGACCCCTGTGAGAGGGGAGGTCTTGGGATTCGCCAAACACTAGTAAAGGTCCTGCAGCATTAATATTCTCAATCACATTCCAGTATATTAAAAGTTCTTAATCCAAAAAAATAAATCAAGCGTTCCAATTGGAAGAACAACTAGATGTACGGTAATCCATGAAAATATGTGTAGTTCCTTGTAAAGCCACCATATGTGTGAGCCCCAAGTTCGACTTAAGCTTGGCAATCCACGCCCCTTTCCCGTTACAAATCAACTTGGCTCTCCTAAACCCATAATGTGGAACTGCTTTGAATCTTGCCATCAAACACCTTCCATGTTTGAACACAAACCCTCGCCTGATGTATGGTGTAGTTAAAAATAATCATATAGTTAATTGATATATAAGAAATGATAATGTTAAGATGGATGAGTAGTAATATTAGGAAGGATAAGATAAATAATGATTATTTTACAAGTGAATCCACACCATTTGATTTTAGATTCAAAAGTTGATTCCTTCATAAATGATTAAAGACATGATGCAAACACGTCGAATTAGAGATGAGGCACGAATCATAATTTGTCCTTAATTTATCTTATTGGATACCTCAGGGGAGGTAGATGCAAAGTGTCCATTTATTTGGACTAAAAATGACATAGATCAAACTTCAAGGGGTCCAGATGAAAATTACCCTATAATTTAAATTAAAGGAACTAGAAAAGCTAAGGGTAGACTTAAAAAATCTTAAAAGAAGTTGTGATAAAAGATATGCATAGCTACGGTTTTGTATTTAACATGCCTCAAACATAATTGATTGAAAAGTAAGAATCTATGTAGCTAATCTCATTTAGTTAAAACCAGACTTATTATTGTTGTTGTTGCATAATCCCATGAGACAGATAATATTGTTGGCCAGGTGACTGATAAATGAATTTCATCCATTTGATGTGATGTTGGGACACATGGCACACATTTGCAAGGAAATGGATGGTTATTTCCTTGTCAAAATGGACTTGATAAATTTCCAATATTTGTCCCGTAAAAAAAAACGAGTGTCACCCAGTTACAAGTATCTTTAGTAAATAAAAGTTTATTCAAAAGCACAGATCTAAGGAGTGGTTAATGGCCTTCATTTCTTCTTCCCATTCCCATATTTTTCTTTTCGTTTTTTTTTTTTTGACAAGCAGAAATTTAGTAATGAAAACAACTAGAAGAGAAAGCAGAGTTACCCACCCGAATTGATATCAGGGAGTAACCCTTGGTACAGAATACGATTGTTTTTGTCTCAAGGTGTTAATAGGTAGACTACAAAATCTAATACCTGTCATATTCTTAGTGAAAAATATCAAATAAGGGATAAATTCATAAGGGTTGTTCCTAGGAGCAGGGATAAGGTTCAGCAGTTCACTACAATTACATCAAACGTCTTGCCACAGAAAACCTAATTCACTAGCTGTTCTCCAGCCATTAACTATTCCATCTAGAACAGCTTCTAAAGAAAATGAGAACTACATCGAACTATCACCAAAATAAACACATACCTCTTTCCTTGCTAGCACTACGCTCCATATCCAGTCTTGTTGGCACCTTCCTCCTCCTGTCACAGTAGGAGTAATGCATGAAATGAGTTTCCAACCAAACGTATCAATTTTAAATTTCTCAGAATTTCCCTCTTTGTTTTCCAGATTTCTTTCTGTTTCATTCACCTGTCTTGCCTTTGTGGGCATGCAATTTAGCTCTTTCAGATCAGGGGCTTGTCCCAATTAAATTGAGAACACACATTAACACAGAGGTCAATCAAGGAATTAGCTGTTAAATATTCTGTTCTCAGGGAAAGAGGTCCTGCAACAAAAATATGTTTGGCAGAAGGACAAGAAAACAGAACATGCCAGGTAGTTTCTCTCAAGACCACACAGCACACAGTACCTATCAGTTAAGTACCATTTCTGAGTGATACTAATTAACGAACAGTCATTATTAATAGCTCTCCAAAGGAAATTTTTGTACATGGGGTGCATTCTTCATTTATTATTGAAAAGCCTCCAGAACTTCAATTTGTCAAGTTCTAAGTTAGAGATTCCTATTGAACTGCTTAGAGCAGCCATCTTGGTGGAAAATTTACTTCCCTTGACCAAAGAATAAACCCACTTATCCTCATTGTTACTGAAATTAATTCTAGAAATTTCAGCAATGAAATGTGTGGGAAGCCACCTGAGCAGCTGTGGGTAGTTCCATCCCCCATGGTTCTAGCCTCCACAACTTTCTAAATGGAGTTAAACCTTTCAAAATCCAAGGGCAACGCCCTATTTGGGATTGTGGGGATCCAAGGGTCATTCATGCCAGAAAAAGGTAGATTCACCATTCCCAATTATTCTGGTGGAAACAGAGGGCAACACTTCTGCAACGCCAGCCCAGATTCGGGAGCCTTTCTTCTTCCAAACTCTAGGGTTAAAAGGGGAGTCTTTGGGAAAGCACTTTGCTTCTGAGAATTAAAGCCAAACAGAGGAATTGTCATTTATCACCTCCAGGCTAACTTTTGAAGGAGAGCTAAATTATGTATACTGGCCTCTCTAAATCCTAAACCTCCCAAAACTGCAGACTCAAAAATAGTTTTCTTTTTAACTGTAGAGATTTTCTTTCCATTCCAGAAAATTATAGCAATGGAATCCTATTTAGAACAGACAGTCCTAGGTATTTCAAACCAACTCATATAATAATAAGGGGAAGAAGAGAGAACAGACCTGACTAGTACTGCTCTACCTGCATAAGAGAGGTTAGCCTTCCAAGCTGAGAGCTTCCTGGAAACTTTCTCAATTATGAAACCAAAATCTTTAATACGAGATTTATAGGAGAAAAGATAGGTTCCTGAGTACTTACTAGTTACTAGTAATGTCCATTCAGGTATGCCTAATAATATAATGAACTTAACTCCATCTTCCTTGGGAACATTGGCACTAAAAAACATTCCACTTTTCTCAAAATTGGTATTTTGATCAGAAAGCTCAGCAAAAAGGTCAAGAGCAGCCTTGACAGAGGTAATATCAGAATCCAAAGCTCTACAAAAAATGAAAGCGTCGTCAGCAAAAAACAGGTGATTAACCTCAGGGGCATATCTAGCGACTTTGATTCCTTTAAACTCTCAATCTCTCTTTAAGCTCCTAAAATTCTAGCAAAGACTGCCATAACACAAATAAAAAGGTAAGGGCTTAAGGGGCACCCTTGACGGATGCCCCTTAAGGGATGAAAAAAATCAAAAGGGCTGCCTTTGAATTTAACAGAAAAAGATGCTGAAGAAATCAAATAGATAATCAATGAAACCCAATCATTTCCAAACCCCAAATACCTTCTCATTCCCACCTTACTCAGAAAAGTAATGCATAAATATGTCCTCACAAAAAAAAAATCCATGTGAAATGAGCATTTATGATCTCTACCTTTTCCACTGTTTTTTTTTTTGGGGGAGTAGAGGTGGACTTGAGGTTCATCCGGGCCAACTCACGCACACTGTTTCCACCATTTGCAATAACATTTGGTACATGGTTGAGGAATGCTTGCATAATGTAACATGTATCTTAAATGTGATTTATACTTGTACCATTGGCCGAGAAAGTGAGTGGCATTAGCACTTTTAGGTTCAAAACATCTAGGTCAGTTTCTATTCCCAGCCCTGTAATTCAGTACAATTTCCTTTTCTTTTTTTTGGTGTGTGTGTGTGTTGGGGGGGGGGGGGGGGGAGGAACTGGTACCTTTATACAAGGGAAAACATCTCTCTGTCCTTTTACTCCCTAAACACACTTCATTACATATAATAGATTCTTACGGGAAAAAAGAGAGAAAAAAGAAAAAAATTGATTTAATTGACTGAAAGGACAAAAATAAAGGGTAATTTGATTATTTTAAAATATCACAGGAGAAGAAAAGATAAGCATTCACATTTTGGGAGAATTAGAAGTGAAACTTTTGAGAGATAGGAAAGAATAAATACATTAAAGAGATAAAAATTTTCCATTAATACAAAAGGGGGGGGGGGGGTGTAATTATTTAATATAACCATGGCTTCATCCATGCCCATAAGAAGATTTGAACTCTTGACCTCAAATAATTAAGCCAACTCTTTGTGATTACACTTCAGTATAAAGATTCTTATAAGCAACCAACCCAATTGGCATGAGCAATACTGAGTGATACTGGAGTGTAAGTGCTTGATAGCTTCACCTTCATGATCAATAAAAATAACGGACTCCTTGCAAAAAATAAGATAGTCTCACGAATGCTTTAGCAGTTGCACAACTGCCAGAGAACTTCAAATCATAAGTAGAATAGTGTCTTAAAAGGAGGTTTCTAACTGTAAAAGCATGAAACATCCTGCAACAGAAATCTTGAACATCCAATCAAAATTCAGCAGCTGTAAAACAGAAGCCCAATCAATTTTTGTTACATTTGTTTGAAGCGTTTAGTAGCTACGAGTGTCCAAGCTAACCTTTCCAATGCTCAGGTCCAGTGCACGAGGTCCTGCCACTGTGGAGCCTAGTTTCAATGTCCACAATCAAACCCCTGGCTTTCACAGAGAGGTTGCTTTCATACTTGAACCAGTGCACCTTCCACTAAAACAGGCCATCCTTGGCCTTGCATGTAGTCTCTCACGCATTGCCTGAGTGGATGTCAACAAGAGGATATCCGCTTTTAAAGTCAATCTCGGAAAAGAACTCCAGCATATCACCTAGCCACCGATGAGAAACATGTATTTCCCTATGATAACTCTCAATGCACAAGTGCTAACTCTATGAATAAAGCAGGTATTGCATGGAAGCTCAAGCTCTCTTTTATATCACCATTACCCAAAATATCATTGTGTTTCACTGTAATCTTATTGATGGTTCAGCTATCAATGCACACAAAGAAACATCCTTCTTCAGTGTGAGTAAAGCAGGTAGTTCACAAAGACTCAAACCTCATGTATATAACTGTTTCTCAACAAATCAACATGTTTCACTGTAATCTTTTTTATGGCTCGGATGTCAATACAAGTGCGCTAAACACCATCCTCTTTTTGGATGAGTAAAGCCGGTATCTTACAAAGGCTTAAGCTATCTTGTATACAGCCATTCTTCAACATATTGCTTCTACATGCTTTAAACAGGCTCAATCTATAAGTGGGCACGTTACGTCACACAAATCAGGGCACCAAATCAACACCATATCGAATACCACAAAGGTCATCTGGTGACTCCTCGAGCACTAATTCTGAAAAGTCCAATATGATGTCCTGTATTGCATTTGGAAGTTATACCTCAGGCTGAGGGATTACTTCACTACTAACAAGAACTAATGAATATTAATCCTTGTTATATGCTAGAAAGCTCTTTATACATATGGTCTCTCACACCGCCAGACTTCAGAATTAACTCTTCCATCATGGACCTTCAAAATTTTCTCAGCAATTACAGCTTTCTGGAAATCCTGAACACTAAAGACACCATGTACATTCAGCTCCTTTCAAATCTCAGATTGAATCTGTTTTAAACCATGAGACTAGTTGTATGTCTTCCTCAATCCCAATATATGCAACAGGATCATCAACGCTTCCCTGCCATCTAATAATAAGTTTATTTAGTTGAGAAGCTTGGGGAAGATACTTGTTCTTCGGGGTTCTATCTTCTTGCCCGGGTAGCACACACTCTACCCTCTACCTGTAACTCTCACTCATGATTTTTCCACCACCTTTCAATTTCTTTTCTTTTTTTCTGTTGGAACTATCAGTGGAGGACGGCAAGCCTAGACTTCCTGTCCTCTGTCAAAAATAACCAATAGAAGCTATCATCCAGCTGAGTAAGTTAGTCACTAAATGATTGAGAATCAAGTTTCTCCGTTAAGTCATTAATTTACAGTCACAGCATGAACTTAAACTTCACACTTGACAACCTACCTAACTGCCTACTTATCTGTTATGAGATGCAATAATTTTGGTTTCTGAACTCATCCAACTGAGATAAAGTAATTAGATAATAAATGCATCATCATAATAGATCCTGAACCATTATCATGAATTAGCTTGCGGTGTAATATCAACTAGTGAATAATTTCAAACATTTGGAAACAGAACGATTAGTTTGACATGTACTGCCTAAACTTGATTAATTTCTGCAGATTACTCCCCAAAAACGATGTATTGGTTTTTTATTTTTTATCCATACATCAATCGCTCAGTATGCCATACTCCTGAGACTGAAAAGAGTTTTACTTAGAAATCAGTCTTTTTTTTTTTTTTCAATCTAATAGTTGTGTTACCTACCTGTCTCTTTGATTCTGGGTCAGTATGCAATCTAATATTTGCTATAGGTTTGGGCAAACAAGCCATGAGATAGCTCTTGGCGCCAGCGTTGAACCTAATCAAACAATCCTAAACAGGAAAATGAAAAAAAAGGTAGAGATGCAATCAGAAAGAGAAAATCACCAAATCCAACGAATCCTCTGCTTTTTGTAAACTAGAAGAAGGCAGCATTTTTTGAATTCCTTTGTCCTTCAGCTCCAACTCCACGCAAGGAGACTAATTCAAGAAGACAGTGAGATGACACTGAGAGAGTGAACGATTTATTAGGGTTTTGCTTGAGAGGTGGAGGACACGGGGATGATTGGAAGGTTGAGAGACAAAAACGATCCTCTGAAACAGGTGGTGTGCAGCATCGCCGGTTGTGATGCAACGACAGGAACCACCGTTCGATTTCTTCTGTTTCCGGACAAAGAAGAGCCTTGAAGAATGAGAGACGGATTTGGGTTGTGGGTATATGAGGGACTTCGTTTTGTAAATTAAGAAACTTTAAACCCTTAAAATGTTAAAATAATAATTAATATTTACAAGTATACCCGCCATCTGATTCTCAACCGTTCGATCATTTTTAGACGACGAGACCAGAACCGTCGCAGCAGAGCAACCAGCAGCAGCTGCAAATAAAAATCCGGTAGTCATCGGCTCGTCGGAACGCGTAATTCGGAGCGAGAGCTGCTTGAGAATGAAATCTGACTTTTTGTTGGAGACAACTGATTCAAATCGGTAAGACTTTACATATATTCGAATCGAGACAACGTATTTAGAAATCCTTTGCTTCGTTGGTTATGTATATAACATTCTTAGGATTTTCGAGTTTCATTAAAACCCTAAAGTAGAGGTTTTTTTTGTCAAGCCTCCGAACTTGGTAAAGATCCTAGAAAATTTTTATAGTGTAGCTAAGTTAATGGATATGAAATACAGGGAGGCTGCTGTTGAATAAGAACTCAGAAACACTTCAATGCCAGATTACCAAAATGGGAGAGTATTAAGAGGGAAAAAGAAATGAATATTGTTCGCCACAGAGTTTCTCTGTTTAACTACAGAATTGTTTATAATTTCAATTGTGGAGTGGAGAATCACAGGAATTCGAAGCTATTCTTCACATTTCTGATAAAGCTAGAGAACCCACCAAATGGTCTCCTCTGTTGTCGACAGATCTTCACATTCTGCTATCCTTTTCATGGTTTTCCAGTACCCAGATGTGGCAGAACCGTGCCTGAGAACTCTCTCTTTGAAAGGCATAATGTTAGAATTGAATTGGGATCTCAAGTCTCTTGGCTTGGGAGTCTCAAAGGGCCTGGGTTCTTTACCTCATTGAGGGGTTATGGAAGCAAATCTAGTCATGAATCAGTATCCTGCAATGTTCTTGTCAGAAGTATGGTTTCTATTATTCAGAAGACGGATCGGTGGGATTCATTGCTTGGCAGGCTTTGTGATGTCTCTTCCTCCACGATCACCCCACCCATTGCCGTCCAAGTTATCAAACGAATTAGGAAACCCGATGTGGCTTTCAAGTTCTTCGAGTGGTTAGAAAAACATGCTGGATTTAGTCATGACAGTCTAACCTACTCAGCAATCCTCAAGGTCTTAACCAAAGATTCCCATCCTTCACATGCTGCCATGGCTGATGATTTGCTTCATAAGAAGATTCATCTCTGTTTCAATGTAACTCCTTCTGATTTTGATATTTTGTTGCAGCAATGGGTAAGAGTTGGGGAATCAGAAAGAGCACTACAGTTATTGGATGAGATGAGAAGACGTGGGTTTGTTCCCTCTCATTCATCTTGCAATGTTCTTCTGAATAAATTACTCAGATCAAAGCACAAAAATATGGGTTGGGAATTGTTCTATCAAATGCTGGATGGATGGATTGATGTGTTGGATACACAAACCTTTAATCTTGTGATGAGATGTGCTTGCATAGAAGGGAGGACTGACGAAGCCATAAATCTCTTTAACATAATGAAGCAGAGAGACTGTATGCCTGATCTTGATAGCTTCAATATTTTGATTGAAGGTTTTTCTGAGAAGGGAGATACACACATGATCTGTAGGCTTTTCAAGCAAATGCTGGATTTGAACATTAAGCCTGACAGTTACACCGTGAACCTTCTTATCAAAGAGCTATGCAAACAGGGTGAGCCTGAATATGGGAACAATTTGTTTAACTACATGAGGAGAGTGGGTTGGATGGACAGAAAATTTGTATATACCCAGCTGGTAGATTCTCTTTGCAACTATGGCTGGTGGTTAAAAGGCTTGAAGATATTTACAAAGATGATACGCAGAGGTCACCATCCTAATGTTAGCGTCTATAGTAACCTCATATGCCGCATGTGTTTAGGTGGTAAAATAAGTGAGGCCTTTCGACTGAAGGATCTTATTGCATCGAAGGGATTTATTACAGAAATTGAGAATTATAATGCCTTGATGAAAGGAGTCTGCTCAGCAAGGAGAATGGACATGGTTGTCAAGCTTTTACATGAGATTCAGGATCGAGGACTAGAACCTGATCTTACAATGTGTAATACAGTACTCCGTGGGCACTGTATGATGAGAAACGTGAACAAAGCCCTTGAACTAGTGGAAAAGATCAAAAGAAAAGGTTGGCAGCCAGATCTTGAATCGTGTAATTCATTAGTAACCATTCTTACAAATGAGGGGAAGGATGAAGAGGCAATGTGGGTGCA
The DNA here is from genome assembly GCF_041222555.1 of Hakea prostrata. Taxonomy (NCBI): domain Eukaryota; kingdom Viridiplantae; phylum Streptophyta; class Magnoliopsida; order Proteales; family Proteaceae; genus Hakea; species Hakea prostrata. Next base: position 17,545,591 of record NC_142600.1, on the reverse strand, counting down.
GAATTGCATTCAGGATGCTCAGAGTGTCGGACTAAAGAAGTTAACCCCCGAAGATCAATGAACACATCAAGGGATGTACTGCCCTTGCCACCAAACTTCTAAGAGAAATAGTTACATGGTTGAGGGGTGACTTGCTGTTAAGAGGGGCAATGAGCTGCATCTTACTACTGTGAACAAACTGAAAGGGCCAGAGTCAGTCCACGTAGGGTCAGCTAAGTTTTTCATCCAATTCAATAGGAAACTGTGATCAACAAAATAACAGGTTCCACTAGACAAGAACTATAGAGTGTTCTGTGTTTAAGCTATTGTCCAGGCTGTATCTTGGCTGGTAAAGTGTAGAGTATGACTGATTAGCTGATGTACTTTAATTTTTATTTTTAATACAATTTCAATCTTTTACCAGGAGGAAAAAAAAGGACAAGGACTGTATATAGTATGAAATGATATCAAATGATATCCTACTTCACACGAGCTGGGAGAACAAGGTAGCTTCAGGAAATAGGTTAATCAGGTCTAGCTTTTCAAAAAGCAGGATGAATTAAACCATGTCAAGTCGGAAAAAGGCCAAACTGAATCATAGTGTCACATATTAACAAATTAACTGAAGAAAGTTTTAAGGTAAAGAGAGGCCTGAGCACCCTTTGGTTTGTATTGAAATAAATCCAGAACAACCATTTGGGTTTCATTAATACTAACGTAAAAGACTTGCACGGCCAAAGCTGAATGCTTAATGTCTAAATCAGCAGGAAAAGACTTTACATTGAGAAATGTACAAGGTAATTTTGATATACATTGGAGGATCTCACAAGTTGCATACCTTGAAGTACATTGTCTATAGATCAATTGAACACCCCAAAATCTACACTTTTATGATTTACTGGTCAATCCAAACGAATACGCTTCAACCAAGAAAAGAAACATACAAGACCAAGAATGTGCAGAGTAATGGAACCTCCAATTCTGGAGTCCCCTGCAGAATCTAGAAAACGAACGCAATTCCGTAAGTGAAAGTATGTTAGATGTCCACTACTATCTGCAAAGATGAGCATTTAATCCACGGTACCGCTCATAGATACAGAAGCTCCAAGACTATCTCCTTGCCCGTGCACTAGTAAGACATCTCCACGGTCTCATGCGAGGACCCTTATCCAAAAGCATCAGCAAGCCCACATTTTCGGGTGATAACCCAAACATATACCTGGCATCATATTTAAAGAAACACTGCAATAAATTAAGTGTAAACAACCAAACAGAAGTTCAACCATTGATCTGCTCTCTGAGGTTATCTACCTCAAAAGGCCATCATAATCCATAAAACCACAGGTAATCTCTGCCTATAGGTGTGAAATTTCAGTTGTTGATCATATGGCTATGGTCAATGGATTACTACCACTTTCAACTGATACTCATTTAAGGAATGGACCAGCAACTACTGGCCAGGATCAGTGTGTAGGCAGGAACTTATTGTCAATTGGAAATGTCTGTAACATAACAATAATATAGTCAAAACAAAGAAAGATGAATGATTCACTCACTTGCTCCGGCGTGCTTTTCTCCTCCAGAAAACGACAGACACGATCCACTGAACACAAGAAGAAGAGTAAACATAATAACTCAAAGAAGCGCTTTGCTAATTACTTTCTTTTTAAAAGAAGAAAGAAACATAACTTAGCACTCAAGAAATTTAAACATCAGATTGTGGTGAAAAACTGCAACATCATCAGAACCTATAAGGTCATACTTGATGTGTGCACCAAACCACAGAACATCTCCAACTAAACTCAAGCCCCAGGTGATAAAGTCTAGCAATAGACTATTTTTACTGAAAGCATACCCATAAATCCACACAAACCACCATAATCAGAGGGAACAAATAAGACGATGAATTCTCTCCCCAAACTTCCTCTAAAAATATTTACTTTGGGAAGGGAGAAGGGAAAAATAGAGGCCAAGGATTATTCACATGAAATCCAAGTGGAAGTGTTCGGATTTCAAATGCTCCCTCAAATTGCCAAGTAGCATGATGTTTCCAGTTAGCTAGAGATTGCAACAAAAGCACGCCAGAGATTATGTATGGGGAGTAGATGAAACATCACTTCTTGGTCTCTGTACCTCGTTAAAGTTTCCGTACCCCTTTTGAGTTTATACTGAATTTCAAATTTTCTTTCAAGGGGCAAGATATTCCACTCAATTTTAGCATCTTTGTTCTATATTTCACATCATCTGTATTAGGTTAAACCTAGCCTCTAAGAAACCTTTCCACCTTTTGTAGCATAATTTACTCATGAATTTTTCTTCGGGTTTCTTGCACTCTTTTTTAAGTACCAAAATCTCTTCTGCTTCAAATTAAATTTATCAAAAACTTACCCCCAAAAAGAAACACTCTTACAAGTATCACAATGTGTAATTTCATAAAACCTCTCACTAAACAGTCTAGCATAATAAAGAATCATCCTTTTAGTAAAAACATACACACAGGGGGTTGGGGTGGAGTGAGAACTAGAAGAAACAAATGCATGGATCTGCACTAAATACAATGATTATAATAACCTAAATATGAAGGGGGAAAAAGGGAAGAGTTTGCAAAGAAAATGCATCCATTACAAAAGACAAACAAAGCACACCATAGATTGGTCGTTAGATGTAAAAGTAGATTACCTTCAGTACTGACATAAAGGAAAAGCTCCCAATCAGAGATAACTTCTTCACAGGTGGAGCCATCCTTCTTTCTGGTGTCATTTCTTTATACAATTGTTGAGCTATTTCCCTCAGCAATACTAGTTGAGCTTTATCAGTCCGCATTGAAATAATTGCCTGCTTCATGGATTCCTTATCTGCCTCAAGTGCTTGAAGCCTCATGTAGAGCTTCTTGACATCAGAATCACCTATATCAAATCGATTCAGTGACCTTGGAGTGCTTAAATAGTCTTCACAGATTCCAATAGCAGGTTTTTGCTCTGCACTTTTGTTATTAAAAACTCCACTATGAACAGAGTCAACAGTATATACACGGTCACTCATGTCATCTCCAAGATCTGATGCATTATCAAGCTTTTTCAAATTAGCATACTCCTCAGCATGTGAAAAATAACTCGTCTTTTTGAAGCTTGGAGCAGTTTTTGGACTTTCCGTCCTGCAATCCTGAGCCGTTTCTTTGACTGTACCATACAAGGAACTTGAGCTGTCGACAGAGAACATTCTAGCATGCCCAGACCGCTTTGGAGACTGACCAATCGCCCCTTTCTCAGGAATGTTCCTTGGGCCAGAAAATTCCGCATCCAAGCAATTGCTGCTTGGATTTCTCTCCATTTGATAGATCCTGTATTCCAAATTCTGCAAATGCTCCCGGGTATAAGGGCTATCAGCAAAATGTCGAGGAGTTTCACCAAAAGCATACTTTTCAAGATCAACATCATCCTCAATATCTGGATTACCCTGGGTTTCATTCAGATTGCATCTTAAAGGAGGGTAGTCATATGGGGGAAATTCAACTGTGGATTTAACATTGTCATCCATGTTGGATTTAGGAGGCTGGACACTCTTTTCGCCTTCCACCTCTGCCTCAGTGAGCCCAAAACTCAACATCCTGTGCTTGTACGCCTGTATCTCACAGGTCAGGGCTTGGATGGTCTGATCTCTCTTGTACAACAAGTCGTCCAATGCAACGAGTTCCTGCTGATCATGGGCCATTTTCTCCTCGGCAAACCTCTTGAATTGGCGGGCTTCCATCTGAATCTCAGCTTTTTCCCTCTGCAACCTCAATATCATAGACATGGCCTCGTTCGCAGCAGATGATGAAGCATTCCTTTCCTCGTCCAATTCAGTGTAGAGCTCCTGAATGGTCTGCTGCTGGCTGCTGACTGTCTCTCGCAGAGCAGTACATTCATTCTCAATCTCGACTCGAGCAACAGACGATTGACTGAAACTGAGTAGAACCTTTGGGAAACCATCCTGGAGCTCATCAAACTTCCTTTTCACAGAACGGTGCCAAGTCACAGAGCCACCGCTGTTCAACTTAGAACAACAGCTGCAACCACAGCTACAGCCTTTAAGCAAATCTGTTGAAGGTGGCCAGGTTTCGGAATCCATAAACATACTGGCATCAAACACAAGCAAACCTCACAAAAATAAATAAATCCAGTGACAGAATTTCAGATCCTTCTAATGTTACCGGATTAACCCTTTGAGAACAACAAATCTAACGAAGAAAACTAATAGAAAAAGAATAGGAAAATAAAACCATTACCAAAAAAAAACCTCAGTTGTAAGAATGCGAATTTATCTCTCCCTCTCTTTCTCGCGCTCGTTTGCCCACCCCTCGTTCGCGTTCGATAGCACACCTGTAATCGAAACAAAAACCAAACTTTCTTTTCAACATTTTTCCCTCCTTCACTCCACCATTATCATGGAATTATTAACATCCAAACAAGCAACAACCAAATAGAGAACACCATAAATTCTCCTTACCTTAGGTGAAACAGACTGATTCGAAACCACATAAACCAAAAAGGAGCTCACCGATCTAAGGTCCTGCAAACGATAAAACCTGATCGTTCCCTCTGCCCTTCCAAATATTGAATTGCAGCGGGAATTCGCAGTGATACGTTCGCCGGTGAGCGGGATACGAAGCGCAAGAAAGAAACAGAAGAACAGTTTTGATCAAATTTGAAACCCTATACTGCGTGGATCATTCTTGTTTTCTTTTAGCTTTCTCTGGACTCGACGATACGCGAGAGCGAGAGGGAGAGAGAGACAGAGATTTCCAAAAAAAGCTTGTAACAATTGGTGGGTCAGTTGGTGTTGTGTTCGTCGGACATGATAACCATATATTACAGCACAACCATCTCTCTCTTTTCCGTTTGTTGAATTTTCTTAATCTGATGTAATCGACATCGAATTCATAACCTGGCACGCCCTAAATTTAACCCCCCCTTGGGCCCCACTCCTTGCCTAGTCAGCAAATCCCATTGTCGTGGATATTATCCCCATTTACTCCTATAAATATGTCGTTTCACATTATTGTTTTACTAATTTTTATTATTTACCAGGTGGATTAGTAGAGCGGTTAACAGCCCAATCTCCCACTGGTAGGTCTTGGGTTTGCACCCATCCGGCGACACCTATATTAAGTAATATTCCCCCAACCTATATATAAACTCTTCAATTTCAAAAAAGAAATTTTCATTATTTAAGGATAAGGGTTCTTTTGTAACATTTATCTTCCGAAAAAAATACGATTCAGATAAGAAAATGACTAAATGATAACGTCATGATTCTATTAAAGACAGTTAAAAGTAAATACTTGAGCATATTTAAGAATATTTTAATATATTTAAATAGGAATAGAAGATGAGAAAATTATATGAAACAATTATTGCATCTAAAATGATGAGATTTGGGTAATAAGCTATTCTGGAATCTAAAAAACTTGTGAAAATCGTAAGAAGTCGATGCTTAGTGACCATATGGTTTCTATATTTATATAAAACCCACAAGAACATTCATGAAGCATCAAAAACTTGTCTACTTTTATACCTCAAATTAGTATATTTTTTTAATCAAGTTGTTATTTTTGGTAGATGATGACAATTAATTGTTGTGTGCATTTTTTGGTTCATTAGGTATCAATTGAGATAATTTTTATGTAAACTAGTTGTAGTTGGAAATTTATTGCTAATCTTATAATAATTTTTTGCCAGAAAGAAAGATATCGAATAAGTATTTTTTAAAATTAAAGATACATATTTATTTATTTTATTATTTCCAAAAACATACAAAGTCGTGACGCAAAATCATATTGAGTAATCACAAAAAATTAATATAATATACATCTATTCATATGATGAAAGCGTCACAGTTGAATCCTTCTCTGAATTTCGTTATTTTTAATAAAATTTTAAAAAATAAAAAATACAACTTTTTTATGCCAAATGAAAGTAAAGATTTTTTTTGATAAAATAAATTTGGACTAACTCGAAAAAAGAACAGAAAAGATTTGACAATATCAACACGCTTTGCTGAGCAACTAACTAAACCGTCAAATTTGACATTTCAAACATTCTGGAGTAGGTCAGAATATTATGACCCTATCTTCATCTATACTTTCGTTTTTTGGCCCAACAGAAATTCGAGGTCCGGATCAGCTCCCCTGATGGGGGAGCACACTCGATGGGTGCCCGACTACACAAAACAGTGAGACCCACAGTGAAAAATACTTTTTGAAAAAAATAAAAAAAAATTAAAATTTTATCCATGGGCCCCACTGATTTGTGGTCGGGATCCCGTCGGGGTAGCACAGAGTGTTCCCCGACGGGGTGAGGATCCAGATTCCAAAAATTCTCCTCATCTATACAGATAAGCTGACAAGTATAGGCTTTTTCCATTGGAGAAAATTTCCTGGATTTTCTCTGAAATCCAATTATTCAAAGTTGGTGGTTGCAGTGGTTCTTTACAGCACACCAGACTAACATGGTGATGATAAAATCTCTCACGCATGATATTCAATAGAAAATATTATATGTGGGTTATTTTAGTGAGGTTTAAACACTTGTTGAATGCTTCTTTATATAAAAAATTAGGTGTAGATCTAGATCTAAAGTTAACATAAACCACTCCTCTTCCCCCACCCATTCACACAGTTTCTGGAAGTTCTTAAAAGTTAAAGCTGCCATATTAGAGAAGTTAGAACCCAAACTCATGAAAGAGAAAGTAAAGCAAAGAAGCTTGATGTTGACAATTCAGTAAAGGAAAATGAACAACCCATTTAATTTGAATTGAGCATATATGATTTAGCATCTTTGGATTCCCCAGCATTTGAAAGGTACCATCTTAGTTGTTTGGATAAGCTGGTACATGTTGTAACTCAGCAATGTCACCTGTTTTTTTGGGTTTGTGGTTTTTTTTTTTTTTGGTTTAATTTATAAAATTGATGTCTGTAAACTGGAACCCAAAAAACTATTTGATCGAGTTGTAAAGTGCAAAGAGTTGAAATCTCGTTTCACCCCTAACCATAAAGCTTTAGGTAAAAAGGTCTCCTTGCCATCCAATCGACAGCACCATTGGATTCTCTATACACATGAGAGAAGTGCACGAGTCCTCTTGATTTGACCATCTTTTTAATATTATTTACCACCTTAATTTGTGATTTTTACTTGAGATTGTTTACTTGGTTTCAAAAGTTTAATTGCTTTCTAGGCATCTCACTCCATGTAGAGGGGAGGTAATCATCACTTACGGCCAACTCTAAATCTTCTAAAATAGCCTTCAGCGCAACCTCCAGTATATCTACTCCTTGTATGTACTTCGTAAAGTTCTTTCAGACGATATCTTCTTAGTCTCTAATTAACCCTCCAATTTCGAGTCTTTCGCCTATACAAACCGTTGAATCCATTGCATTTATACTATCCTTGGTCTGGGGGAGTACAGCCCAAAATTAATTGACAATTAGATTAAAAATGATTTAATTATACATGACACTCAATTATCATATTCGTAAAATTTTGGTCTAGTATTACTTTGAAGAGCACATCCTCAACTCAGCGTTTGTAGTCCAACGGTTAGGATAATTGCCTTCCAAGCAATAGACCCGGGTTCGACTCCCGGCAGACGCATATTAAAGTCATTTTTGCGCAAGACAATTGCCTTTTGAGCATTACTCACCATACTGCACAAGATAGTTTTTTCCTTAGAAAAGGTATACTAATTTACAGGTGTCTTTTACAAGAATGCGTTTGTAGTCCAACGGTTAGGATAATTGCCTTCCAAGCAATAGACCCGGGTTCGACTCCCGGCAGACGCATAAAAAATTTTATAATTTTTTTTTGGCCAATTTTATAGTTTTATTTATTTACAACATTTTAGCGACAGGGTAAACCTATGGAAACCTCATGTTTATATTACAATAATTTTTCTACATTTTCTCAGTTCACAATTCCATAAGACAGTTCCCAAATAGAGCTTTATAAACCATATCAACAAAAGGAAGATTGAAAAGCAGGTCTCCATGCAAAACCTCCCATTTCATTTCAGATAAGATAAATCTCATAGTTATGTTACAACAATCTTTCAACAGTTTTTCAGCTTCTATTTTCATCAGACAACTCCCAAATAGAGCTTTATAAACTGTATCAACAAAAAGAAGGCTGAGAACCTTCCAAATCATTTCAATTGAATATTCTCTGAAAGGAAGCAACAGTGTAGGCTACAGACAGTAATTTCATGATTACATTAAAATCTCTTTTCTGCAGTCTCCCAATTTCTAGTCATTAGACATTTCCAAAGAGAGATGTATAAACTATATCAACATAAAGAAGGATAAGCAGCAGGTCTCATGGTACCATGAATGAATGCCAATACACAAAGAGCTCATAAACGTCTTGAATATCCAGAACCTCCACATTTCTTACAAAGTATCAATCCTGCAGTAAGATAAGAACAAGGATTCAGCATGGAAATAAATGTACACTACAAAGAATGTGAATTATCCATTATCTCTCATGGATGGCAATTCAGAGTCCCACACACCATAGATCAGATGCAGTGTAAGTGATTTGCATGCAAAGCAAGAGACATACTTAAAAGTTTCTCAATCTGAAAGCCAGCCAAATTGATTTTGGATTCTCTACTCTTTGGCAGAGGAAAATGGAGAGTTAACCGTATGGGCTATCACCATCTTTTGAGCTTTACGATATTGACAAAAAGCTCAAGCTTAAAGTTCAACTGAGAAATAATGAACCCAAGGCTCTTCTAGTGAACCACAAAATTGCCCTTGACTAAACAAAAACAGTATCCAAAAAGAAAAAGCAAACATACTTTATAGTTTATCAGGAACTTTTTGAATGTCCAAGAAATTCAGGTAACTTAAAAGTAAAAAGTCGTATTACAACCTCAATAGGATAACTTACCTGCTCCCTTGCATACCCTGCAATCAACCAAGCCTGTTTCTTTTTTCATCTTGCCATTGTCACAGAAAACACATTTAGTGCCACCTGTCGGCCATTTTTCCCCATTAAGATGAAAACAGAACACATATAGCACAAACAACAAAGTGACTCCTGTAGTATTTAGTCTAAATTAATAGTTCAGGGGTCCCACTATTAAATTCTCATTAATACAAGAAAGGAATAAATGTCTGCAGACAATTTGCAACAGAATTATAAATTAACATCATATCTTCTAAGCAAGAACCATTATCGGTAGCCAGCAGAAGGATTGTATCTTATATCCATATTGGAATGAAGCAATGGATAAGCATGTCAAGCCATGTTTTTTTCTACTTCTCACATAATCTACATATCTATAATGAAAACCACTAACATAAGTCTTGTCCTTGGGAAGTCTGGTCCCAGAAACTACTAATCTCTTGTCATTGGAAAATTTGTACAAAAAAATTCTAGTGTGATGTCAAAGCAATGCCATATCTTCTAATAGGCAAACCAACATTCAAGATGGATCAAATATTACACTACGACTTTCCCATCATTCTCTAGAGTACCAAAGTAATATTGGAAAAGCAGCTCCAGTCAAGCAGTCTCAAAAGTTTATTAAGAGCATCAAATGATTCTAAACAGCCATTCTGGGATTAATCATACAAAGAAAACTACAGAAAATTCTCGAAGTCATTTAGAGGTTGGGCCACATGTCGAAAGCAAGTAGAACAAAAAATTGGTAGATTAGCGGCGAAAACAGGTTCTGAAGGAGAGGTCTGGTATCACAATTCAAAGACTTCTCTAAACACAATGTCATCTCAAAACACAATATCATCTCATACTTCATACTACTAAAGTACTAATTAGGTTCACAAAATAACAATTCGAAGACTTCTCTAAACACAATATCATCTCATACTTCATACTACCATTAGGTTCACAAAATAAGCAAAAATGAAGAAACAGAACCCGAATGTCTCCACGTTTCATGCATTCCTAGTAATGGTTGTGGACAGAAAATATTGGAGAACATCCATTTACTTAGCTGCAGCCCATCAGTTCTGAACTCCATAATAATATTACACACCAAAATTCCACCAACAAGTTGTATTATCCCACCCCCTTTTCATGAACAAGATTTTGTCACAATGAAGGCGCACATACGTTATTTTTATGGTAATTGTTTCTCACTGATTCTTCTATTGAATGAAATTTTGAACTCATAATACCTATTTGATATTTTGACATAGACCTTTTATTTACAAATTGTTTTTGCTAATATCAAAGACCATTGAGTGAATAAGCTCTAAAACACAACCAATCCACTACCTTATAGTCCTTACCTTTATTCAAGGAAACGTGGCCTTGGACAAACCTATGGAAGTTAAGTACTCTATGCCTAGAATCTTATTTTGGAAAGCTGTGTATGATACTCTAGATGTTAGAGCTAATTATGGAGAATAATGATACTCTAATTTGTTTACCAGAGTGGAAGACAGAAGATTTTATTCTTTAGAAGAACAATTCCAGCAATTGTTCATTATAGATGGGGTTCCTGTGAAAGACATTTTTATTAGGTACCAAATAAGGCAAGTCTATGTTGGGAGTAAATTGTGTGTCAGGTATGAAATAGAATGAATACAGCCTTTAAAGATCAAGTTCACTTGTGCAGGACAGCAGCTTTGCAGGTTCCTACTCCTCCAGGACCGTCACTGTTGCTCAACCAAACGGACTACTCATGGTCAAAGTTCTGAAGCTCATCTGCAGGTCATTATGATTGAAGATAATGGAAAAACTGATGCAGGTGGACCATAAATTTTTTTTTTTGTTTTTTTGGTGGGGGGGGTGGTTGGGGGGAGGACGGCTAGCTAATTTATACGTGTGCATAAATCTCTTTGAGATGGATCACCCAAGATCCCCTCTTTTTATGGGAATTATTAGCAGTCATGAAGGTCTCAGATTGCCTCTCAAAACTCAGTTGAAGCATATTATGGTAGAATCTAAACATGCTAATATTTATCAGATTCTTTCAACTCTGATTAGGATAATCTCACTATTTTAAGTATTTTATCTTTATGCTCTTGCTCTGATTCTGTAATACCACAAGAAATTGTAATTGAGTTTCCCATATTCTTGCCTTGACCATTGCTAGATTTTCGATGATTGGTGACTGGGTTGGTATTATGTGCTGAGTGTTGGAGTTCCAAGCCAAAGCAATGTGTGTAGCCCTAACGAAGGCTTTTAAGGACCTGGGACACCCTCACTTTAATTGCAAGCTTTTAAGGTTTTGATTCTACTCAATCCAAACACTATAAGGGTAATAATTCTTTAAGACCTCTTAACAGGATTCATCGTACTTATATCAGTTCTTAACCGACACTTCGCGGGCAAATCATACCCAAAAAAACAAAAATCAGAAAGGTTCAGCTATGATACATTTAGATGATTAGGAGAAAGACAGAGCTCCACAAGAAACCAAAATAAACCAGCTTACGCAGGATTACATTTCAATGTTATATCATACCTCAACCATACATTAATCATGTCAAACAGTCGGAAAGGAAGAGGAGTTACCATTACCAGCGCACCTATCGCAGGAAACAGGGTCTCCCTGGAAATACCCACAAAGTAAACATTCTGATTTACAAAATCCCAAAAATTAAAAAAAACAAATACAGAGCACCAAACCACAGCAAACAGAAGTCAGAGAAATCACCTTCAGTCCTAGAAACAGCGACAGAGAAATGGCAGCGAAGACACTAACCGTGGTGAGAAGCGTCTGAGTATCCACAGGCCTTTCGTATCCATTTATTAATAAAATGGGATGGAAGCATAGCTTTAATGGTAATATGAATTTGGACTTCAAAACGGAGAGTTTCGAAATCAATGTATGTGGTTTCCCGCTCAGTTGGGAAATAGGCTGAAAATTAACAGTACTAAGAAAGAATTGAAGTGGAACAGTTGAAGCTGGAGAGTTAGAGATTGAATTGGAAGAACAACAAGAAAGCGAAGCAAATCGATGTAAAGAGCAGGAGAGCATCGCCATGGATAGAGTATAAGAGGAGCTCATCTGTGGGCTCGCTAATTTTTAGCGAAAAGAATTCAGAAAATTCCCAATTGACCGATATACCCTTGGGCCGTAGCCATCTCCGAGTCCCAAGCATTGTGTCATTGTGTGATAAAGAAAACGAGTGTCGCATTACTCCCCAGTCCGGGCCAATGGTGGTGGCGAGAACGGTATCATCCATCCATGACCCGTGGTGTGCAGGTGTGATATGAAAATGAGTGAACTTCACCCAAAAAAATATATATATATGAAAATGAGTGAAAATTTAACTTTTGGGAAAGAGAGAGAGAGAAGAGAAATTTAACAAATATTTCAATTTTCAAGTATCCGAATCGAATTTTTATCAAAGATGCTGGCATGCAATATCTTATTGCTCAAATGATTTTAAAGCCTACTCGAGTCTCGAGATTTAAAAAATCTAGAGATTTCAAATTTATAGAGTCGTGATAAAATAACTGTTTAGTTAGCCTCAATCTTTGAAATGAAATATTTAAATTCATTTTTAAAAAACATTTATAGAGTCACGGTTCAAATGTTTAGAGCTTTTATAGTAACATACCCATAAATCTACAGATTCACATTTTTAGTGTAAAAAGGTGAATCCCTAGATTTCATGAATCCAAAGATTCATTCAACCAAATAGGTATAACTCTCCCATTTGTGAATCTAGAATTTTCAAATCTCTAGATCCATGTAACCAAACGGGCCCTTATTAAGAAATGTATCTCTATTGGTCAAATGATTTTAATAAATGTATTCATGAAACATTTTATCGCCGAAATTTGACGAAATATCACAGAATTTCAGTGATATCGGTAAGTGGCGAATTGAAAAGGAGCCCAAAACTGACATCTACGGGATATCGCCGAATTATCAACGATATTCGGCCATTTTATCGCCAAACTAGCGATTTCTCGACAAATATCACTGAAAATAGCGATTTTTTGGCGATAACTCACCGTCGCAACACCACTGTTTGTCATAGAAGCTTATTTACGGCAAGCAAACGTAGTTGATGCTCCTGGTCTTTATAAGAGCAAATTCAAGTTTTGGTTCCGGCGTTTGGTCAGGCAAGAATGGAGGAAGAAGATTAACAGTGATTGTATTTGGTCCACACACGTGGACCATGAAATTGCATAAAAATAAAAAAATAATAGATAAACGTAAATTTCTCTGTACTGTTTTACATGACTTGACCAGGACATGACTTTATTTGCTTTTAAGTTTTATTTTGTTATTTTTTTTTAAAACAATGATACTAAATCTTGGCAATTCGCCCGAGATTTCGTTTCTTGAACATATCTCTCATATTCAATATTGTATCATATTAGCCTTTCGTCTCTTGAACGTATCTCTCATATTCAATATTGTATCATATTAGCCAATATATTTTGGTACAATCATTTACCTGTTAAAAAAAGAAAGAAATCTACATATAGCATATCCACTTTGTCCAATATAAATATGTCATAATTAATGTTCTTATTGTCTATTTTTTTTTATCGATAAAAACACCTAATTTTTTCCCCTATATATTTTTTATCAATAAAAACATCCTTGTTAATATTCTAATAAGAAAGTAAACAGTTTTTTTTAGACCTAGGGTGAAAGCCGCGAAACTCCATAAGAATTTAAACAAGATACGAATATATTGATTTGGATAAACCTCAGTTGATAATTTTCTAGGCATAGATTAGACATAAGGTGCAAGTACAAGGATCTCCTTAGATGTGAATGAGACAATTGAATACTAACATAAAACGTATGGGAAACCAACAAACCATAACAGGAATTTAAAAAAATAATAATACTAATACCAACTAATTTTAATATTTATTTGATAGACATTCTCAACACACTTGTCACATTGCAAAATTAGCCGTCTTTGCTGTCCTTGCTAGGCAACTAACCCATGTTTTATGAACATAAAATCACAACAGGAACTTAGCTGAGATAAAGAAGTTGTGAGTGATGAATATCAAAACTGGAAAAGGAGAATCAATAGTGATCCTTCTGCTGAACTTACAACATCAGAAGCGATGATGTACAATCAATGAAATGAAGAATGCCAACTAATTTTTCTCCACAAAAAAAAAAAAAAAAAAAAAAAGCCAACTAATGTGAATTCTTAATGAAAGCCAATTGCCAACAAAACTAGTGCCAAGCTTGCTGAACCGTATGTCATAGGCATTCAACAAAAATAGTCCAATTCTGCTACTTTCTCCAAGCTAGAGTAAAGCAGTTTCCATACCCAAAAGAAAGCTGCCATTCTCAATTTCAGATCCCCAAGAAGAACTTGGATTGTGAATCCCAGTAATTCTTAGATTGCTTGACCATCGCAGCCCGTTCTTCGTGCAGCCTTTCTTTCCAGTACTCCTTGCACCTAGGATTTTACATGAAACGCAGGACTGAATGTTACATTCTTTTAAATTAAAATTAAAAAAAAAATTTTAAAAAAAATTGCTCACCTGTTTTTCAAGAGCAAATCAAGTTCCATCATGTGGACAGAATTACAATATACTCCATCCTGCACAATGAAACTTCATACACACAATCAGAAGATGACCATCTTAGCAAATAGGCAAGAGAACCAAGACGTTGATCCATGCCAATAAAAAATGCATTAGAGAAATCTAATTAGGTCCAACTTCACCGCAACTAAATAGCCTCATAAATTAAGTCTGTCACTATGAACCTCAAAGGAAATAAAATTCCCAAAATGTAGTCTTAACATGTAGGCCTCTGTGCAGGATCATTGTATAGGGTAATTGCATCATTCATCATTTATTCTCAGAATTGATAAAAGCTTCAGCTGTCCTGCAAAATTCTGGACCATCGGATTGAGATCTCGGTCTAGATTTTGATCCGACCGTCTGAAGAGAAAAGAGGCCAAAAAATTGTTCACGTGAACATTGTCACAGCCCCTTGTTTTGCCTTGCTGAAATATTATTAGTAAATCCTCTGGGCCCAAGAACCAGATTACGTGAAGACTTGTTAGAAGTATCAATTTAGATAATGCGCAGCGCATACAGGAATTATAATTAAAATTTTCTTTTTGACATAGTTTTTATTACTTCTAACTCTTGGTTTATTTTCCAATTTTTAGAACACAGTCAAAGTTAGTTTCTATGAACTTGAGGTACAACCGTACAAGTATGACCCTCAATTTATATGCAATAGCCCTTAAATGTTCCCCATGATTTATTGAGCTCTATGAAATTGCACTCTTATTTTCTTTGTCAAGGTTGAGTGGCAATGAAGGGCTCAGAGCCTCAGAGAACTGGCTGCTGAGAGCCAAACCCCCCACAGCTGGAGGGCCTAATCCACCCATCCCATCACTTTTTATCTTCTCTTATTTTGCTCTTCCCTGCAATCAAATCTCTTTGCCACCGCTGCTGTTGGATCACTTCAAGAATTTGAGACGCTCCAGTCAAAGGCTGCAACTGTTTAACCAGAACTATTTAAGTGGTTGCCATGGTTGCTGATCAAAACAAGGAAACTCCTGACCTTGCAGATCCAGCACTGCCCTTCATTCCCTGCTGGGTTTTTTAAGTTCAACTCTATATCTGTTCCCCTTACTTCAATCTACACTTCTACCCCATTCCATAGGTTGAATCCTTCCACAACAGCACCTTCTAATTCCATCGATCCATCAAGATTTTACTAAACATTCAGCTCAGCCTCACTATCATTGGACCACCAGTGGATCCAATTTTTATTGCATTTCAGTGGCTAGTTTGGCGTGCAGAACCATAGTTTCAGTGGGAGTTCCTGTCATATCTCTTGATGGAACCATCAGAATTTGGAGAAACGTTCTGTGTATTTCTCCATCCTGCAAGCTTCAGGATTGGGAGCCATTCTACCAGCTAGTTTGGTTCTTTGTCTCTATATTACTAATTTTGTTGCCATGTAGATGTTCTGTAGTAACCAATCATCAGTCCTACCGCAGAACAGTTCTTACCTGAACCTACTTATTATGTGCCTAATGGGCCCACTCTAGTGTATGTGTGCTAGACTAGGTCTGCCTAATATAGGATAAGAGATGCAGCACAACCAGAAGTTACTATTCACGCTACATGATGTGAACAGTAACCTAGGAGATACTTCTTCATATTAGGTGGGCCCCAAGTCCAGCTTGCAAGGAGATAAAATAGGAACCGTTTGTGGGATTTTAGAGGTAATGCAGGATTTTGTTATTTATTTATTGGGATAACAATATAACCAGATTTTTAATTTGGATAGGATATGTAGGATCCACTTTAGTTAAGTTTTAAATTGCTAAGTGGAATAAGGATCAGTTTTTTTTTGTTAGTTTCAAATTACCAGGAGTCCTACTATAGTTGTATTTGCATCAAAGCATGTCTCTTTTATTATTTGAACACTTGTGTTCTCTTTCTTCTTCTTCTTATGAATTTTCTTCTCCATCTCCCCCTGCTTTGTCTGATTCTTCTCAGGTTTCCCCTTTTTCCCTCCTTCTTTTCCCCCTTCTTTCTCCTAATTCTGTCCCCCATTACTATCGAATTGCCAAAGTCCTATGGTTCGAGGAGGAGCATCACCCATAGGTAATTTGATTTTTTTAAAGTCCTAGTGGGGTGAGTATGGTTCATTATTGATTCTTTCTAATTTTTATTTATATGTTTTGAGTTCTTGCCCGGGGGGGGGGGGTATGGGTTATTATTAGTTCAATTTCTAGCTTATTTTGGGTTTGGGGGTTGATCCATGGGTTATTTTTTCTAATTGTACCTGGGGTTTCCAAATTAGCCCCTACATATTACATCTAGGTAGAGAGAGTTATTTAGGGTTTTCTTGGAATTTCACTTCTAGGGTTGGGATGGATCAAAACTTTTTTATTTAAAGCCTTGTGATGTGAACCAAAATTCTAGGGTTTACTTGTTTGAATATTGCCCTACAATCAAGCTCACTCTAGGATCTCTTCCCAGAGAATCAGCTGTCTTCTAGGGTTGAAATTACCCTTGACGGATGACTTTTGGATGGATTTAGGGTTGGTAAGGGTTAGGGTGGGGTTTAATAGGATTCGACCAGGCTTAGGATCTTAGGACTTTAGTTTTTCAGTTACAAATTGAGCTGTAACTACAGTTTCAAATCTGGAATTGAGGTTAGAGCTTAGGTAAATTAGGTTTTGAAGGATTCTAGAGTTAATTAGGAGGATTCTAGGGTTTGGACAGGTTAGAAATAATTCTGTTGTTAATATTTTGTAATTTCACAATTAATTACAAAGACTTAGGGATTTATAAATAGGTTTCTCAGTTGGATTGGGACCCAAGAGGTGTTGGCTAGGGTTAGGGTTTGAGGGAAGGTAGAGAAGGAATAGGAGAAGGAAATCCTGGAAGGGTTTAGAGTTTGGTTAAGGGATTTGAAAGTTATGAGACTTTTAGTGAAACTAGGATTTTGGTTTTCCAGAGGTAGAAGGTAATTGCAGAAAAATTCTAAACTAATGGAATGAAGGGTTAGTAATGAGATTAAAAGTAGGAATACGCTTAGGGGAAGGTGTGATCCTATAGGGGAAAGGAGGGATTGACTGGGGTTGCGGAGCTAGGGTTATAGAGGAGAGGGAGCTGCTGCTACCGTAGAAAATAAAGGATAATGGGGGAGGGCTGCATAGTAATAGCAAGGGTAGGGGAGGGGCTGGGATTATCTCACTTGAAAGGGGGACTTGAAGCTTGCTGATTACTTGAAATTGGTTGCTGCCACAGGCTTGAAGGAGGGGGAGTTGGAGAACTTGCAGAATTATATCATACACAAAGGCCACAGCCGTTCCTCTTAGGAATCCATGACTCACTCATCTTTCAAATCTCAACATTTATTCAATAATTCCAGTCTGATCTGTTACAACCCAGAGAGGCTTATTTATAGCCTACTTGAAGGAAAACATAATAGGACTCAACTTCAAAAAATAAAACAACCTAGGACTCTTAACTTACAAATCAATTCTAATTAAAACTCTTAGTACTTTAACTCACACAAGGAACCTTCATAATTTACCCTAGAGAGTCCAATTTGAATTCTAAGAGTAGATGTTGATCCCTTGCAAGAACTAAAACAACCCTAATGGACTCCTACAAACTAAGAATCCACTTTAAAAGGACTCCTCAATAACTTACAAAAATAATGACTCAATTTCAAAATAAAAGTAGATCCAGGGTCCCACTAACATGCTGGACCTAATTACACCTAACTTGGACTCCACAAAATTTGGTTAAAATGATCAAAATACCCCTGGTGTGATTAGGAGACATAAGGTTCACAGAAGCAACCCTAGGCCCTGTGCTGCCCCTGGAAATGGTTAACATCACTTTCTATTGGTGAATCGATCATTGAGCTATTGAATGAAATTAGAAAACTTTTTCATACACAAGATTCCCCCAGTTCCTGGCATCACTTCTATCCTTTCTCAAGGTAAGATCTCTCTTTTTCTCTCACTTTCTTCTTCTTTCTTCTCAGCTTCTTCTTCTTTCGATACTGCAGCACCTCTTCTGCTGACACCTTTTCTTTCCTTTCTTCTCTCCTTCCTGTCTTCTCCTTTTGGCTTCTGCTGTTCCCCCACCCCAGCTGCAATCCTCTTTTTCTTTCTTAAAATTTTATCTCTACAAGTTACTGCTTGAAATTGCTGGCTGCAAAAATTTCCTTTCTTTTAATCTTGATATCTTTTTACTTTTGTTTTCCTTGTTCCCATGCATATACCTGCCCCTATTCCCTATTTTTATTTTCCTAACCATTGCTTTGCTGCCCCATCAGAACCAGCAAGTGTATTTATTTCCTTTGGTAGTTATTGCCCCGTCCCATTTTTTCCTTTATTTTTGGCAATAGGTACATTTGCATTAATCCTAGGTTTCTTTATATTGTAATTTGCTGTGTTTTCATGTTAGAAATTGAATCTTGTTTAGGACAGATACTATCTTCTTGGATTCTTGATAAACTTGCATTCAAAATTTTGAATTAGGGTTACAATGCAATGATTCCCATCCCCATGATTCCTTATTTGATTCTTGTTTTGTCTCATGTCTATTAATTTAGGCTGCTATTGTTACTTACTTTGCTATGTTGTTTAATTTGCATTTTATCAGATTACAGCTGCTGCAATTCCGTCTTTATTTGTTACATTCCATGAATAATTGCATAACCCAAAAGTTAGTAACCAGCCCTTGTAAGTTCCCCCTGTATCAGTTTACGTCATAATAAGAAGCTTGTAACATCATTTCTCAAGTCCTAGATATAGATTGACAAGTAATTCTGGTTGCATAGTTCATAGTTCAGATATCATTCTTCAAGGTTCCCTTTTAAAATATTGAAACTGCATTAATGAAGATAAAGAAGAGAACCATTTAATATACCATGTACCTCTCTGCAAATAGGGCACTTTGATTTTGGACCTGCAGCTTTAATCCCTTCAAATAACATAACAGAAGCTGAAGAGCAAGCACAAGCTTTACAAAAGAGATGGCCACAACTTAAAGCGTAAGGATTGAAAAGAGTATCCTGTGAGCTCACAACAGAAACAAGTGAGTAAACAGCATTAGAACAACTGTTGTATTTCCTTCAGAATGTAACCAAGGAAAATGTTTCAGTAACTTACCAAGCAAATGGCACAAGTCAAATTGTACTCTAGCTTCCTAGAATTCGGAAGACTCAATGTCAGGCTAGGCTGAGTTGAAGTAAAATCACAAGAGAACGGATGGAAATACTTGGTGGAGTCTCCACCATCACATCCATTGGAATTTATATAAAATGCACCCAATTCAACTAGCCAAGGTGATTGTAGAAGCTCTATGTGTTCAGCTCGGAGTTTAGTTTTAAAGTTTCTACCATTTATAGAGCTATGTACCTACAAAGAGAAATCAGAGAAATTATCTAGAAATCTGCAGAACAAAAGATCAACTATAACATTGAAGTTTTAATGAGTACAGTTCCATCAAGAACATACCTTGTCGTATTTCTTAAGGATTTTTTGTATTGCAATTGCATTCATTACAACATAATTAATCAGCATTCTAGCTTCTTGATCCATGTGATGTTGATCACCTCGAAAACAATGAGACAGTGGTAACAAATACTTTTGCAATCCTTTTGAGATGTCAAGCTGGAGGAGGCGCCTTACTCTAGAACTGAAGAACCCAGAAACCTCTGAAGCCTCTTTCATCAATTCAGAAAAGAACATTTGATCGCATACTACAAAATAAAAACAACCAAATTATCAACAACTACTGGGGTTGGAAAAGATAGAAGTATACCACCCCAAATTAACAGAAATAAAATAGGAAAGGAAATGGACATTTGTTTATGTTATAATGGAAATGAAGAAGATTTGAAGGAAAAAAGATAAGATGTCACAAAGAATATCAAAGCACATACCCAATAAAGCAGAAACAAGACACACCTGTTTGTACATTGAACTACTGAGGACAAGAAGCTTTTTACCAGTGAACAAAACCTTTTCCTCTTCTGACAGGAGGGGAAAATGAAATAAAGAATGTAAAAGACAGTAAAGTTCAAATCAGCATGCAAATCTAAGACAAGTATCTCGTTCAAGGTTTAAGAAATTCAATAATCAAAATCTTTAGTGGAAGAAATGATTTGTCTCTATTCCATTCTATAAAGTTTACCAGTCTGAAAATAATTGAACATTTCCATGTAGTTAACCATAAACATATGATCACCATCTTCTACAAGCATCTGTGGCACTCTTCTGGATGGACAGCATTTACATTTGGCAATCCACCAAGGTGAATTTTTACAATTGGTATAGAATGACAACCACTATATTTGTCATAAAGAGTAGGAGAGCCTTGGCACAATACGTAAGTTGTGCTATAGCAACCTGTAGGGTGCAGGTTCTAACAACCTCTTCAGTGAGCAGGGGATTAGGCAGTATACATCTTCCTTTCTGAGACCCTGCAGTAGCAGGAGTGTCGTGCTCTGGGATGTTTTTTTCTTTTTAGGTCAGAAAAGTTATTCCCACACATTTCAATAGAAATGTATCTTGCCAGTAGTCAGATTCATACCATTACCAAATAAATTCCATGGTAACTTATTCTTTTCTGTTCAGAACAAAGTTCATCTTTAAAGAAAGAAAATCTACAGTTACAGTTCAACCTCTTATTGAAGGTAACCATAAATTGACAAAGATATAAGACTGTCATCTGAAATACTATTTTCTTGTCCTCATTTAGGAACAAAACATAAAATAGGTGGAGTGTGGTTGCACAAAATGCTGTTCAGCCAATCCAGTTGGCAAGGAATAGAATCTTTAAATGGAAATACATATCTTCTGGCAGCTGTTCATTGTAATAGAGATTTCCAGTGGACAGGGCAGCCAAAAGAAAGAACTTCTAGGTGTTTAAAACTTGTAGGAAGAACTGGCAAAATATAATCTGAAAAATTTGAACCTTTGCAGTCTATATTACGTTTTCGTGAATAGATGCACAGTTTCTCAACACCCCAACCCCAAAAAATGGAATAAAATATTTTTTTCTAAAAAAAATCACTTAAAATATGGTTAAGATACATATCGTCTGCCTATCAAATAAAAAATATTGGCGTCTTCAACTTCATTAATTTAACGATGCTGTCCACATACAGTGTGTACGAAGTATCCACCGTGATGTGGGTTACAAAGTTGGATAAACTCAAACTCCAAAGTCATCACTCTACTTCATCAGTGACAATTTTTATATATCAATTAAGCAAACAAAAAAGTACACAAAGTTATCGACTAATCTTTATTGGTATCTATTTTTCATTCGTTGCAGTAAACATTTTTATAATGATTTCAATACCCAACTTAAAATCAACCAAACCAGTTCCACTTGGTATTTTAATATTCGATAACTCTTGGGAAATCCTAGTTACATATTGGTAGGCGCTGAAGTGAAAACAAATAAAAAAAAAGAGACGAAAGTATACATGAAATTGATCATTGGAGATTCTGTATGCCAACTTGACATTGTATTGGTGTAATAATGGAAAAGAAACATAACATGCATATTCGTCCAACAAAGCACTAAAATTGTGGTTAACCAACAGGGGATAATTTTCTCTCAGAAAACAAGCCGGCAATCAAAACCGACTCATTTGATCCACTCCTGCGTTAAATTTACAATTATCTGTTCCTTATTGCCAAGGCAGATGTTCTCGCATAAATATTCTTGCTTAATGCTACTGCTGTGGTTACGTTCTCTCTGATACCAATAATTCGAGAAAAGCGATTGATTCAAGCAGTAAGACATGGGAAAAACAACAAAATCTAGGGCAACAAGAGACACATACACAAGCTCAAAGAACATACTTGAGCAAGATTCGCATTGGCAAAGTGGTGTCACTGCGTCATTCCCCTGCGTCTGTGCTCCTTCAGCGATAGAAGAATCTTCCAGAGCCCGGCAGACACGGCAGCTCTTCAATACTTTCTTAAGGCGTTTATATTCCACATGAGAGCATTTAAGCAGGAACCGCTCCTCTTCTCCATGAAGATACTCGGTAAATGTCTCTCCGAACTTCATCCTCCACAGATACAACAGTGAAACCCTAGAGAAACAAAACAAACTTTAATCAACAGCAGACTCTTACGAACTCTTCCGAAATCTATCGGGAAAAGAAAACCCTTTCCCTTCAAATTGGAGTGATCGGATACTTCCCAATTTACAAATTGCAATTATTCGAACCCAGCAAACGTATAAGATGATTGCTTCATATTGTTTTCGGTTTTAGAATGAAAAAAAAAAAAAAAAAAAAAAAAAGAAAGAAGAAGCAGGAAATAGGTACAGTACAGATTATACAAATCCAGCCACCAGCCACGAAGAAGACCAAGAAGGAGGACAAGGAGGAGAATGAGCAGTTTTAAAAATAGGGTATCTGAGATTTGAAAACGACACTTGTATATGTGTAGAATACTAAAGAGTAAAGAGTAACCATTGACCACGCGTTTTCGAAACGTGCTCCCGTTGGCTTTGCCGCGAAAACCTAACGGTTTAACATGGAGTCTTGATTCCATGCGCCGCACTTCATTACGTGGCTAGTCACATCAGAGCATCAGACGACCAGCGACAAGTTTTCGAACTCAGACAATAACTACCACCGGATTTTAAGCCACGAAAATTACGTGATTTTGGCTTTTTTTGTTAAATAGATATTTTATTTGAAAGCAAAATAACCAGAAAACCACCTAGTTGGCAAAACAATACACAGCCGAGGATCGAATAACGGCCCAAGTGTCTCTCTCGGAATAAACAAAGCCTTCCTAGTTGGGGTATCTCCCAAACTATTGGCATCCCGACAAACATGAAAAAAATTACAAGAAACATAAGTGGAGGATAGAAATAATGAATTCTCCAAAATACCCTCAACTTCAATAGGAATATTTCCACTTTGAGTAATTAAAAAATAAGCTACAGACTGATTAGCAATGAAGACGCAGAGATGACGACAACCTCAATCAATAACATCCTTCAAGGCTATACGTATTGCAAGTGCTTCACCAGAGATCACATCGTGGAAATATAAAGGTAAAGAAGCTGCCATAAGGACCTCCTTTGTTGGAGACATTAGAGCATAATCAATGCCTCTTGTATTACCATTCCGAGTTAAACTTGCATCACAAAACAATAAAAAATGTTGATCCCCAACAAGAGGGAAAGAATTGGACAACATAGTAACTGATGGATGCAAATTAGCTTGAGATGCCTCATGGGCCTGCAAATGAGAATTCGTTCCCTGCCGAATGGAAGATGATGAAATTGTACGTATGATGCTGAAATTCTATGAATGTTCTCTTGAGATTAGTAATAAGCACTAAAGGAGCATATTTCTATGAGAATGTACCTAATGACATCGAGTCAACCAAATATGCAAAATAATAAACGAAACATAAGAACAGAATGTGCAAAATTGCTCCTTATTGCTGCATTTAAGATTATTCCATCTTATAATGATATCTTTCAAACTTGGTGATGTACTTGAAGGTGGGGAGAAACCAAGAGATGATCTATGCAAAACTGCACGTGCAAGGAACACCCAAGAAGAACATGATTTATAGTTTACAAATCTCCACAGTGAGGACAATGTGGACTACTAGTATATGACGGCAGTAACGTTAATAACCTGTTGCCAAATCTCCAACAAGGCAATACTTCCACGCCATTAAAAATAAGAATCTAGAGATATTGGGTAAAGTTTTACACTGCCAGATTGTTTTATGGTAGTAGGATGTGAATAGAATACTAAAAATAAATTTGAGGATTGACAATTTTGGAGTGTTACTAAAATTGATGATTAGCTGGTTTGCATTTTATTTTATGGTCAATGTTCACTTAACAAAATTAAGCTAAAAACTGAATTTGTGTTTAAAAAACTAACAAAAATAGTAATTTTTCGTCTCTTTGGACATTTTTACCCTTAATATTGATGATACCAACATAAGGATAAAAATGTCCAAAGGATATGAAAAAATAATGACTTTTTTTCTTTGGACAAAATAATGATTTTTTCACTCGGAGCAATTAGTCTTAGGGTAAAAAAAATGTCAAAAGAGGATAAAAAATCACTGTTTTTATTAGTTTTGTAAACCTAAATTCTTAATTTTGTTAATTAAAACATTGGGTGATTATTTTTGTAAAGGCAAAACTCTATGTAGCTAATAATGTAATTTTTCTTTTTAAGCTTTAAAGGATAAACTCTGGTTTATGCGAAGGAAAAAAAAAATCTAGTAATATCGAATATTAAAGTAACCTTTACCTCTCACAGAGCTTGTCGCTCCCAGTTTCCTCACCACCTTCATAGCAATAACTGGATCCAAAAGCTCGATCGGGAGGGAGTGAATCTGGACCCGGAACTCGCACCTATTAACTGGATCACTCCTCAGCAGTCTTCTCCCTTTTGAATCATATGGCAAGTATCAACCTGACTCAGCCTTTAAACCTGGAGAAAGCAGAGTCAACTCTTCCCCACCAATTAGATCTCGGGTCCGCAACGGTACAAAACCAAATCACTCTACCCCCTTTCCATTATCCACAGATGCACGCATCTTCTCTTATTGGTAGTGGACCTTCTGAATATCAAGCCCATATCAGCCCATGTCACCCTCAATCTGAGACCATCATTTGGAATGGGCCCTCAAATACAAATAACCCTCAAGCCAATCACTCTAATATTGGAAAAGCTGACTTAGCTAATCCTTATATTAGAACTATCTCGGCCCAGCCCAACTCAAAGAAAAGACAATCTTTAAATATTGCTGAGCCCTCTAGAGTGCTTTATAAAGGCAGACGTGGTAGACCCAGGAAGCTGAAACAGGGATCTTCTGATGGTATTGGTCATCTCCTTGAAGAAAATGAACATTTTTTAGAGTCTGGACCCGTGGCGACTGGGGTTTATCGGTCCACGGAATATATGAGTCGTGTGGAATTGCCAAGGGTTGGGGAGTTCCAAGGCAATTCGTGCTTTAAAAAATCTCTCCTACGCGGAAGGACCAGATATTTTATTTCTTGCTGAGACAAAATGCCAAGCTAGCAGGATGATAGATATCAAAAGGAAGTTACATTTTGATGAATGTTTTGTTATTAATGCTGTGGGCTCCGCTGGTGGGCTTACTATTATGTGGAGAAATGGAGTTAAGGTTAAGATTATTACTGCCAATGATCGCCTTATTGATTCAAGTGGTGACTGAAGGCAAGGCTTTTTTTCTTTCATGCGTATATGGGGATCCAATCAGAAATCAGCGGCAGTTGGTTTGGGATCAGCTAATTAATATTAGCAATGGTAGAAGAGGTGCTTGGGTTTGCTTAGGTGATTTCAATAGCTTCCTCAGCTGGCATGAAAAATCGGGTGGCAACAAGAAAGGTGATAGAGATATTAAGCAATTCCAAGAGATGGTATCACTTTGTAATCTTATGGATTTGGGTTCAAATGGGCCTTGTTTCACATGGAATAACGGAAGGAGAGGAGGGGCCAATATCCGGATTAAGCTTGATCGTGTTCTAGCCAATACAAATTGGAATACCTTATTTGAAGATGCAGGAGTTTTTATTAAATCTGCAGTTTGTTCAGATCATAATCCAGTTGTATTGGATTCAGCAGGGGGTAGAGCTCTAGGAGTACGGCCATTTCGCTTTGAAGCAATGTGGATTCGTCATCCTCGTTGTGAAGATGTGATTAGCAAGGCTGGAGGAACCCAGGAAATAGAACTGATTTCCATCCAATTTTTCATAGTCGAACTCGAGTTCTTAAGAAGTGGAACAAAGTGGAATTTGGTGTCACTCAAGAAAATCAAACGGCTGAAACAGCAGATTGAAGATATTCGGAAAAAACCAAATTACCAGGAGTACATGGAGGAGGAAGAGAAGCTTCAGGACCTTCTTGAAGAGGAGTTATCAAGAGAAGAGGTTATGTGGCATCAAAAATCAAGGATTGATTGGATCAACCATGGGGACAAGACCTCTGCCTTTTTTCATGCTTCTACCATTCAAAGGCGGAAGAGAAATAGAATATTGAAGCTCAAGAAGGAAGACGGGTCTTGGACATCAAGTGAAGGTCAACTGGAGGACATTTTATTAAATCATTTCAGCAGGGCTGTAACTACAGAAGGTATATCTCAATGGGCTCTCAATCAAGCTCTTAATAAGTTCCAGCCCATAGTTGATAATGAGTTAAATCTGCTGTTATGTGATATCCCAACTGATGAAGTGATACTCTCAATTTTGAAGTCCATGGGCCCTCTCAAGTCTCCTGGGCCAGATGGCTTTCCACCTCTTTTCTATCGGAAATTCTGGGCTATTACAAATGATGAGGTATGCAAGTGTGTCAAGGATTTTTTCACCACTGGAATTTTGCGGAAAGAGCTGCACAAGACATTTATCTGTCTTATCCCGAAATGTGATAATCCTGAATCCCCGGGGCAATTTAGGCCAATCAGCCTAAGTGGAGTGGTGGTTAAGATAATCTCCAAAATCTTTGCGAATCGACTCAAGATGGCTTTACCAGGTATCATCTCTCCTAACCAGTCAGCTTTTATTCCAGATAGGCTTATCTCTGATAATGTTTTCATGGCCCACGAGATATTTCACTATGTTAAACATCGGGGAAAAAGAAATTTCTCGCTATGAAATTAGACATGCAAAAGCATATGACCGTCTGGAATGGCCTTTTATTAAGGCTACTTTGCTTAAATTGGGGTTCTGTCAAAGATGGGTAGATATGATCATGGAGTGTACTACATCAGTCTCATATACATTGCTGATTAATGGGTTGGTGAAAGGCTCCTTCTCCCCTTCTCGGGGTATTCGACAAGGCGACCCATTATCCCCCTTCTTATTCATATTGGGTTCCCAGGTTCTCAGCTCTATTGTGAATGATGCAGAGCACCATAACCTTGTCAAAGGTATCAGTGTGAAAAATAGAGCTCCCCGGATCTCACACTTACTATTTGCTGATGATTGTTTGATGTTTTCAGAAGTTAATCTTCAGCAAATATGTCATTTGAAGGCGTGTATGGATCTTTATTGCCAAGCAAGTGGCCAGATTATCAATGAAGGTAAATCCTCCTTCACATTTAGCCCCCATACCCCAGTTCGTTTCAGAAGATGGTTTTCTAGGGTGTTGAAAATTAAATATGCTGATGGGCCGTCCACGTATCTTGGCCTACCTTCGGATTTTGGAGTTAAAAAATCAGATATTTTTAAAGACATTGGGGAAAAAGTAAGAAAAAGAACATGTGGATGGAAGGCCAAGATACTCTCTCAAGCCGGGCGTGAGGTGTTGATTAAATCAGTAGCATCAGCTATTTCATCCTATTCGGGCTCACACTTTATGCTTCCTGATACAGTCCATACCGAAGCAAGGAAAGCAATATCCAACTTCTACTGGGGTCAAATTGAAGAGGAGCATAAAATCCATTGGATGTCTTGGTCTAGGCTCTGCAGGTCAAAAGAGAATGGTGGACTTGGATTCCGAGTTCCAACTCTTCACAATTGGGCTCTATTATCAAAAGTGGCTTGGCGGTTATGGGCTCAGCCAAATTCTTTATGGGCCAAGTTTATCAAAGCTATTTACTATCCAAATTGCAGTTTCCTGGAGGCTAGAAAAGGATCAAACACATCGTGGGCCTGGCAAAGCATATTAAAAGGTAGGGAGGTCCTACAGATGGGTTTATTATTAATAGTAGGAGATGGAGCTGACATCCCAGTTTGGGATAATAATTGGATCCCAAGTTTACCAGGCTACAGGATTACATCTCCTAGGTGTATTTCGAGTCCAATTAACTGGGTATCCGACCTTATTGATCCCAGTTCAAAATCTTGGAAGAGCCAATTATTACAGCAATTGTTCTCACCTGAGGAAGTTAAGGCAATTTCAAAAATACAAATTGGACATACTTTGGTTCGTGACTCTGTAGTATGGGGAGGAGAAAAAAATGGGAAATTCTCTGTTAAGAGTGCATACCACCTCTTGTGTAACCGAAGGGACCTGTGTGCTTGCTCAGCTCCTTCTTCTTCGAGGAGACATAGATGGGAGGAAGTTCCTTCGAAGGTCTGGAGAATGATATGGAAAATACAATGTTACCCGAAGATCAGAAATTTTTTATGGAAGGCCTTGAATCAAGCAGTTGCTCCTGGAGAAAATTTGCTTACCAGACAAATCCGTATTGATCCAACCTGCAGGAGATGCGATAAAGTGATTGAATCGATGGATCACATGTTTTTTGACTGCGATCACTCTAGAGCTCTGTGGTTTGGGTTGGGGCTCTCAGGATGTTTCATGAATGTGAGCCAACTATCCTTATCAGGCATCCTGAATAATTGGGGAAAGCTACAATTTCCAGATAAAGAGACTAAAGTGAGGATGCTCAGTCTGTTCGGATTCGCTTGTTGGAACATCTGGTTAGCAAGGAACGATTTAATTTTTAAAAGCATCAAATGGAGCCCTAACGATCTGGTAGAGAAAATTAAAAGGAGTCATAAGGCATTTTGGGAATCATCGAGGAGAACAACACACCCTGTGAATCCAGTATCTCGAAATTGGGAAGTTCCGATTGGCCTCTGTCTGAAGATGAATTCAGATTTTTCCCTCTTCAAAGAGGAAGGCAAAGCGCCGGGGCGATTCGAGAAACTCCGGGAGCATGTATCCGGGCGCTTCTATCCCCCCTCGATCAGTGTGTTCCGTGGCGCGGCTCGGGGGAAGCATTGATCTGGGCGAAGGAGGAAGCACTGGTTGAAGTTATCTTCGAATGTGATTCGGAAGGATTGGTGCTCCGAATTGAAAACCCTAGTATTCCTTGCGAGCCAGAGGCGTCGTGCGTTGTGGAAGATATTCGTTTCCTATTATCCTCAGACCCAAAATGGGGTGTTAGGTATATATCTAGATGGGCCAACTCTGTGGCTGATAATCTAGCTAGGAAGGCCCAGTCCATGGCAAGTAGGACTATTTGGGCGGTTTCCACTCCTTGGCTTCTTGAAGCTTGTAATCAAGATGTCTTGGGCTTTTCTTGCCCCGCTTTCAATTAAATCTACTATTACCAAAAAAAAAAAAAAAAAAAAACTTACAAAATTAAATTTTTTTTTTAATCTTTTGACTCACTTAAAATGGGTCAAAAGTATTCTAAAATCACTTACGTGGAAAAATTAGATATGATTCACCACTTAATGCTAGTTAGGTTTACTGGTCACTTCACTTAACTCCTAATGTTAAGTGACTAAAATACCCTCTCATGAAATTTAAAGAGAGAAATTAGAAAAAATACCTTATTTTTTATACTATACATTACATAACCATTAGATAGTGAAAAGTTTTATATTTCACCCATCTTCTTCCTACGATCTTTTTGAAACTTATCTTCCCCCACCATATATCATCATATGGTCTTCCTCAAATAATCATCACTGCACTTGCCTTCTCCCAATCAAAAATCACTTCAGTTGGCAAAAGACCGACGCTTCCACAGAGGAAGTCAGGGTTCGAAACCCCTCGAGATGAAACCCCTTTCTATATTAATTATATAAAAGCTCCCCTGAAGATATAATCGTGGTGCACACAAACCCCGAAAGCATTCTACACTAGGCTTGGGGCGGGATAATTTCGCCCTCCACTTATTGGTAGTTTTTGGGTAGTAAACTTTTTGTTTTTCAATTATATATTATGATACATGTCTTTTGGTAGATCTATGATATGTCGATATGCGAAGTTTTACTTTGGTGGAAAAACTGAATAAATACTTGTATAAATAAACTTTGTATAAGATTAACTTGTGATTTAAATCTTTAGTTGATCGGTTCTATTTGGGCATGTTTAAATCCATTAATCTTATAGGTTTATTGCGTTTTATTCATTTTCTTTTCCACAGTAAACTTTCGCATATATCGTCTTATCATTAATATTTCTCCCAAAAACATATTCATTAATATCAATGAAACAATGTTTTCTACCTCATGGGCTACCTTGTTGGGAGTTTCCACCCCGCCTGTGTGCTGCCTCATTTCAATCTATTCCAATAAATAAGGTCCTCATTTATATTCCATGGGTGCTGATCGTATCGTTAACCAATCAAAAATAAAATTCTATACTAATCTAGCTAGCAAAAAGTACAGGGTCGAACTACGGGGAACTAAAATACTAAGTTATTAAAATTGAATTCAACAAAACCTAACTTAAAATAATTTTGAATTGTTTTTATTTTATTTTAAAAAAAATTAAATTATTAATTAATGCAAAAACTTTAACTATGAATAAGTGAGGATCTTTGGGATTTCAAATCCTTAATATTTTTCATTTCAAAACAAGAGATTATATTTCTTAAATTTGCCTATCTTCGCAAGACTATCATCCTTCGTTGAAGCTTGGCATGTCTAGTTTGCTTAGCTATAAAGCATCTTCAGCCAGACTCAAACACAATTAAAAGCATTAACTATAAGGTATAGAACTATCAAATTAGTAAAATAAGCAATGATTTATTTACATCCCAAAGAAAAAGGAACTAGCTATTCATTATAACAAAGCTCATAAAACAAATAATAATGAAATTTAGAGAGTTGTGGTATTCTTCTTTTGCAATAAGAGAGGGAGATGAAAGCCAAGATCCGTGTTCACCGTCTTCTCCTTATCTGTGGCCGGCCATTTCCTTTTTATATATCTTGCACACAATGAATTTGTCATTTTTACCCATTAATTCGATCTTTATTCATTCAGATTATGGAAAAACTTCAACACTATAAAGTTGTAGATATTTTCGTTATCTTTCAATAGCATCTTGAACCACCTCAATCCGAGTTCAAACGAGAGGGATATGCCTAAAATACTCAAGGTAGGTCTCTTTGCACGATTTTCAAATCTTATTACCAATTTTGTTCCTTGGACATCCACTTGTTTTCAATTTAGCTAAGATTTGTAATGTCTTTGCTTTAATTAAGTTGGATCTCAGCATTCATGATTTCTTGCTTTGCAAAATTGAATCCCATGATTAAAATTCACCAATATCTAAGATGTTTATTAACTTTGCTCCATATTATTGGTAATAACCAAAATCACCTTATTCTTGAAAAAGACATAAAAATACTCAATTATCTATATTTTAATTAATTGTTAATAAATAATTAATTAAATAAATAATGATAAATGCAAGCTTATTAGATACCAAATAAAGTCATTTCTTTTACATTGATTTTCATTCACATTGTTGGAAGAAACTGAATTTACAATTAGCTCTATACAACTTATCCGGTTAGGATTAGATTGTCTTTAAGGAGATATTGCGTGTTTCATTAGGATCAAACCATCTCAAGGAGCTAAACCTCCAAAAGTGCCAAGGAGGTAGGTATCTCACCTTTGGGTTATGTCACATATATCTCAATATTTTCAACCTTACATACCTTGATGTTACCGTAAGAAGCCGGAATGTGTGTGGCATAGTGTTGTCATGGAATAGGGAAGCGGATCCTTCCACCGACGCCTGTCCCCACTCTCCACCCTCGCTGGGCCCTCTTGTATCTGCTACAAGGAGGCCGCTTGGGTGCAGAGGATCTGGACTCCATGGAATAATAATAATTGGAATCATCTTTATGCTCTGTGTGTTTGTCATACCTGATGAGGTCTAGGGTGCCCCTTCTGGTGGGGTTGCTGATGCTTCTTCCCCCTTTGGCTTGGTTTTTTTTTTTTTCCTTTTCTTTTGTTTCATGTTGTCCACTTAAGTTGGGCCAAAACTCTTGACTGTCCACTTAAGTGGCAAAAATTACATGTTACCCACTTTTCACTTTTCAAAAAACCCATTGTTAACTTTCCAACCTTGACTGTTACTTTCAAATTGAAGTGGCCAACTGACCAAAATACTCCTCATGTGGTCAAATTACTATAATGCCCTCTAAAGCATTTCCTTGCCCCTCTCTCTCACTCCTCTCCCATTGTCTCTCTCCACTAGCAACTCACAGTCATTGACCTTTGACAAAGACTCCGATAAAGAATGCACCTTGCCAAAAACCCCACTACCCCTCCCCCTGCCGGCGACCAACCCTTGTCTCCATTCCAACAACCAACCAAATCCATCGGATCCAATAGCAATGCTCTAATCTCATTTGGTTATCCATACATTTCGAAGATTCAAACTGATGATATTAATCCTTCAACTCTTCTCGAAACATTTCTCCTTTTTTGGTCAAGCAATGATTCACATCAAGCTCTCTAGAGAAATGTTAGAGGCAAAAAAACTATTGTTTACAAAGAAGAGTGGTGGAGACTGCCACCAAACTCTATTTAACCTAAGTTTCTTTGACCCTTTGCCTATATAATTTGCCCGACCGAGTATTGTTTGACTTGGACATGAAGAGAAACACAACTGGATGGAATCTTGCAAAGATCTTGAGAATCTCCTCCAACAAGCTTGAACTAGGCCAATCAAGAGATTGGACCTTGCTATTAAGGGCCAACATAACAACTAGGTAATGAGTCTAGATGAAGATGCTCTATAGCTAAGCAAACTATACTCTCAACACACTTTTTGAAAAAAAAATAAAAAATAAAAACTAAAAATAAAATTTTCACCTTTGGGCCCCACGTGTTTTTGTGGTTGGGAAGCCGTCGGGGAGCAGTCTGTGCTCCCCCGACGGGGTGGGGATCCGGACTCTCCAGCAATCCCTTCCACTGTGTCTCTTATTCCCTTGAGAAGTCTCTCTCCCACCAATCCTTTATTTTCATTTCTTTGCTCCTTACTTCTGTTCACTCCCTGGAAGTCTCCGTCTCTATCAACGTCAGGCTTGTCGATTCTTTCTCCCCCAATTCAGTCCCTTCTTAATTCCTTCATCTTCGCCACTCACTTCTCTGATCACTTCTATGTCATTGGCTCTCCCGACCCACATCAACTTTCCATCAAACACTCTTCATTTCAATGCATCTTCTTCTCCTTCCCTTGCTTCACAAATCTTTGAATCTATTCGGTCTGATATTGAGAGAACTCCATCCAGTCTCAAATACTTTGTTCATTCAATTCCTTACTCATTTGTGGATTGAATTGTGAAGCAGGATTTCTAGAAGGAGAAGCATGTTGATAGAGAAGGTGACCCAGACTTCCACCTAAAAACTTTTTTTTGTCAAGTGAACAGGGAGTTTTTTTTTTTTTTGTAAATTTTAAAAAATGAGTGAGTTTTGTAAAATAAAATAAAAAGAAAAAACATATATTTGTCGTCTCCCCATGGGTAAAATGGTCATTCTAATTTCAAAATTAATGAAATAATAACTATAGGATAACTTATAATTCTGAAAGGACCAATATGTATATTATGCAATTTCTATCACTTAAGTAGACAATTAAGAGTTTTGACCTAACTTAAGTAGGCAGCATGTCAAAACTCTTATAAAAAATTTAGATATGTGACACTAGGGGGTCCCACATAGGCCCCACCCAATTTGTGGGGAAAGAAGCGTCGAGGCACATACTACACTACTCTTAGGTAGAGGTGATTTGGACTCCAGATGGATAAATGGTGGATGGGTCTGAGCAGTTCAAATATCCTCTATCTATCAGGGTAGAGTTTTGTACTTCCTTCCCATATTTTACACAATACATTAGGAGGGTTTGTCCCAGCTGCCCCACAAACTGAGATCGACATGCACATGGACAGGGATTTAGTCCATTTTTTACATATATTCATAAGTCACATAAAATTATTGTGATTAAATAAAAATAATATTTTTTTTTCTTTTTCTTGTATTTAAGGTTCATCCGGGTTAGCTTGCGCGCATCTCAATTACATCATTGGAGGGAACTTTGTTGTCCGCAATGATCGAACCCATGAGATCTTTGTTGAGAAGTATTCATCTTATCACTTTATCAACCTCCATTGATAAAATTATTTTCTTCAATCTTTTATATTTAATTTCACCCTTTTGATGTATATGAGAACACGTGTCACACATCCACAAGTTAGAAATGGACTCCGGGGGACCGTTTGGTCACGATTCTGGTAGCATGCGCGACAGCACGAGGAGTCGGTTCTTTTAACTTCGTTAAAACGTGAAAATGCTTTCGCTCTGTGTTCATCTATCCTCTTAGATTTTTGGAGGTTTCCTCGACGGCAAGAACAATACGGATGCCCTGTACTTTCTGTTGGTAATTTCATTGTTCCCTTTCAGTTTCCACAACCGTCTCTCTTGAATTGTTCCAACGTTTGATCATTATGAATTACTGCTTTCCTTTCCAGTATACCACTGTAATAACATATTTCGTTTTGCAAATCAAAGGACTCTTTCTTGTAAAATCCTTGGTTTGGAATTTATATTACGGAGGAACTATCTTAAACTACACCTTTTTGATAGTTTGAGTTGATTCATAGCTTTATTAGCAAAAATAGCATTTATTCGAACTGGGTGGTGTTGGTGATTAACGTTAGCATCCCTTTCTGTTTTAGGTTACTGTTTGCCTGGTGGTACCATTTCAATGCGGTTGCTTTCCTTGTTCCGAAGTTACATAACTGTTTAATTTTTGTCCGAGAAAACAATTTCCCCCCGGTTATGTTTGGTGTAGAGATTGATACTTTTGCATTTCTCTCATGTAGCAAAGGGCTTGTGAGGCTTTCTGTATCATGTTAATGGATTTGGGGGGGGGGGGGGGGGGAATTCTATGTTTCTTGTCTGTTCAAAGTAGCAACTAACAACACAGTCTGTCTTCAAATACATGGAATGCTTTTTGCCCCATTTGCTTAAACAGCGGGTAACTTATCAATCCACTACTAATAAGTTATGCAATTATTTTCCTTCAAGTGAGTAGTATATCAGGTAACGGTCCCCTTTCTAGACCTATCCTGGCTTTTATTTTATCATTATTATTATTTTTTTAAATTTAACTCCATCCCTAAACTGAGTTAGTCTTTGTGGGACATCCTTTATTCATGAAACTTCAGATTCTCTTATTTGCCAGAAGAGGTAATGAGATCTAAACACCTTAAACTGGGCCAATTCCTTCACATTTGGCCCCAAATATTGTCTATTTTACACTGTAATTGATACTTGATGGTATTCAGGTATTCAAGCGTTTTTCTCAACCCTAGCAAATGTTTTTTTGTTTAAGTTAGGTTTTTGTAATTCATGCTACATCACCACATGAGAATTTGCACCAAAAGATATGAACATGCTACAAAGAGTGGAGGAGAAAGGTCTTGCTGCAGAAATTATTTTTTCTAACTTCCATAAGCATTTATTTCCCATTTTATGTGTCAAAACTACTTTATATCTATAAACTAATTTCCCAGGCAGAAGATATGTGTGATTTTGGAGGTGGTTAGATTTTGGATTTGAGATGATTATAACATTGCATCCTGTAGGTGGCATTGCCATGAGTTAAATGGCCGGACTTTTCAGTGTCTCAGATCTCATCTGAAAGAACACTATCCTTTTTTTTTTTTAACACCATTCGCAAACCTTTTCTTAGATTTGTGGAAAAAAGGTTCTTCATTGGTGGTGGTAGCCTATACCATGGATTCTCTAATACACCCCCCACCCCTCCATTTTTTTTTTGGGAGGGGGGGGGGGTTGTTGTGGGGTTGGTGGGTGAAGGAGAAGATAAGATCACGAATTGGGCATTGGAAAACCTCCTCTTTTATATGTCAGATCGGCAGGCAACATCAGAAAAATAACACTAGCTAAACCCTTTTGTATGGGTTGGATATTTTATATTGTTAATGTTATGGTAGAGCATATCCTGCCAGAAAAATAGGTGCAACAATATGACCCGAGTATATGCAAAAGTGAGGGAGGGTTTGCTAGGATATCCACTTGCAACCCATAAACATCATACCTGGACGTGGCGACAAATAGGCAAGGGTTCCTTCACTTTGGATGAGCATAGGAAAAGAAGCTGGTCCAAAAGCCTAGGATTAGGTTAGCATCTTCAAACATTGAACCTTTAATCAATAAGAGTTGATAATGGATTAATATTTTAAGAGACTAGGTAGAAGGGTTAAAAGGCTAAGGAGTTGGATGACTTTAAACTTTGCTATAAAATAAAGATTTCAAGACTGATGTGGTGGATTTTAGAAGATTTGGAGGCTGGATTATATCCATCTAGCTTGTATTAGAGAAAGAGGTTTGAATACAATTAGTGGCTTCACACCCCAAGTAAGATTAGATCAAAGTAACTAGCTACAATTTTGGGAACACATGGATGAGTTAATGCCAGGTTTTAGTCAATGGGAAAAGATTATTCAACGGGTGATTTTAATAGGCATGTTGGAAGGATCATAGAGGCTTTGAAGGTGTACATGGAGGATATTGTCTTGGAGAGAGGAATGAGGAGAGGATCTCAGTTTAGATTTTGTTGTGAATTATGTTATCCATTGTAAACACTTATTTTGAAAAACTAGGAATGATAAAATAAGGAATGAGTGTATAAGAGCTGACTTGGAATTGCTCCAAGAGAGTGATATGATCTCAATTGGATGAGGTAATAGAGGTAGGTTTAGGCCTAAAATGACCATTGGAAAGTTGTGAGGAAGGACATGGATTGTCTAGATTCCCCATACTTATTGGGGTGCACCTCATTCCTCTCATTTACATCCTACATTTTTTTTTCTTTTATGTTTCATTTGTCATTTTCCATTTTCCATTTCTCATCTCATTCTCCATCCCTCTTCAACACCCCCCCTGGCAGGTCATCTCTTCTTACATTTAGGTCTAAAGTTTTCCCTACTTTGGATCACACAGTTGACCTTGTCAAGTTGGGATAAGGCTGAGTTTGCTGTTGTTGATGTAAATAAGAAGAGATAGAGAAGCTTCTAGTTACCTTCAAAGTGAGTATTATAGTGGCCAAATAGATTCCTTCTTTGACTAGAAGGTCTAAGGGAGCTTGACCACACAACATAGTTTGTGGCCATAAATATGTGCCTCATCAAGCAAAATCACTAGAAAGGTGAGCTTACTTGTCTTAGGGGCGCTTAGATAGCGATACTTGGAAATATTTTACAAATAAAGTGGTCAAACGAGGAAAGTGAAACTTTGAGGGAGTCTCTAATACGATTTGGAATGAGATGATTACTTGTATTAAAAAGGTTGCTAAAGATGTTCTGGTCAAATCAAAAGAAAAACATCATTCTCTGTGGAGACACTTGGTGGTGGGATGATGAGGTTCAAGCAGCCATTCTAAGAAAGTTAGTTTTACAGCATGGCAAAACAACTAAGGATGTAGAGGATCTAGAAAGTTATAAATATTTTCAGAAATGAAGCTTTTAAAGATTAGGACAAAGAAATATAAAGATTTTTTTATAACAATATGAGCATAAAGGAAGGGGGGAAAACTTTTATGTTAAGTGTATTAAAAAGAAAATATTAAAGGTACTTATAAAGGTTGAAGACATTAAAGAGATGGAAATAGTATGCCTATAGCTTACGAGTTGAAGATATTTTGTAATATTATTAGATTGCATTACCCATCAAGAATCACATATTATAAAAAATCAGGGTATTTGATGTAAAATAAGCTTTAAGGAGGAAAGTAAGCAAAGTATCAATCCCCACTGAGGCTTCTAGTAGAATCATGGAAGAGCTTAAGAATTTGTGGTTTATCTAGGCTAACCAAAGTGTTTAAATATGATTATGAGCAAAGAGAAAATGCTAGATGAATGGAGGAAATGTGGTTCCAATTAAAAAACTACAAGTACATTTGGAGCTGCAATAACTATGCATAAAATAATGGGCCAGACTCTGAAGTTATTGAAGAGGGTTATTGAGACCCACTTGGGATAAGAAACTACCATATGGGGAACCAATTTGGTTTAATGCCAACAAAGAAGATCCTTGGCAGAAGCTATTAACTTGAAAGACTCGTGAAAAAATTTAGGGATTGCAAGAGGAAATCTGTCTGGTCTGACCTTGAAAATGTTTTTGACAGTCCCTAGAGAGCTAATCTAATAGTACTAGAGAAGAGAAGTGTTACAAGTAAATACATGGATACAATAAATAAAGATTTTTCTGATGGTGTGGTGACTAGTTTAACAATTGTGGTTGGATGGTGCCAATGTAGTGAATTCCCAATTACATACAGGTTTCATCAAGGATAATTTTTTTAGGCCCATATTTGTTTGTGCTTATCATGAATGACTTAACTAGAGACATTCAAGATGAAGTTCTTTGATGTATGTTTTTTTTTCTTCACTTTTTCCTGATGATACTTTTTGGTAGATTAGACAAATTCAGAGATTAACTCCAAGTTAAAAGATAAACTGTAGAATCATAAGGTTTTAAGATTAGCAGAGTAAAGGTGGAGTATATAGTGTTTAGTTATGCTAGGAAAGATAGTGGGTGGTGAAATTGACAAGAGTGAGACTCGACAAAGTGATTATTATCTGAGCTCAATCATAAATAAAGGAGATATAGGATGATGTTTTTAATAAAGAATTGATATAGGATGGATGAGGTAGAGATGTGATTTAAAGTTTTATGTGTGCGATGTGTTCGATGTTTGCCATTAAACCTTAAGAAAAATTTTGTAGGACAATTACATGACAATTGATGTATGGTGCAAAATGTTGGGCAGTTAAGAAGCATTGTGGAGATAAACTTAGTGTAGCAAAGATGGGGATGTTGAGATGGATTTGTCACAAAGTTAGGAAGAATAAAATAAGAAGTTATCATATTAAAGCTGATTTATTGATTTAATAAATCATAAGCTATGAGAATCATTTGAAGTGGGACGACCATATTCAATAGGGGCCTTTTGATGCTATAGTACGGGAGAGTGATTCGATTCAGATTGAAGGAACTAAAAGAGCCTAGGGTAGACCTAAATGACTGTAGGAAGTGAGGAAAGAAATTCAGGGTTTAGGTCTTGTATCAAGCATTGTCTTGAAAGGAACTGACTGGAGGGCAAGCATCCATTTAGTTAGCCTCATTTAGTTGAGGATAAGGCTGAGTTTGTTGTATTTGATTTCCTTGTAGAAACTTGACTTACTTCAAAGTCGGTTTTTTTTTTGGTTTTTTTTTTAAGCTCAAAGCTTCTGTGTTTTTGTTATTGTATATCTGTTCTGAGCTTGGTCTAGTGGCTCTTCATATTGTCCTACAAAAGGTTAGCTCTTTGGGTTGTGTGGTCACATAAAGGGTGTATTACAGGTTCAAACCATTGGAAGAAACTGAAGTATTCATTTGGTGAACTATAAAGAGAATCTTCTATTAGACTTTTGGCATTAATGACTAAATGAATGAGTGCTGATGATGCTGATTGAAGGAGGGGAATTGGTCTAGCTGGAAGGAGAAAGTGAGTCAGTTAAATTTATGAGTGGAAGAGATGGCACAGGAAAAACAGGAAAAAGAAGGAGAAGGGAGATATCAAAGACAGGGTAAAGCGGAGAGAAGAAGGGAGGAAGGAAGTGAGATTACAATCTATACTTGTCCCATATTCTATTCAATAACCAAGGTTATCCAGAAAAATTCTGCAGAATAACATATTAGAAAAATTCTAATCTATTATGAATTCAACAAATTCCTCAAATGTCAAAGTGGAGTGAAGAAAACAAAGAAAAACTCTTGTGTGCACTGCAAGTGGGGAAAGATGGATAATGATGTTTTCCGAGTTCGCATGCTTCACACTTGATGCAAGGAACTAATCTGCAACTAGAAATCATTAACTCAAGCTTTGCTAGAGAGGAGAACAAGACAAAAATGCCACTCTAAGTGAGAAGGTATGGTACTAGGTGTGGTACCATTAGAAGGTCCTTTGCCATCTGAAGAATATAATGTTTCTTAGTCAAGCGGACTTCCTTGTTTGAAGGTCGTGATAAACACATTAACAAGGATAGAAGGTAACAGAACAATTGTTGTATGCGATAAGGTGGCAGAGGTGCTGGCAGATACAACTTCAAGATGTTAAAGGTGTTTGGGCAACTGGTTGTGATCATCTTGAGACCCAATAAAGGTATAGTAGATGTAGAACCATACACAGCTTTTTAATAGAAGCATCAATTGTGGAGTGGTTATATTAATCAGTTCATTTGCCCGCTCAGGTTTTCCATATGATTCGATCTACCACAATAAATGCACCCGCAAGAAGATTTATCGACAGGTTGACCACTTGTGCCACGACTGCTAGTTCCACGGCGTCAGTCTCTGGATCGTCCATGTCTACTTCGTTGCCCATGATTGGCAATAAAGGCTGAATTATCCTTGGGAATAGTATCGATTTTAGAAGGATTAAACAAATAATTGATGCTAGGGGAAGACTTCTTTAGAGTGGAAAACTTATCCTCTGTAGAAAGTAACTTTTCAAACTGGTAGTTAGGATATAGATTATAGACTAAGTAAAAGTTTTGCAGCATATTTGACCCTTATGTTCCTTCAACTGCTTTTCATTGGTAGTCAAGGGCTGGTATATCTGGATTTTTTTTAACCATATCTTTATAAGTAACAAAGTATTCATTTAAAGTCATATCCCTGTTTGAAGTTAAAAGGTTTATTACATACAGGAGATTCTTTGGTTGAGGGGAAAAAAACACTTCCATGCAAGTTTTCTCAAACATCTTTATCTTTAGTTTTAGCGTGAGACTTCACGTTAGGTCTAACAGCATATTCAACACTGTTCAGCAACCATGTTCCCTCATCATGAGCTGTGGTTGTTTTTGATCTTTTCTGTCTGTAGTAGGAGGGTCCTCAGTAATGTATTTCAGTTATCCTTTGGTGTGTACGCATTCTTGTACTGCCTTCTGTTCTCACACATTCACCCATCATGAGCTGTGATTGTGGCAGGATCTTTTTTATCTTAGTAGGAGGATCCTCAGTAATGTACTTCAGTTTTCCTTTGGCATGTATGTATCTTGTACTGGCTGGGCCTGTAAGAGACTATGACATAGCTTGAAATGCTGGAGAGCTTAATACTGGTAATCTGGACTTGGACATTATTTGTCAGTGGTTCAGTATCAGCTGTGAAAGCCACTGATCACAAACACAGCAGCAGCAGTAGGGTCACAACCAGAAGATGAGAAGAACCAAAATTGGGGTTTTTAGAACCCAAAAATCTCAAGAAATGTCAGAACAGGGTTTAGAACCCAAATTGCAATAAGTCACATTGACCTAAGGAGATCAAACAGTACTTAAAGAAGGCAGTAAGATCCCAAAATCTCACAGAAATTAGCTGAGATGACAGAGGAATAATTAGAAGTAAAAATAATGAATTGTTACCCTGAATCGGTAACATATGGAGTGAGGTGCACTTTAGTGGAATGAAATTATAGAATCTGATCCTAAAATTGAGGTAGCCTTCAAATATAACAGGTGTCCACTGCTTGGATTGGAATCACAATAGGGATCGCTGGTAGACAGACCACAGCCTAGAACTTGAAGCTTAATTGCTGCAGTCATAGTAAAGTAGAGATAGAACCCCAGTTTATGGCTTTATGTGAAGTTGTATGTAGCATAGGGTGCTGCACTCCTTTAGTAGAAACGTTGTAGGACCTTTAAACTGGAATCCATGATTAACTACCAACCAATCGTTATCCTTGGATTGCATGTAACAGAGTTAACCCTGTGGAATCAGAGAGTCAAAGAAGAGAAGTGAGATAAAAGGGAGCTGCTAATGTGAGATTTACATAAATATATTCCTGATACTAGGAATCAGGATCAGAAGATTAGAATAAATCCTAGTCCCGATTAGAATATTCATTCTGATCGAGTTCCATAATTAACACTTAACATGATATAAGTTCATGCAGCCATTATGGTATTACTCCAAGAGGTCATATAGATGTGACTGCTCAAAATTGCTGGTCCAGACCTGCATGTCATGGCTTTTCAACTCAGACAATGGGCTGCACGCCCATCCTCTCATTTGTCGTTGGGTTTGTTGTAGGTTGCAATTTCATTTCTGTTGAGCACAATGTTATTTAGCTTCTTTAGTTTGTACTTCATACTTCCAATAAAGATGGTCCGGCTCTTAACTAGGGAGTGGTGAGAAAGGGTATGCGTTGCTTAGGCCTTGTATCTAGTATGGCTTCAAAACAGAGCTGATTGGAAGGCAAGGATCCATGTAGGTGACCCTATTTAGTTGGGAGAATGCCTGTTGTTGTTGCAGCTTTCTGTGAAATAGTTTCAGCTTCATGTTGATTCTTTAGTAATACATTATTTAAATTATCAGGCCCTCCATTAGCAGACTATACAATAATTCC
Organism: Hakea prostrata; assembly: GCF_041222555.1. NCBI lineage: Eukaryota > Viridiplantae > Streptophyta > Magnoliopsida > Proteales > Proteaceae > Hakea > Hakea prostrata. The sequence continues at coordinate 17,502,971 of NC_142600.1, read as the reverse complement.
CCCCCCCCTTTTCCTTTTTCTGGGGAGCAGGTTTGCATCTAATGGTAAAAGCGAAACACAGGCGGCTGGCAGCAATTGCCAGAAATAAAGACACTGTTCTTGGGGGCATTGTTGATTCTTCAATCTCTGGAACTGATGAAGAAGATAGTTGGGTGATGGTTAAGAAGCAGAGAATTACTATCCTGGTTCCTCCACTATCAGCACCCATTAGTTCTAAAACCAGAAGACTGCGAAGAAATAAAATACAAGCCAAGTCTAAAAAAGCAGTTAAATGCAGGTCTGTAGTTCAAGTTGAGAAACATCCTGGCACCTCTTCACAGGATGGACAGAAGGAAACACTAGCTTCTGCTGAGAATGTTCAGATCAATGGAGGAAGTCTTGCCTGTCTACCTGATCCTGAAAAGGACAAGTTACAACAGGCTTGTACAACCAAAAGACACAGAACAAATAAAAGGTTAGTTAAGTTGAAGAGAGCTTTCAGGTGTAGATCAGTGGACCCAACTGAGAGACATCCTAGCAAGAATTTAGAGGATGGATGGAAGAAGAACTCTGCACTAGCTTCCACAGTGAATACTCAAACTGACGAAGTAGCTCCTACCCTTCGACCTGATTCCGTAGCGGATATGTTACCTCAGCCAGGTATCGCAACAAGGTTGGATTTGCCAGATCAGCTTGGTCGAGAATCAATGCAACCACCAAGTTTAGATTTTATTGGTGAAGCAAATGTGCTTGGCACAATTAGACCCTTGAAACCAGTAGGGGCACCAAGAGTTTCTGATGATATGAAGCAACCATCTAATCCATCATTTTCCAGTGATGAACGTGCTTTTGGCTCCTATAGATCATTGAAAGTAGCAGCAGAGCCTATGGTTTCTGAAAAGGTTAAGCGGCCATTTCTTCCTCGAAATGCTTGTCATGATGCAGTTGGCTGCCTGATCAGGGGTTCACTGCAGAATCGAAGCATGCGGGCCTTGAATCTTGAGAGGAAGCTGGAAAGCGCTGGTGGGTTGAGCAATTGGTTGGTATCACAGGGTCTGGGACAGTTTATACAAATATTTCAGGGGAAGAAAGTCAATAAATTTCAGTTGATGAATCTGACCATGAGCAAGCTCAGAGATATGGGTGCAGTTGCAGTTGGTCCCAGGAGAAAACTAATACACGCCCTTGATTGTCTTTGTCAGCCATACCACTTCTAAGATTTATAGATTCACCAATTGTTTGGGGTTGGTGTTTCTCATCCTTTCGGAGTTGGATTTGGATTTGGATTTGATGGACAGAAAAGGCTAAGATAGCAGCTTCTTTATGGAGATTTAGCTGGCAAATTCACTATCCTGTGCTCTTTACATGGTTTGGAATTTTGTTTATTTTATCTTGGTAACTATATGGATAGGTTTTGGTGTACAAGTAGAAAACACTTTGATACTGATTTTAGATTCAACTATGAGCTTAGATGGTGGTGTTGTAACTACAAATAATGGGGCCATCTTGATGGTTATTTGATTCTAGTCTTGTTGAAAATTTTGAAACTGCCTTGGATTGTCAGCTTTATTGTTGCTGTCTCTGCTTGACTGTATCTGTTTGTAGTTTCAGCTAATCATACTGCCTGAATCTTGATTAGGATAAAATGTAAAAGATTCACCTTATGGTGGGAGATCTCATGGAGACCCATCCAAGCTTAATGGTGTTAAGGGAGAGGTTAGTTCAATTACATTGTTTAGTACCTAAGGCCTCTACAGCCCTATTCTCAAACCAGAGTCGAAAAAAGTCATGTTGGAAACCTTGCCAAATAACATTCCTTAATTTATTAGTTAAGGGAGAGGAATATCTCTAAGGCATGTATATCTGGATAGGAATACTAAATTCTATCATTTTGCTTGTTTAGTTAGGACTCATAAAAGGAGCATTGATTTACTATGCACGAGGGCCGACGTGTGACCAATCTTGCTGATATAGTTGCTGTGTTTGCTAAATTTATGTTTGACATCTTCGTCTGCCCTAACCTTCCCTCCCCAACCCCTTTTTTAAGGGAAAATTTTAACTTCAAAAGTTATAGTTGTCAAATTATATTTTATTAAAAAAAATTTCTCCCCACCCTACATTTCTTCTCTCTCTTCTGGGGTGTAAGATGATCAATATCCTATTAGTTCTATTATTATTATTTTTCCCCTCCCTCTTTTATGAATTTTTTTTTTTAATTTCCCCCCTTTTTTATAAGAATCTTTTGATATATATTCTTTTAAATTTTTTTTTCCTTCCTCTATCTTTTATTGAAATTTATCATATATGATTAAATGTATTCTTGTTATTATTTTTCCTTTTTATAATAATCCATTAAAAAAGAAAGAAAAAAAATTAACATAAAAGATTAAAAGGATAAAAATAAAGAATAATTTGGTCATTTTAAAATGTCAACCAAAAAGAGATTGAAATTTTTTACTCATAATTGGATAATTTCAATCTATAATCAGTTCTTTTAAGGGATCTTTTTAACTCGTTAAAAAAATAATACGAGACTAAAAAATCAGAATAAATTAAGTCAACAAGCGTGAAGGCTGAAATGTTAAAATTGAAAAAAGTATGAAGAGAAAAAGACAATGTCAAAGAGTAGCAAAAAGTAACCATCATGGTTGGTGATGAAAAAAGCCATGCTACAACAAGGTGGGGGGAGTAGGTGGTTGGGGTTGGTCGATTTAGGACGTTGCTTGGGTCCTGCGCAATAAATGTGCAGGACCATCAAGCCATTCACTTTAGGCGGTGGGATCAGAATTTCGGTCGAAATTTCGAATCTTACGGCTGAAATTTCGGCTTGATGATCCTGTGCATTTAATGTGCAGGATCCAAGCTTTTTCGGTCAATTCATGAGCTCATGGTTGAATGCTGGTGGGACCCACCTTACAATTTACCTTATCTTATAAACTCTTCATTCCTAAGGGATATTCTTATTGAGTATAGGTAAATTATAAATATACAACATCTTAGTTTGAAGAAGAATTAAATTTTCTTTTGCCAATGGTGGATTAGTAGAGCGGTTAAAAATCCAGCTTCCCATGGGGAGGTCCTGGGTTCGCACCCATCCGACGGCACCTATATTAGTAATATTCCCCCACCCTATATATAAACTCTTCGGATTCAAAAAAAAAAAAAAAAAAAAGAATTAAATTTTTGACCCTGATACTATGGGAACATCTTTGGAAATTGATCATTTTCTTATTTCTCCAGTGATTCCTCATCGATAACAATTTATGAGACAATGTAGAATCTAATAACCATGACACGAGTGGATAAATCAGTGTAAAATTACATTTTTCTATTTGAATACTGGTTGATCAGATTAGTGTCTATATTGGTATCGGTCGAGAGCACTCCAGCATTTAAAACGCTGATCTCAAGATGGATGCTACAAGAAAAAAAATATATATTCAACGGCGAGAATTTGGTCCCTTCACGTTTGAAATTTGAATATATTTAACGGCGGCTAACAATGTGAGTCTGTTTGGTATCTACACATAATATAGTGCATTTTCACACATAAAAAACAAAAAGAATTATTTTCAGGTCAAGAATTTTTTTTTCCTATTGAAAAAAACATAAAATGGGTCAGGGTGAAGATAAATGGATCAAAATAAAAGACCAAACATGATTGGAACTATCCGCATTGCACGTGATTATCAAAGGGTAGTTCAATCTGTCACGTGAGATGTTTATGTTGATATGGTCTTAATTCAATCTCATCGCTAGTGTGTAAGTGGTGGGTGGTGGATGGTGACTGATGAACCTTGAAAACCCTGGGTATGGACTAATCATGCAACTTCATTGGTAAATAGAAATTTTATTCAAAGTTGTGAAGCGATGGCTTGAGAAGAACATAACTTCTTGGACTTTGCTTCAGACCTGTGTCATAATGGTGTAGGACAGTCATGCTAATCAAATCGGTTGTAGGATCGAGATTTCAGTTGAAATTTCAATCAAATCCCGCTTTGATAGTTGGTAAGACAGTCTTGCGCCACAACCGAAGCAAAATCATAACTTACTTCAGCGAATGAAGACTGCACCGAAAAAAAAAAGAAAAATATTAATTAAAAAGTCGAAAGAAGTCAACAGTCGTGATGGTAGTCAACTAAGCTTTCTAAACTTGTAAACAATTACAAAGTCAACCTCAAACAAAAGAAAATTACAATCTTCAAAATAGGGCTTGGGATACATAATTTCTGCCAAGTAACTCAATTTCAAGAGGTGGGTTTGAATTATGAACATACACTTCATGTTTCACTTGTTTACATATTTGTAGATCTTTCTTGTATTTCTATTAGGGATGTAAACGGACCGGATTCGAATCGGATCGGATAGTAGTATATCTATATCCACATCCTATTATATTCGGATGAATTTGAATAATATCCCATCGGTTTTCGGATAGATTCTGTCGGATTCGGATGATAATCGGATAGTTATTTTCTTAAGTAGATTCTTTTAAATGGGAATGAATGTAGATTGAATACAAGTTTTCCACTACCTGTTTATATCTTTACCTTTTTATTTGTGAGGGCTAGGTTTGAAATTTAAGAATTTAACAACTTTTATAGATATTGTAGTAGAAAATCTAGAAAAAATAGTCACATATGATAGGTAAAATTTATAAAAATAAGAATAATAAATCTAAATAAGTAACTTAATCGGATAATTTTATTGGACATATAATAATCGGTAAGAAAGGGGTATACCATATCCGCATCCTATTAATAATCGGACAGATTCAGATACCCCTAAATGGATACCAATGCGAATTCAGAAGCGGATTTCGATTATCCATTTACACCCTAAATTTCTATAGATCCATGCAACGTCACCCCCTTCTTGGGAATATCGAAATTATGACTTATAATTTCAACTATTGTTATTTTCATTTTGCTCCAAAGGTCATGAAAGCTGCAGCTAACTTATAAGACTGTCTATTTGCTCCAAGGGTCATGAAAGCTGCAGCTAACTTATAAGACTGTCTATCTTCTTCCACTCCATGAATTCTGAAGCTTTATAACCAGAAGTCATTGACTTTTCCTTGGTGTTTTGAATAATTTATCTTTACTGACAAAATTTCTATTTTTCTTAAATTAGTGGATGGATCATACGGTTTTTTTTTTTTTTTTTATTCAATTCACAATTCAACTTTTACCAAAAAGAGAAGAAAAAAAAATTCACAACTCAACTTTAGGTTTTAGTCGTTGGCCCCACGTTTGTTCAAATTCCTCTATGTCACATTGTCACCAACCAAGGTAAATTTTTATTTTTATTTTTTGATTCTCTGCTTTGTAGCTTACGCTTGACGTGTGTGAAGTATTGGATTCTTGACATTTTGTCCTTTTTATTTTCGTTATCAAATTATTCTTAATAAATTTGAGTTCATGTTTCTTAACCATGCAACGGAGAATTAATTAATGATAATCAAAATGCCTTCATATTTTAACTCCCTAATCTAACATGAAGCATGACTATTTGATTCTTTTATTTAAAAAAATAATTTTAAGGATAGAAAATATAGATTCTAAAGGCTAAGATCTCCCTTAACCACGGATGGGTCTCCATCCAAGAAAAGAAACAATACTCTGTGCCAACGCAGAATTGCTCGATTTGTAAGACCAACCACTCTGAGTGAAAACGTCATGAATTAGACCTTTATTGATGGCATGTGTAATATTCTTATTCCTTATATATGAAAAACACCCTTGTAACTAGAAAGAAGAAAAGAAAAAAAAAAAAAACTACAATACTCTCTCATTTCTAATTTTGATAGTCAAATTATTCTCAACAACTTGAGGTTATGTTTCTCAACAACACAGTAGAGAATTAATTAATGATAATCAAAATACTTTAATATCTTGACTTCCTGATCTAGCATGAAATATGTGCATTTGATTTGATTATTTTTATTTAAAAACTAAAAATTTTAGATTCTAAAAGCCAAAACCTCCCTTAACAATGAAAGATTCTCCTCGCCCAAACAAATAAACACGATATCCATACCATTAACCAAGCAAGGAAGTGAGTTTGATGGAGAATACATATTTCGTATTTCTTAAAAGCTTAATTATTGCTATAGTTAATTACAACATTTATTCTAAGGTTTTATTGGGTTTGATTCATATCTTAGCTTTGACGATCCTATCTATTGCATGTATGACACTTTGATTAATTTCCTCTCCTTAGTTCAAATGTGTCCAAATGTGTCCAATTGAATAGTGTATTTTCATGCATTGCTCTTTTTGTATTTCTTTCTTTTTTGGTGTATTTTTGTATTCTTTTCAAGTTCAATGAATAAAGTTTTTAACTTCTTACCCAAAAAAAAAGAAGTGAGATTTACATAGATTGGCCTCTATTTACTTCTTAGCTTTGAATTTCTCCATTAATAAATTTCCCTTTACCAAAAAATACCAACCAAGAGAAATCAGCCAAAAATGTGGTCCTTAAAAGACAAAATTTGCTTATTACAAACACATCACACCTACCAAATTTGTAATGGTCCAGTTAAATTTGATTTAATGGTTCCATTCATAAAACCATTTTCCTTTTTTCGGTAAATTTTTTGGCTTGTGTTTTTGTCATATCAATCAAGTTGATTCGGAAAAGATCATAATAGACTTTTGAGTGAGGGGAAGGTAAATTTTTTTTTTTATTCAAGGTTCATCCGAGCCAACTTATGCTCACCACGATTACATACTCAGGGGAGATTTTATATAATTAATATAGGCGGGGCTTCGCCCCTGGTTCGGAGGGGATTCAAACTCTGACCTCCTATGTGGAAGCATTGGTCTTTTGCCAACTAAGCCACCCCTCGGGATTGAGGAGAAGGTAAATTAGGTTTTGAAAAAACTTTGAGCATGAACAGTTGGAAAACAATCATATTCATTGGATGGTTGAGATTGATTCAACCATATAAGTGTGAAACCCATGCCATTTATTTGTATACAACATGATACATGAAAAATATGTGGACCCACCTCACCAACTCACCTCACCAACCATGAAGTAATTGAAGTTAAATTCATCAAAGCCAGTGGCATTTCTGTCTTTAAAATGCTTATAATATATGTCACACACCCTCCTATCACTATACTACTAATTGCCCCCACCAACTTCTGCCACCTACTCTTTGATCTCTCTCTCTCTCTTTTCCAACCACTACAAGATGAAAAAAAAAAATATGTGGACCATATGGTTTTTTTAGGGTAGTTTTTTTTAATTGAACTGTTGGGTCAATGTAAACATTAAAACGACAAGCAATGAAAAAAAATTATAGAGTTAAATAATATATCAAAAATATTATCTAGATAAATGTAAGTGCATTTTTTATTAGCAAATTGGTAAATCAAATCTCTATAATCAGATAAATGTTACAGCATTTTTTATTAACAAATTGGTAAATCAAATTTCTATAATCAGATTATTATTTTTTCTTTCTTTTAGTAAAATATAAAAATTTGGTTGAAACATTGACACCATTTGTTTGATGGTTTGATCTCACGTATCACCATGTCTATACTGGCCTGAGCAAATGGATTGGGTGTTTTGTATTTCAGAGAAGGGCCGCCGTTTAGCTACCATGAGCGATGGAGTTTCAAATAAGGCCTTCCACTTTTCTGATAAAAAGCACATTATGTAGCTCTGCAAGGTACTAGGATTGGCCTGTTACTGGATCTAGCCTTTTGATGGCATTGCTTGAATTATTACTAGAGACGAAGGGTTTGAATGATGATATCAATATAGTCAAAACATCCAGTGATTCTCCCTGGTCTCATGCCAATCTTAACGCTGTCTTTGCCAAAGTACTTCACTGCGGCCCAGTTTGCAGTAGAATCAACTGTGAAATCCATCAACAATGTGACCCGTTCTGGATGCATCTAATTGGCCTATCTCAAGGGTTTTTTTTCCCACCTTAATTTCTTTTCTATTTTTCTAATAAATAATAATCTTAACGTTTAATTTATTTGTTTTTTACAATGTCTTGAGATGATTATGCGTATATAAGTAAAAGAAAAAAAATTGGTTCAAATATAAGTAAATTAATTATGGTAATACATCAAACGATAGGAAAATCATTTTTTTTTTTTAAGATATAAGGTTCATCCAGGCCAGCTTGTGATGGTAGGAAAATCATTTTCAGTCAGAATCTATGCGGCAATGTCCCGACACAACATGTGTAAAAAAATAAGGATATTGTAACCTTATGGGCAGTTTTGTAAATGGACATGTGAAATCATTAAAAAAGAAAAGTAAGCTTAGTCATACTAACCATAGATCTGCAAATCTGAATAGCTATAAATAATCCAACAGAAGTCTCTCCCTTCATTCTCACCCGATCTCTTCTCTTCTTCTCCAGCTTCGTTAGTCTGCGTAGAACCAGTCTGTTTTCCGGTTCTACCTCCGAAACGGTAAGCTAATTTCATGCTTTTCTCTGTTTCTCTATTAGTTTCTCCACTTAATGCTCTCTAAGCTATGTTAGAGTAATCCCGATTTGCAATATCAGTCATTATCTTGGCATTCATTCCTCTGATCTACTTCAATTTTACGTTTTATATTTGATCGAGGTTTGTGATTTTGCTTTTCATTACTTTTATTTGTTTTCTTCTGTTTTGTTCTTCGGTATTGGATTGGTAAACAGTGCATTTCGAACATCAAGTTGGTTTTTAAATTTCCTTGCTAGTGGCCGACGCGTCTTCTGATTCCTACTGATTGGATCTGTGATATGCTCCAGATCTACTGTTAAGCGACTGTTAGGTTTCTGCATTAGCGGCATCAGTTACAGTAGTAGTAGTGTTCTTGGTACCAGGTTTCATTTTTACTTTCGATTTTTCCGGTCATCGATTCTAACAATTTAGATCTGCATTTTATTATAGTTCCTACAGTTAATCCGTATCTGTTTCACTTCAGATCTTGTTCTTCTACTATAACGTCTCTTTAATTCTCCCAACAGTCGATGTCTAGTGGGCCTTCCTGACATGCGTCGGCAACGTTTTCGTACTCTTAACTCTCAGATCGTATCAAATAACACTTGTTAATTCTATTTATTGAATCCAAGCTGTAATTGCAAATCCTTACGCTCCCTTATATAAGACATTGATTGACCGTCTTTTATTCTTTTTTTCCTTCTATTTTTAACGTTCATTTCACATTGACTTGTCTTCTGACTGACAGAATTTTATGCTTCTTTCTAATTCAATGTGATCATCTTTTTCTTTGCTGCTCTGTAAGACTAATTATTTATGGTGTCCTGCTGCTGACCTGCTTTTGTAACTGAAGCTTTTTTTTTTGTTTCTTTTTTCTTTCTTCCTTCTTACTTTTCTTACCTCAATAAAATCTGGATTTGACGCCCTCTGCTTTCGGTTTTTGTGTTCCATTTGAAGAGTAAACTTGAATCTCTCGGTAAATTTTGGAATTTGATTTACCAAGTTCTACTCTTTTTCCTTCCATTTCTTTTATTAAATTCCTCTTGTTTTTGTCTGATTGTTTGAATGCTATCACCTGATTCTAAATAAAAGGGCACCTTTAACTTTTCTGGTGTTTCAAGATTTAAGATTTATGATGTCCTTGAAATCCTTGCCTTTTTAAACTAAGAGTTCATATTTCTTACTTTTCATGCCTGTTGGAATCTGAATCTGACCCCTCTTTTTTTGGCCGTATCTGATTTCCCAGCACAATGGCATCTCACGTTGTTGGATATCCCCGCATGGGCCCCAAGAGAGAGCTCAAATTTGCTTTGGAATCTTGCTGGGATGGGAAGAGCAGTGCTGAGGATTTGCAGAAGGTTTCTGCTGAACTCAGATCTTCCATCTGGAAACAGATGGCTGATGCTGGCACCAAGTACATTCCAAGCAACACCTTTTCCTACTATGACCAGATGCTTGATACTACCGCAATGCTAGGAGCTGTTCCTTCTAGATATGGTTGGAATGGTGGTGAGATTGGCTTTGACATCTACTTCTCTATGGCCAGAGGGAATGCCTCTGTTCCAGCAATGGAAATGACTAAGTGGTTTGACACCAACTAGTAAGTGATTACTTCCCTCTGCAACATAACCTTGACCATTTAAAGAATGTGTAGCTTATGTTGAATAATAATTGAACTATTGTCATGTGTCTTCTCAATGGTGCAGCCATTTCATTGTTCCTGAATTGGGACCAGACACAAAATTTTCTTATGCTTCTCACAAGGCAGTTACTGAATACAAAGAAGCCAAGGCAGTACGTATTCAAGATATTCTCTATTGGTTTAGTATTTATTACTTGTAGCTCTTCAGGTTTGCAATTCACTGTTAGGTTGTATAGCTGTGGTGGTACCCGCTGGTAATTTCTGATCTACGAGGCATACACATGAGACAGAAAGAAGTCTCGTGAATTCTTCAGTCCTTTCTCTGCTTAATCTTGCCCAGGACAACCCTTTGTTTCATGGGGAAATCAGTTGGCGAGATATGACACTTGAGCATCAAATATGATCTTTGTGGGAGGGTGGGTGGGTGATGAGGGGTGGAAATTGGTTGATGAAGAAATCAATCTTTGTGGGAGGGTGGGTGGGTGATGAGGGGTGGAAATTGGTTGATGAAGAAATCAATCAGATCCGTTGACATTTATAATTTCCTTTACACCCACTCACTTCGCCAGAATATGTATAATCTGCATAAGGATTTTTATTATTATTATTATTATTTTTTTAATTTTAATTTTTATTTTTAATATAGGAACTAAATTTTCACTTTTTCCTAGGTTGGACCTGTTGGGCTATTGTTACTCTTCCATGGTATTGATATACTTATTGATATTTTAAACATGCCTCTTTTCACCCCTTGCAGCTTGGAGTTGACACTGTTCCAGTCATTATTGGTCCTGTTACCTACTTGTTGCTATCAAAACCAGCCAAGGAAGTAGAGAAAACTTTCTCTCCTCTTTCCCTCTTGGACAAAATTCTTCCAGTCTACCAGTGAGGACTTGAAACTTGCCTTCACATAGCTTGTTTTTACTATTATTATTAGTTTTTATCTTATTCAGGTTCATCAAATTATGGATGTATTAATGATTAAACATGATCTAGGGAGGTTGTGACCGAACTGAAGGCTGCTGGTGCTTCCTGGATCCAGTTTGATGAGCCCACCCTTGTGATGGATCTTGAGTCTCACAAATTGGAAGCCTTCACAAAGGCCTACTCTGCACTGGAATCATCTCTGTCGGGTTTGAATGTTCTCATTGAGACCTACTTCGCTGATGTTCCAGCTGAGGCATACAAAACTCTTACCTCTTTGAAGGGTGTTACTGGATTTGGGTTTGACCTTGTTCGTGGAACAAAGACCCTTGATTTGATCAAGGGTGGATTCCCTTCTGGCAAATACCTCTTTGCAGGGGTGATTGATGGAAGGAATATTTGGGCTGATGATCTTGCATCATCTCTCAGTACATTGCAGGCCCTTGAGGGCGTTGCTGGAAAAGGTAATTCATCTATCTTGTACACATATGTTATGTATTGCACAAGTTTAATATCTAGCAATTGTCTTATGCTACCTGATGTGTTCTATGCAGACAAGCTCGTTGTCTCCACTTCATGCTCACTTCTCCACACTGCTGTTGACCTTGTAAATGAGCCTAAGCTGGACCAGGAAATCAAGTCATGGCTTGCATTTGCTGCACAGAAAGTAGTTGAAGTGAACGCCTTGGCCAAGGCATTGGCTGGACAGAAGAATGAGGTAACTACTTTTTTGCTGTTTTCATGCCTGCTTCTTATGAGTCTGCAAAATGCACCACTATGGGCAATGATTCAGTCATGTGATAGACATATGGCAATTGCTGCATCAGAGTTGATTTAAAGCCACATCTTGGAAATGGGAGCTACTGTTTTCTGGGTTTCATTCTTTCCATGATTAAAAAGTAATGGAATGTTAATTGAAGATTATTTTGGTTCGGTAGAGACCAAATTGGGTTTTCCCTCGTGGCCTGATTGGTTCAACTTGAATCAATTTTGTAAATTGAGTTTATGAACAATCTATGAAATGCATCTTTCAATGTACACCCATACTTGGACAATATCCACCTGATTGTCTTTGTGGCTCACTGCATTGTCACCATCTCCAGGAATACTTCTCTGCTAATGCTGCTGCTCTGGCTTCAAGAAAATCTTCACCAAGGGTGACAAATGAAGCTGTTCAAAAGGCCGTAAGTGCATCAGTGAACTCAGTTTCCTTCCATTCTATGTGGAAGATTGCAAGAAAGTCTCTTTTGTGCTTATCATAGTTTGTTGTCATAAATCATTGTCCAGGCTGCTGCTTTGAGGGGCTCAGACCACCGCCGTGCTACAAATGTGAGTGCCAGACTTGATGCTCAGCAAAAGAAGCTGAACCTTCCAATCCTTCCAACCACGACCATTGGGTCTTTCCCACAGACCATGGAACTTAGGAAGGTTCGCCGTGAGTACAAGGCTAACAAGTGAGTGGTCCAGTGCTAAGAAATGTCATATTACCAATTGCAAAACTGTTTGTTGACTGTTCTAATATTCTTCTGTGACGTCCCTCCTATTTCAGGATCTCTGAGGAGGAATATGTTAAGGCCATTGAGGAGGAAATTCGCAAGGTTGTCAAGCTTCAGGAGGAGCTCGACATTGATGTCCTGGTCCATGGAGAGCCCGAGGTGAGCCTGCTTTTAATGCTGCTTGTGGTGAATCAAACATTATGTTGAGAAATTGTGGCCGTTTTGTTTCTTGAGTTGCATTTGGAAGCATGGGAATAGTGAGCTAACTGTTTTACATGTTTTCAAAATAGAGGAACGACATGGTTGAGTACTTTGGAGAGCAGTTGTCTGGTTTTGCCTTTACCGCCAATGGATGGGTGCAATCTTATGGATCCCGGTGTGTCAAGCCACCTATCATTTATGGTGATGTCAGCCGTCCCAAGGCCATGACCGTGTTCTGGTCCTCAAAGGCTCAGAGCATGACCAAACGCCCAATGAAGGGTATGCTTACAGGGCCTGTCACCATTCTCAACTGGTCCTTCGTAAGAAATGACCAGCCAAGGTAAAAACATAAAATCCTTAATAGCTTAGTCTTTAGATTGATTTGCGTCTCAGTGGCAAGATTTTACGTATCTGTTGTTTATTTTCAGATTTGAGACCACCTATCAAATTGCTTTGGCCATCAAAGATGAGGTTGAAGACCTGGAGAAGGCTGGTATTAATGTCATCCAGATTGACGAAGCTGCTTTGAGAGAGGGTTTGCCTCTTAGAAAGTCTGAGCAAGCTTTCTACTTGGACTGGGCAGTTCACGGTTTCAGAATCACCAACTGCGGTGTTCAGGACACTACACAGGTGATTTATGGTCTCTCTACCAAATGGAATTCTTTCATTTTATTTGTACAATTTGGATAGGCTAATCTTTTGACCCATCTCTGCCTTGGACAGATCCACACTCACATGTGTTACTCTAACTTCAACGACATCATCCACTCCATCATTGACATGGACGCAGATGTGATTACAATTGAGAACTCACGATCAGATGAGAAGCTCCTGTCTGTCTTCCGTGAGGGAGTGAAGTATGGTGCTGGCATTGGACCTGGTGTGTATGACATCCACTCCCCCAGAATCCCATCCGTTGAAGAAATTGCTGACCGCATCAACAAGATGCTTGCTGTGCTTGAGACCAACATCCTCTGGGTCAACCCAGACTGTGGGCTCAAGACCCGCAAGTACGCTGAGGTTAACCCTGCACTCAGCAACGTGGTTGCAGCCGCCAAGCTTCTCCGCACTCAGTTGGCCAGTGCTAAGTGAAATTGATGGATGATACGTTGAATTGAGCCCTGCTCTTATTCTTGGTTGAGGATAAATTCTTCCGTTATGATCAAATAATCCCTGGGCTTGTATTACAAATTAGTTTCAAAGTCTTTATCTTTCCAGAGTTTGGTCTGCACTGTCGACCCATCCCTGGCTTCTTGTCTTTTTTGTTATTTGGATTTTGTGTTCTCCATTTTCTTAAAAGCCAATGAGAACCCTAATGTACCTCACAGGTCTTCCTTAATCAATGGAAACTCAAAAGAAAACTGTTTCTCTCTCTCTCTCTTACCCGGCATTAATCCGATATTCAGAGTGGTCGTTGGATAGCCGAAGTTGGTATCCATCATCACCAGCAATTTTCTTCTATGGAGTGAGAACAAATGACTATGATGTTATCCAAATCAAATTCCTCTCTTTCCTCTTTATATGAAAAAACATTTAGGGATTGGCTTAAGGCTACACTCCTAGGTAAGAGAATACTTTTCCAAGAACTAAAAGAAAGAAGCTGAAATTGAATATTAAAAGATAAAAGAAGAATTAGAAACTCTAAGAAGTCGGTTCAGATTGAAATTTGTGATCGTGACAAAATTTCGATCACTCTAGTCAAACTTTATCCAGAAAAAAATATATATATATTTATACAAAACGAGTCGAAACAAGCTGTCTAGATTAAAATTTATGGAAAAATCACTTATGTGACATGAGACGAAATGAGGAGTCAAGATTTCGGCCTGACCATAAGTTTTGATTTGGACTGTAAGCTGCACATATTTACATTGAAGCAATTCCTATTATATTGGGGTCCCAAAGTAATTTAGGTGGTAGATTCCGGAAAAGATACATTTGAAGTTTATTATTTTCTATTTTATGTTTTGTATATCAGCTATACATTATTAGGCTTTGACTTCACTCAAATCAAACAAAAATTCATTAACACACAACTCCTTGAGTTGCAGAAAAGATGTCTTTTCATTGGATGGTGGAATTTTTTACATTCACAAATTTAAACAAATAATTTCACGGCAAGTATACTTCAAATTTGTTTACATTCACAAATATAAATTTTTGAAAAAGAGTTAAAAGATAATTTTCATCCACTCCTAGATTTGGACTTAGTCGCTTACGTAATTAGATTTTCTGAGCCATCCTTAATGTACTGTTTTATTAACCATAACTCCATAGTAAAAATAAGACTTTTAATTTAACTATTAAACTCATTTTAACTGCCTACTTGTTGGATTCTCTCGTCCAGCCTTGAATTATGAAGAAGAATGATATTTTTTTCTTTTTAACAATACCAATCTTTAAGGCTCTGTTTTGGTATCAATTCTCATTTTCTGTAATGAGGTTGTTTCATTATTTTAAGTTGTTTGGCATCAATTATTAGTTTTATTTTTATTTAAAATAATAGAAAAACTTCAAAAATTCATAATGAATTTTTTATCTATTATAAATTATGGTGAGAATTTCATTTTTTTCATTTATGCACAAGTTTACTTAAAATTTTATGGTTAAGATGAGGGTAAAATAGTAAATACACATTTTTTAATAAAAATCATAGTTTTTCCCTCTTTTATCACTTGTTCACTATTATTTACTGACAAATTTTTTATTTTGACACCAAACTTATTTTTCATATCATAATTTATTTTCTATAAAATTCATCAAACCATTTTTCATTCTTGACCAATAATGAATTCTTGTACTTATTTCTTTTAAATAGGCATAATAGAGAATGAAAATTGATACCAAAAATATTTTAGCATAATAATTTATGTGAGGATTAAATCATACTATCATACTACTATATAAAAGAAAAACCTCCAACACTTGTGGCACATAATTTTGTTGACCAAAATACCCCTTCTTAATAGACATGTACTTTCACAAAGAACCTAAAACCATTGTTCAATATGTCGGCGACATATCCCTTAAAGGGCGATATGCGACAAAAGTGGACAACCTACACACCCCAACACTACAAACCGGCGACATATCGCCTGTATCAATGGCTAAATTTGCCCCATATATAACGCAACCTTCGTTCGTTTTTCGCCGATTTTCATTCGTTTTTTGCCAAGGTGACATAGGGCCTCTAAAGCTCCGCGGCCGGGCCCACATAACCCCACTGCACGGCCTCCCCGGACCCCGCCCGCTCACCGGGTTACCCCTCCTCAAAACCCAACAGCCACCAAACCCCATGCAACAGCCGAAACGCCATCTCCCTTAATAAATTAAAAACGACCATGCAAGTATGCAACGATCAATGATACTCACTTCTCTGTTGTATGACCGTCAATCTGGTGTTCGTCTTGTGCTTCTTCTCACCTCAGTGTACAATGATCTATTAGAATTTTCTCAGGACTGTTAAGAGTTTCAAGATTTATTTTCTCCACTGGATGTTCCATAGAGAGTGGGTATGACGACTTTACACCAAATCACAAGACTACTCTTCCTTGTAGGGTTATGCATCAAATCCATTCTAGGCCAATACAGGTCTATATCAAATCGCTTTATTGGCTTCTCTTTTGCAATATCCTCAGGTTTGCTACATAGTCTCCTTTACAAATTCAATTTCATTTCCACCCATATTAATGGTTTTATTTACATATGTCCCTGTTTTGATCCGTTAATTGTGGGTTTTCCCGAATTTATTATCAACGTTCTTTGTTCATTCTTTTGTTCACCTTGTTCTCTCACCACGCTTGATAATTGCTATTTGTTATTCTCAAAAGTATGAAGGGGAAGATCGGATCGAAGCTTGACAACTAAGAGGAAAGCAGTCAAATGGGTATCAACAGAATGCCTTCTTCCACTTTGCTACCACAATCTGATTCAAGTAGATTTTGTTGGATGTTGATTTCTCGGCCTTTTAGAGGTGGGATTTGCGGCAGAAAATGTGTTTCCAATGGGAAGAAGAGGATAGGGAGGGATTGATCAAGATACCATTAGACAGCAAAAGAAACTCCACTTTTCTTTTTCAAGTTCGATGAAGAGAACCTGATTGAAGTTGATCTCTCTCGTACCCCCTTCAGAGGTCAGGCAACGAATTGACATCTCAAGCAATGTAGGGTGCAGCCTTAATAGCCCACGGTAGAAATTTTCCATCCCCTATACCCACCACCCCCTGCTGGAGTATCCGCTGAACAAAAAAAGTCTACCATATTTCGCATTTCAAACACAATAAAAAATCTCTCACTGTATTCAATGTTTCTTCTTCTCTCCAGGGTTCCGTAGCTTCTAGCGTGCGAATGAGTTACCATCTTTCAATCATGACTCTTAGAGACCACTCTGAGGCCAAGTTTTTGTTGTTTTCCCATTTCACAGTATCAGGTTTGAACACGACAGATTTTTTTTTGGTGGGTTTTATTTTCTTTATCTCTCTTTTCTTCCCTCATCCGCAAATGATGACTTGAGTTGATGTTGAGTGGTAGAATTTAGCTCACTGCAGTATCCAATAATTTCCGTTCTTATATTTTTCATTTCTTGTAGATAATGCAATTAATTACAGTTGCTGTGGGCAGAGGATCCTTTTCTTAGAGTAGAAGTTGTCCTCGACGACAACGGTGATTGGAAGATCTCCCTCAACGACCCCATTATCAAACTACATTTTATGGAAGGAGATAAGCGACAGAGTCTCCAACCGTGGAGAGAACTCTGTTGACGAAGTCTTCCATCGCTTAGGAGAGTGGTTCAGTGGCGGTTGGTTTGTGGAAAAAGCACTCTCAATGATGCAATCACTCCTTGCCGCCAGCTTCAGTTCACCATTGGCTCAGTCCTCTAGCTTTCAAGTATGAAAACTTGACTCCTTAATTTAGTTCTGCTTATGTTTTTTTTTTTTTTTTTTTTTTGGGAGTTTCCTCTAGAAGGTATGTTCTTCATGCATACCAACGAATTATTAAGATACTTCTTTTCGTCTCCTTGTGCTTTTAAAATTTCTTTTATTTTATATATGTGAAAATAACTTCTCGAGTGATGTCAAGTTAGCATGGTCAGGTTAAGAGATATGGTTTCATGTCGTCGTGCGCAAGTTGTTGGTCTTCCCTTGAATTGCGTGGAAAACAAAGAGCAATGTTAATTCAGTTCATGTCAACTTGATTCCTTCAAGCTTCATATCAGTTTGACTCCTTGAGAAGCGATACTTGAAAGACAGAGTCTCGCAAACTTGAATAAAGCGTATATAGGCAAGTGCAATCCCTTCCCTTTTACCTATTGAAATTGAAAAATCATTTATAATTATACAAATCATATGGAAGTTTACTAAAATTGAAACTTATTGTTGCAAAAAACCATTACTCATTCAAAAGTTGTGCATGGGAGAACTTTTGTTGGATTATGTGATGTGCAAATGATGAACATGAATCAAACTTGAAGGTGATATGGAGTGCTTCCATTTTGCAATTATTATTGATGAAGGATGGTTCCTTCACATAATTTTGTCTTGGTTTCCTCTTTTATTCTCCTTTCATTTTTTCAATGGATTATCAGAATATCAACTATTTGAGTGGAATTATATAGCTACTTAGATGCTCCGTATATGTCCATAATATAGTTGGAGTGAATATACTTCATTTTTTCCAACAATGTTACCTTTCATTCTCTCTCATAGCAATCAAAGCAGAGGCCATCCGAAGCACCTTTCTCTGTCGCCAATTATCATCTCATATAATTTTGCTTATTTAGAAACTAATTAGAATAAAAGGCTATTTGACAAAAAAACCAATTACCAATAAAAGTCTACACGTTATATTAGTAGTCTAAACATAACAAAAGCAAAAGTTCCACGTGCATTTGCACGTGAAGTTTGTACTAGTAATCTTTAAAAATCAATATATGTAAAAGTAAAATTATATATACAGTATTCAATGTATAGTAATTCTTTTAATATTGTATGTTTTAACCTTCTTTTAAGAACAGTGTTACAAAGAATTATGAAATTCAGCCATATTTTGTAATGTAAATATCCTCCCATCAGAGTGGAAGAAAAAGAGTTAGAAGAAAATAATATCCTCATGCAAAAGAAAAATGTGTTAGAGTAAACCACAAACTAATGTGGGGTCTCCTTAGTACAATGTATTATGTGTATGTTTCAACCAGACTAGCGTCGTAAGCTACTGTGTGAGCCATCAAGATCACATTTTATTGATCTTACTTATATTCTTTACTTTAGATTATGCCACAAAAAGGACACCCCAGTGATCCAGTTTATGATCTACTAAAGGACTCATACATAAATTTTTTTACAATAGAGTATTAAGTGTTTTATGTATCCTTCCAAAAATCAAATACACTAATAAAAGTTTTTTTTTTTTTTTGGTTGAAAAATTGAAATGCACTAAAAAGTTGTTCTAAAAAAAAGAGTACTAAATTAAAATAAAAAATTACTGCGCAGCATCTACCTCAGCGTGAAATCCAATCAGATCACGCTTTAAAGCATAGAAGTGAAATCATGTAAAATGCGATCCCAGCGAACCCGTTACAAGAAAACAAACGAGAAAGGTATGCTCTCTCTCAGCATTTCAGCTTGAAAAGCATATTTGAGAGTCGGTCCATTAATTTCATTTTGCATGCGTTGTTTTCTTTAAATTTTCTCTGATTTCGAGGATTTGATCAATCAAAGAAGAAGATGTACAAATCGAAGCTGCAAGAGCTCTGCCATGCGAAGGGATGGGGATTGCCTGGCTACTCATCGGTGAAGGATGGGCCGGATCACAGCCCTCAGTTCAGCGCTTCGGTCGTTGTTAATGGACTCTCTTTTCCGACCACCAATTTCTACAAAAACTCCAAAGAAGCTCAGAACGAAGCTGCCAGAATCGCCTTCGTGCATTTCACTTCTTCAACACCGCCTCCTCGTCCTCCTACTCAGCTTATGTTCATCCCGCATCAGCCTGTCGGAGATGCTTCATCTTCTCTTT
The DNA here is from genome assembly GCF_041222555.1 of Hakea prostrata. Taxonomy (NCBI): domain Eukaryota; kingdom Viridiplantae; phylum Streptophyta; class Magnoliopsida; order Proteales; family Proteaceae; genus Hakea; species Hakea prostrata. The sequence goes on along the minus strand of NC_142600.1, from coordinate 17,483,260 downwards.
CCGGTAAGACGATATAAAGAACTTCTTAAGAACCCTAAGCTGTTTGAATGTTGAAGTATCTCTGGTAGAATGGTTTGTAATAATTTCATTTCGTTTAGCTTCGGGTGTCATTTCAATTAGAACAGTCTTAATTGGCGCGATATCTGTTATTTCATTTTTTCCGAGCTTCATGATCCTTTTGTCTTTGGAACGACTTGGTCGTCCTTTCAATTTGCTTAACATGACACTGTCCTTACTGTGGACTATTAGGACAGAATTTTATCTCTTTACCGAAAAAAAAAAAAAAAAGGACAGAATTTTATCTGTTTGTCTTGGCAATATTCTAATTATAACCACTGAAATCCTCTCATTTCTGGGATTTATCTATGTTTTGGTTGGTCCTGGGGGTGCTCATTCGAACTGATCTGCAACTCATGCCCTTTCTCTCTGCACAGCATCTGTTTAAAAGATTGAGGTGTGAAAACTCCACGTTTCCAACTGCCTCGATCATGATGAAGAATTTTTTCTAAATATGGTTGCCTGGATTTTTGTTGTTAGCTTTTTCTTCCACCACCATCATCATCATCACCTTTCCGAATGCCATAGTCATCAATTATATTATTTTAAACCCAATGAATTTCACTTAATAGATGCACTTCCCAGATTTTGAGAATCCTCTGGTACTTCCAACTGCAAATAAATCGCTCGGTGATTGAGGGATTGGAAGATCAATTCTTGAAGAAAAATATTTAATTATTATCTAATTAATTCAGACTGTCTTAGCTCTTTCAAATAGCTGAATTTCTTGGTATCATGACGGGATAGTTAAAATTCCATTTTTGTTACAAACAGTTCTATATTCTTAATAAGCTTTCGATTTTACATTTCTTCTGAAGTTCTGATTAAGTATTTCCAGGTTCTTCAAGTGCGAGCAACAAGATGAAGGATAATGCAGGAAACGAGTTGAATAATACCCCTGCAGTGGGAGGGAGTAAGTTGCCAAAGAATCAAGAAATATCAAGGAGTCCTTTGACTCGTGAAAATGCTTCTGTTGTTAAAGATGAATTTGAAGGTAGGCTAAGTGCCTACTAATTTGTCTTCCTATTTTGTTTTCTTTAAGTTTTTGTTTTTATAAAAAAAAAATTTTTAATAAATTTTTTTTTAAAATTAAAAGAAGAAGAAGAAAGTTTATGTTATTGTGATCTATGAGGACTGCTAATAAATTAGATTCACTTTTGAATGCTACATTGTTTGTGTGAAAGAAATGATTCAGGGAGAATTGTTAGAAATCAGAACGACTGACCACATTGTACCCAACATTGTGTTTGACCTCAAAGAAATAGCTGTTAAAGAGAACAATCCTTATCCTAATTGAATTGGTCCATTCTGCAATGGAAGGATTGAACCTCCAATAGCAGGAACAAAACCTTATGCACTTGGCCAGGCCCCATTTTGATTCTTATTCAGCACTAATGTGCATTGATATTAATGTTGGTTGTTAGTCCAGTCCAAAATTCTATGGAATTAATTAGATTATTTCGTAGATTTGATACACTTGTCAAATTACACTGAATTTATTGGTTGAGAGCTATAATTCAATTCAGCTATTGAAAGAAGATTTGTTATTAGGTGAGTTTTTTTTTTTTTTTTTGAAGGATTTCAAAATTTATTCTGTCGCTTCAAATCCCTTATAAGAATAACACAATAGGGTCAACATGTGCCTAGTGCATTTGGTAGGTACTGGTGCCTAAAAAGCCATTGCAGCCAAGAGGTCTTGGGTTCATGCCCCCTTGTTCACATCTTTCCTTCCCACGGTCACTTTGTCTCTCTCACACACACACACTCTTAAATTAGAAATATTTTCAAGAATTAAATGTTTATTATACTTATTATCTTTTATTCGATCTGTTTTATTGTGCTCTTCACTCAAATGGTTTTTCCTTTGCCAAAAATAGCCCATTTGTTCTTGTAAACACCCCCCCCCTCCCCAAAAAAAAAAAAAAAAAAAAACCTGCTTTTCAAGTTCAGGTGATCTATGCTTAAACGGGGCGCCGCTGTAAGGAAATTCTTGTTACCAAAAAGGGGGGACATGAAAGATAAAGCATGAAACAAGTTGAGGTATTCCATAACAAATGGGACCCCTATAGAAATGCTTTCAGGCTTATGTTTTTTTTCTGATTAAAATTTCTCTGGTTCTTCAAGATGAAGGATAAAGCGAAAAATGAGTTAAATAATGCCCCTGCAATGGGATGGAGTGAGTTTCCAGAGAATCAAGAAATATCCAGAGCCATGTGATTCATTAAAATTCTTCTGTAGTAAATGATGAATTTGAAGGTTGACCAAGACTTCTGGTATTTCTAATTTTTTTGTCCCTAAGCCCCCCTCCCCCTTCCCTCTCCACCACCCCCTTCTGTTTTTTAGTTCAGGTGATACACAATATTTCTTTTGCCAATCAATGAGCACTTCCATGTGTAAGGAGAATGGCCTTAAATGGAGGGATGATGGATTATAACTTGTGCAGTGGACTTATAGTTGTAGCACTTACTGATTTGGATTGTTGTTTAAATCTTCAACATTCTTTTATGCTCGGCTAATATGGTATTGATGTTTATCATAATATTCACGCGGTAAATTGTAACTAGTAAACTACTTAGTTTGGCTGGTGGAATATTAACGGCCATTATTAAGTGAGACCACTTTGGACTCATTACTTGGCCTTGTACTGGAGGGAGATGACAGAGGTATGAAATGGCTGCTTCTCATTTGACTATGTTCATCTGCAGAAAACATTCTTCAGTTGATCTCTTGATAGGCTTAGCTAAACAAGTGGCCTTAGTAGATCTACATGTAGGGATAATGTGACCTTGCTGGCCGTGAATGGATGAGGTATGGCAATTGGTTGACATAGGGGCTAATTTTGGTATGTTGTCTGTACATTAAATTCTCCCATCTACCCAACAATCAAAATGACTAAGATAGAAATGATGTGTTGGTGATGGAAAGTGTCATTTTTTATGGCTGAACTGTTGGCTATATTTGTAGCCATGAGCAATTTTACTGTATGATACAGAATATATTTTCACCAACAAAATAGAAAGGCTTAGGATGGAAAAAAATAAAATAAAAAACCATCATCGGTCACTTGTCAATTTTTTATTTATAAGCTATATAATTTTTAAGAAAACACAAGAAGTACTATTTAAACTACATATGCATCATAAGATATTCCTATAGTATTAATACTTCGCATTGTGCTCGTTCACAGAAATGGTGGATTTTCTGTGGCTGATATTATTTCTGTAAACATCTGAAACTGTTATTATATCTTTCAAAATTTCCACCAAAATGTTGCAAAAATTATGCTCTATCATGTTTAGTATTGGTCTTTGTGGAAGACTGCTGCTATAAATTGGCCAAGATATGCTCAAATCCAAAACTATGTAGAAGTTAATCCCTGACTCTTTTGAGTAATTGAATGGCTGATTCCTACTGTTAGCGATCAGATTTTTCTCATTGTGATATGAGGCAACTTCCAGTAGTTGATTACTAGCTGCTTTGTCTTGGGGTTCCCGGCACCTTTTATATTTGTCTGGTATGCATGTCTTTTTTATATTATATATTCTCCTTGGTCATAGTACTTATTTGTACATTCAATGTATTGGTTTTGGTATGCTACTGTTGAGTTCATTGACATGTTTTTTATTTACTTTACCAGTCATTGTTTTGATACGGTTGTCTGCTTGTGTAATCCTTTTCCTTACAATTGGCCTTGCATAGGTATCCAAACAATATATAAGAACCAGCTGTTAACTTATGCTCAAAGGCACAACATAACTCCGCCGACCTACTGTTGTGTACGTGAGGGCCCAGCACATGCTCCACGCTTTAAAGCTACAGTTACAATTGATGAACAAACCTTTGAGAGCCCAATGTTTTTCAAGACACTGAAGGAAGCAGAACATGCTGCTGCAAGGGTTGCTTTAATGTCATTTCCCTCAGATGGCACAGAAATGGCAAGTTTCCTAAACTTATGCATAGGAAGTCTAATAGCTTGATGCTTCACGGTGATTTCTATATTTTCTTTAACTTGTTATGTTCTGGACTGCCACCTTGCTTCAGGAAGAACGTATTGTCTACAAGAACCTCTTACAGGAATTGATTTGGAAAGAAAATCTTCCTCTACCAGTATATGCGACAACACAATCTGGTGCATCTCATATGCCAACATTCTTGTCTACTGTGGAAATAGACGGAGAGGTTTTCTACGGGAAAGCAGCAAAAAACAAAAAGCAAGCTGAGGCAAATGCTGCAAAGGTTGCTTTTACTGATCTTAAAGAGCGTAAGTCATTAATCGAAGTTCATTCTTCCACTGCTCTCCACATCCTTGTTACAATTAATGTTAACCCCTTGGAAATTGCTTGGATAATACAGCTACTTTGTTTTCGTTACATTTGGTGGACATCTTTATTTCTTCTTTTGGTAGTTGTTGGTATTTTTTTTGTTGGGGGGGGGGGGGGCAGGGGTTGTTGAACAGACATGCCATTTGTTATGACTAAAATAGTAAAGAATATGATTAAAAAAATGCATTTTTCTCTTTTGGGTCTCCCCGTGCCACAGGAGAGGGGGGATGCAGAATGCCAGAAGGAAGAGTGATTAGTCTGTTGTTTTGGGCTTGGTTTAGTTGTTTGGGTTCAAGTTTAGCTTTAGTTCAGCTTGATTGCCAATACGTTATTAGGTCATGGGCCTGTTGTTTTGGGCTTGGTTTAGTTGTTTGGGTTTAAGTTTAGCTTTAGTTCAGCTTGATTGCCGATACATTATATAGGTCATGGGCCTGGTATTTTGGGTTTTTACTACGTAACCAGCCAAACTCCGCCAATGTTTGCTGCCGGTCCCAAGCCCAGGTAAAGGAGGAGGGTTGGAGCGTTAGATCGGCAGTCGGCACCGGAAAAAAAATAATCTAGCAAAACCCTTTTCATTAGCCGACCCCATTTAGTTGGGAAAAGGCTTGTTGTTGTTGTTGTACTATGTAACCAGCTGATTTTATATGCCCAAATATGAAGGGTTTGAGATTGGGTACTATATCACATCAGATAGTTTTTGTTTTGTGAAAGCCTTGGATTATAAGAGATTCCTCCTTCCACACATTGTGGTGGGTGGGGGTTCCTATTTTGCTTATTTGCATGAAGCTATAAATAAAGAAGGGACCCGGCAGCAGCAATTTGAACTTATTATGCTTATGCTTGCTTTCCATGGGAAACAGCATTCTGTGGAATTCGAAATTGCTCTACCATGGGATGTAGGGAAACCTTGGTGAGATGCCAAGGCTGGAGTTGGTGAGAAGGCGCCTGCAAAATAGGTGAGAGACCTAACATCTCCCTATTCCTTTTTACCTTCTGCCTTTTCCTCTCTTATCTCCAATAAATGTGTCTGTTTTCTGCACTCGTTGTACCCTGCAGCTAGTAGGTTTTGTCACTCGTGAAGTCCTTTTCCTGTGCATGTCCAGTATTCTGATGGTATGCTGTCTATCTTCAATATTCTGTTCTGCGTTTCCTTCACTAATTCAAGCCTGTTTCAGACCAGAAGATGCCCTTGATTTCTGGGAGTCTGGTTCCTTTTTGAGCTTGTAACTTCAATTTATGGAGGCTGAGCACCTCAAGCTTTCATTACCTAAGGGGGTTGCTAATATTTAGATTTGCATCCTCTTTACCTTCATATTTCGATTAACATGCCCATGCATCTGTGCAGCCTGCCTCCCACCACAGTGATCATTTTTCCATCATATATTTTTGCATGTGTATTGTTGTTGATTTTCAATTTCTGAAATCTACTGTTATTGCTTCTATAGCTACCTGTTTGTTAGTGTGTTTTGTTATAAAATTTTATGGTAAGAGGGTTCTTTGAGTCCTACAATGAAAGTTTGGGTTGTTTTGGGTAGGCCATAGCCCTCTTTAAATCTTGAATCAGGAGGGACCTGAAATATGTTATAGATCCAAGTGGGTAGACCTGATGAAGCCAACGAAAGTAACTTTCATGTATAACTTGTTATGCTGATGTCATTTATGGAGAGTGTGTAATAATTGTCTTTTGATTATTTTAATATAATACAGCCATAGGTTAGATTTGGTAGGATTTCTATTTGAATTTCATGGGGTGATTTCAATTTCTGAAATTGATTGTTTGATTTTGCACTTTATTTCATTGAAATACAAATCAAGTTAAGTAGAAATTCTGAAATATTTGAGGAGCTGTTTTCAATTTTTGAAATTGATTTCACTTCTGCACTTTAATGAGCATATGATTAATTTAATGGGCAAAGCAATAATTCATGTTAGAAATAAAATACTCACCCATGGTCCACCATTACTGGCATCACTTCTTTCAAGTTCTGCATTGGCCTTCGCCCACCCTCCCAACACCCACCAAGAAAAAGAGAAACCCTCTAAATCTGGCCATAGTGATTAACTGATGGTGCCCTCGTCAACACATTGTCCTTGCCTAATGTAGCTATTCTCATCCCAAATTAAAACAACGTTGCACTATCAACTTTTAACATCGGACAAGGTTTAGATGAATGTGATATAAGTGTAAAAATTTCAATACGCAAATGTTGTTATGATTGAATTTGGCTTCGAACATCTACATATGGTCAGCCCAATTCCTTTTATGGAGTGCTGGAATTTCCACATAAACCCACCAGGTTTTGATGCCCAAATTTACTCAACAAAATCCACTAAGCATCCCATATGGTTGAGATGGACCTGAAGATTTTATTACCATGCTGACAATGGGAGGGGTGCTTGTATCTAGTCGTCTGTTTGACCTTGTCAGTCCTCCACATGGCTCCAAATGGGGCCTAAGATATTGTCCAAGCTAGAATCGGCCACAATCTCTGGAGTTGAGCCAATTCGAGTGCTCTATTTCTTCCTTGAACCTGGTGATATATCAATGCCTTAATGTAATGCATCGTTCTACAGATGTACTTTCTGTTCTTCTACATGGAAAGGACTTGGATTACTACTTACCATCCATCTTCTATATGGAATATTTTTGTGTTCCATGTAACTGCAGTGGAGTATATTACCTATGTCAGGTTTCACATACTTGTGATAGAAATCATATTGTTTTCAGTTGTCTACATGACTTTAATAGGCTGGGAGGAGGCTAATTTTTGCTCTGACTTGATCATCAGGTAGATTTAGTAGAACAGCTAAAGGTGTCCACCCAAATGGCGAGGAACTAGGAGCAACTGAATTCACTTCTTCCAGCTCAGATTCAGTCAACAGTGGTCATCTGCAACAGAATCTCAAACCTATAGACAAGATAATTTCAGCCACAGTCAATGTATCCGTGGACGATGGGGAAGAGAGAAGAGGTAAGGTCTTACTATGATTTCCTATTAATTTGTTTCCTGACTATGAGTAAATGCATATAGTTCACCTAGAGATTTTTATTCAGTACACCAACTAGAGCAACTATGAGTAAATGCATGTACTTTCTGTCTTCTACAAAGGACTTGGATTACTACTTACTACCCATCTTCTAGTTGGAATAATTTTTTGTGTTCCATATAACTGCCGTGGAGAATACTACCTATGTGAGGTTCACATACTTCTCATGATAGAAATCATATTGTTTTCACTTGTCTACATGACTTTACTGCGCTGGGAAGAGGCTAATGTTTGTTCTGACTTGATTATCAGGTAGATTGAGTAGAACAGCTAAATGTGTCCGCCCAAATGGCCAGCAACTAGAAGCAACTGAATCCACTTCTTCCAGCTCAAATTCAGTCAACAGTGGCTATCCGCGACAGAATCTCGAACCTATAGACAAGATAATTCCAGCCACAGTCAATTTATCCATGGACCATGGAGAAGAGAGAAGAGGTAAGGTCTTACTATGATCTTCTGTTAATTTGTTTCCTGACAATGAGTAAATGCATATATTTTACCTAGAGATTTTTATTCGGTAAACCAACTGGGGCATGCAATAACTTTTGTTGAGGAAGCTCATATGACATCCCAACTAAAGCCAAGGACTTAATACACTGAATCAGCCTTCATATTTGAAATCATAGTGACTATAGGTGTCAGACTAAAAATCGACTGGAATCAGGATTTGTCACTGCCAATTGCAGTCCAAATTGGCAAACACCTTCGGAGAGGTCTGCCTGTCACTGACATGACGGGAAAACCTACTCTCAGTGCTTGCATCTCCTACATTTGGGGGGAGCGTAACCTCCATAGATGGACTACCAAATCTAGGTCCCTTGATCAGAGTTGGAAAGCCATGAATAAGGATGTCTCCTCCAAGCTCTCCCCTGTGGATAACCGAAGGAACAGACACATTATTGTTACCTGGGATTTGGATTTAGATATTTATCTCTTATATCCACCCAGGCCTGTTTAGCTTGGTCTCCTTCCCCCCCCCCCCCTTGTAATTTCTTTGCCTTTGAGGTGTGTTGGACCGGTTCTGTCTTGATTTAGGCTGACTTACATTTCATTAGTGAGTTTTGCTGGTCCAACCTCATAGTCGCTTATAACACTGCATAACCAGTTGCTTTTAAATACATCACTTCCTGTTTTGTTCAGTATGAAACTGAAAACAGCATAGTTTTGACTCGTTGGATATGACATGCCTTTTTTTATTATTATGGAATGTGTTTGCTTTTCCATTCACCTAGAGAAATGGAGATGGACCATGGTTTGATAAATAGAAGTTATATCCCAAGTAAATGGGATCAGCTACATAGATCCTCTCTCTCTCCAAATAACTCAATTCAAATTAATACGTGGTGCAAACCTAAGCTATGCATATCTTTTCTCACCACTTGTCTTAAGGCCATTTTAGGTGTGGCCCTGGCCCCTGCTTTTTTGGTTTTTCTGTGTCTGAGTTACAAATCACTCCTCTTTATGTATCTTGCATGTTCTAAAATTTTTAACTTAAAAAAAGTGTTGTAGGTAGGGAGCTCAATCATGTTGAAATATGAAAATAGTTACTAGAGCCTTCAGTATCAAAATGTAATTCTTATTTGGTCAATCTTACATGCATGTCTACTGAATATTTGATTTTGGGTATTTAAGCAAAATGTGGTTTGTAGTGGCACAAACAAAGAATTAGGAACTGAGTTTGAAAATATGATTGGTGTGGTGCTGTGTCCATTCTTAGTACTCAGGAAACAGATTCATTTTGTAGGAAATGCCATGATGTCGCGTCTTAAATCCACAATTTGTAGTTCTGGACATGCTGCTTTCCTACACAGCTAAATATCCTGAATTTTTGTTGACTGGTGTATGAAAACAGATGGAGATCAAGAGGTGGATTTGGCAAACACAGTGCCTGTCAGTGCTAAGGTGGGCATCCACAACTGCATCCGTTCTCCAGAGTCCTCGAATATGAGGATGAGAAACAATGACTCCACTTCTGACATACCGTCCTCTCGGCTCAGCGATCCCTTTCCATCGGTACCTTCACCTGATGATGGCCAATCTTCACCTTCTATGTCTTCTGATTTCTCTAGTAATTTGGCTGTGGAGTCAGAGAATAAGGTGCCAGCTGCAACGGAGACTTCAAGGTTACTATGCAACAGGGTTAGAATATACTCACGCATGCCAAACTTGGTATTACCCAAGGACGTTACTATTCTCCCTATAAGTGATGACAAATGGGTGGCTGTGAGCTTGGAATTCCCAGACCTCGCAGTTCAGTGATATTGTGTGGCAACATTCAGGATCTGACATCCTATTCCCCTGGGGGTCTTTGTTAAAGAAAAATTTGTTAGCTCTTTGAAATGCAGTTCAATAGCAATGTGACTCTTCTTTTTGAAAAAAAAACTAGTGATAGCAAAAATAACAAAATTTAATAGATAGCAAATGTGACTAGAACGTTATTGTTGATCGTATGCTCTGTTAAATTAGATCTTTTGATGCTCCAAATACATTTGCTTTCTTCACAGGGCACTCGCACGCTATGTGGACATGAACATTGCCTACATACAGGAGTGATGCAAAGATCAGGTTTGTGGGCACCCATGGCTCCCCTTTTGGTAAAAGAAGTAGAACGATAGAAAAAGATATATCACAGAAACGTCACGAGTCGTGATCTTACGGGTCCAACCCAAATGAAAGAACCTTCTTTAATTAAAACAGTAATCGTCAGCGAGACATTAGGGAACTATTTGGCTTTGATAATCTGAACCTACAGATCACCAGGTTTATTTAATATTCTTCAGTCTCTACACAAGCTTCATCAGAAGTTATTCATAATGAAAACAGCATCACCTGAATCGTCGACCATCCAAAACACAGTACTTGCTTTTTCTCCATGAATCTTATTCGTCTTATGTTGCTGAATCGAATGTGTTCGACAGAGAACTTCCGTTTGTTAGGTTTGCATCATAACGAAATTGGAGGCCAAAAAGAGAAATAAGCTCCCACGGGAGGATCTTAAAACAATAGAGCTGGTTTTTACTACGAGGAAGATGAATTGTAAAGGTACAACCTCAAGCACCTCTACATGGCAAGAGAAAAAAAAAAAGGAGAGATTCTGACGTGAAATATCCGTTACCAGCTGATTATGACTTACTTTCATTTGAAGTTAGTATGAACATTAAACCTTAAATTTAGAAACAAAAGTCAACGGCATTGGAGGGAGAAAGTCTAACGGTGTAAATGAAAATCTGCTGCCCGCATCCGCATCCTTTTTTGGGTATCCTAATCCGTCTTAGGATAAGGATATGGTATTGCCCTTTTTTTACCGGTTATTATCCGATTAAATAACTTATTTGAATTTGTTTTCTTATTTCTTTAGACTTTTTACTTGAGATGTGACTATTTTTTGAGATTATTTACTAAAATACATATCAAAATTGCTAAATTCTTAAATTTCAAACCTAACCCTCACAAATAAAATGGTAAATATCAACGAGATAGTCAAAAACTTATTTTCAATCTGTATTCATCCACATTTAAAATAATCCATTTAAAAAAATTATTATTATTATCATCTATATCTTACTGAATCCTTCCATCCGATAGAATATTATCCGACCCCGCTCAAATATAAAAGGATGCAAACATAGTATTACCACCATCCGATTCAAATCCGATCCATTTACACTCCTACAAGAAACCTCTTCCTTGAATTGCCTTGCGACGGGTCTGAAGCGGACGACATTCTACACGCACCTCAGCTATATGGATGTGGTTTTTTCTACTATATCCGTTCCGTTCAACACAATAGTAAATCATCCGCATCAATATGACAAAACCGTTAAACCAAAAGGTTACGAACAAACAGATTAATACGAAATTATTACAGGTTCAAATTCATCATTCTTATACCACCATCAATTCACTTTCTGGAGGTGAAATTGGAAATCCAGCGACAGCCAATTTGAATTTGAATTAGAATTAGAATCAGAATCAGAATCAGAATCCTCATTAATCCACCCATATTTCTTTCCATCCAACGTAACTAAGTCGCACCCAAAACCGTAGAAAATTCCCCATTCTTAGATTTGAGGACCTACACTTAAGGCTCTTGGGAACCAACTTAAAGAAGCCCTATGTTCAAATTAATCAAGAGCATCCAGTCGTATATATGAAAGCGACCACCAGAAGCTGCAACATTAGTGTCAACCAGTATGTTAGGCACATTTAACAGAATATTAATAATTAGCCGATACAAGGGAAGAACTTAAATGGGAAAAATAAAATTACTGCTCACATTTAAAGATTTACAAAGGGGGGAAAACTACAAACTACACTACTAAGATTTGATTCTCCCAAAAAATTCTTGGCATTGGAATCCCAATCCAAAGATAAGTGACTTCACTGTGTATATTAAATACCAATTAGTCTTTGATCTGCCAAATGGTCGAGCTGTCAACAAGAACCAGCACTTCTGCTAGCTTTGATCCACTTGATGTACATGTCAGTCTGCGACAAGCAGCAAAACATTAAAACATGGATAAGAAAGCAGCCTCTACAAGAAGATATCCACAGAATATCAAAATCCTAATCTTTCAAACCCTAGGTCCAAGCATCATTCAGCATTACTGCTCCATTGTCTACAGCAACCTGAATAGGTAAATGGACGTTTAACAAAAGCAGCATCCATGGATGCAGGCACCAGTAACTTGCTACATGTCTCAGGGCCATAGAAGACGACCTAGACTTAATCAGGTCAAGTTTCATGGGATGAAGACATCTTTGCCCCCTGCATGCCCCTCACAAGGAATTTCAATAGCTTAGAGCATTAACCATTTGGACCACATTGCAAATGCTCCTGCCAATATAGTGTGATCGCCTTGTAGCTCCGACAGCCACCTGCTCCTCCGGTGACCACTACTCAGGAAATGTGCTTCTTCTCTCTTCTTTCATCTGGTTTATTTTCCCCCTTATTTCTTGCCTTGTAACTGTATTTTTTTCTAATCTAAATTTTTTTGGCACTCTCCCCTCTAACAGGGAACTCCCATGGTTCACATTTGTTGAGATTAACCTCAGCAACAGCTTTTTGTACAAAGATGCTATCAAGAACCACTTTAACAAGATGGTAAGCTATGACATCTTGGTTGATGGAAGGAAATGAAAGCCAAGAGGAAGAAAACATGGGATACTGTTGTTAAAAAGTCTGTGTTTTACAAGGAAAAAAACCTAGTTGCAGAAAACAAGGACAGTATAATAAGAGTGGAGCGGAAGAGTTGAACTTGATGGGTGACATAAGACACCACAAAAAAAAAACCTATGTTCTAAAGATAACACAATAACAGCTGCTTGTGTAACATAGTCTGAAAGGATTGAATTCCACAACAAAAGAGGGGACTTTAATTTTCTAAACAGGGAAGTAGGAAAAAGAAGCCCCTAGCCACTGAAGCCTCAGAGAGCAACAATAAATAAAGCAAATAAGAGAGCAAAAGTCAGACCAGGAAAAACCCAAAATCTTAAAAGCTTCAATCAAAGTGCAGATCTAATATGGCATGGAAAACCAGCGAGAGTAAAGAACACACAAAATTCCAGAGAACCATCAAAGTAGGAAGTCTTCTTGCTAAAGCAACTGGGACAATCAGGTGGTCTAGAGACAAGTATCATAAGGGGTATCCGGCTCCTTTGTATCTTGCCCTTATCATATCCATTGCCGGAGAGAGGGGAAGAATGAGTTGAGTGTGACTGGTCGGGTATCTAGTTTGAGGATGCACATATGCTCAAGAAAGTGTGCAGATGTTTTAGCAAACGATGGATTTTTCATCAGCATCCAATGTACTCGCAAGAGACATGATGGAAGAGAGGCCCCAAGGGCTGAAAGAAAGCATAGGGTGCTGGCCAGCACCCCAAGGCACTACCTAGGAGCGCAAGGAGGTTCGATCCATATTAAGGGCATTTTTGTAATTTTTGCAGTTATGATCAAGCACAATCAAGGAGCCTGACCCAAGTGGCAGCCCTAATCATTCCCCAGAAACCCTGGAAATTGAAACCCTAATTTCCTCAAACCCTAGACCTCTGGAACTTGAATCTGAAACCAAAACAATTAGGTTCAGATTAGGTTTTCAATACTCCTAAGCTCATAAACCCTAACCAAACCCTGTGTACCCTCCCTAGAAACCCTAGGCACAGAATTTTGGAAACCCTACTGACCTGCTGATTTTCCTTTATTGAATCCTGGTTACTGGCCCTCATCCTTTGGCACTACATTAGAAAAGGGTGAGGGAAAGAACACCCAATTGAAGTTTTAACTATTGTCACATGGCGAATACATAACTGGTGAAGTCGCCATATATAGCAGGATAGATACAAAAAGGAAGTTGGGTAGAATAACAATTGAGAGGTCGGGGAGATACAGAACTCTTTGAAGACATACTTGATGCAGATCCCTTCCAAATGGACCTGCCTAATAATTTCCTAGTCGGTGAAGAAATGCTTCCTTTAAAGCCTTTCTTTTATATTTTTTTTATTTTTTATTTTTGGTGGGGGCGGGGGTTGACAGAAATTTTTGAGAAAGAGGAGGATTGGAGGATCTGATCGGTGTATGAATAAAGCAACATCAAATCTCATCTGTCAGAACAAAAAAAGGCACCAGATTAAATAATCTGATCAACAGAAAAAATCCATGCTCCCCTACTCTCTTTCAAAACTAAAACCGTTAAACAGAGGCGACATTGCTTTGAAATGGAGGAGATGAAGATAGTGATGGAGGCAGGATTGCAGAAGCAACTCAAGCAAATGAAGAAGCCCACTGCAGTTGCAATGGATTTGGTTCTCTGTCATGTTTTACTGTTCATCTTTTCGTTTGGGAAGATGATGAACTTGATATTGGGGGTACTGTGGGGGTTTTTTGAAAATACAGAGTAACAAGTAACAACATCATCACTTAACAGTTCAAATGGACCAATAACAGTACAGTAGTACTTATCTTTGAACATAAGGGGGATATTCTGGAAATTTCACGAAAAATTAAGGTTATTGCTTGTAACTGTTTCCAAAATCAGGTTGTCAGAACATAACTCCCCATTTATATTGCATGTCTGTTTTTAAAATAAACTAGAAACAGAAACAACAATGAACAGTAAACTCAAAAAAGAAAACAAACATTAGGTTGTCAGTAGTTGAATTTTTAGGAAAGGTGTGGCTGCATAGCATAGTTCTAGCAGCTATCATAACATTTAACATTAAACTTACATCTGCGGTAAAGTCCACTTCCATAGGGGCCAGCCCCTCCTAGTCTTGCCTGCAGAACAACAAAGAGATAAAACATCTTAATGGAAGAGTTACAGCAAGAAAAGATAAAGCATAGAGAAAATAGTAAAACCAAGCAGCTCTATCTGAGTGAATAGAATGCTGCAAAAAAATATTAAAGTTTCTTATTTCTTGCATCAATAGAGAACTACAACCAAATGTCCAACCAAGCATACGGAAAGGAAGGCCATAGGAAGTCAGAAGTATCTTTTGAACGCTAAAAGTTACTAACATCAAATCCATTTAGGGTACCGCAAACAGAAAACCTGAACATGATCCCTGACTGTACCCTTCTATCCCTGCATCTGATAAAAACATGTAGTCGATATAATCCTGATGTTTTTCACGCATACAGTGACTGATATTCTATTTCCTCACAAGCTTCTACAAACAAACATTTGTGATAAAGAGTATCTGACAACTGTGCTTGTGAAAGTGTGTTATGAAATACAAAGCATCAGAAACAGCTGAACCATAGAAAGGGGCACAGGGTAATGCATAAAGCAGAGATCATTATTAGAATTAATAGAGCCTACCTGGAGGTAACCTGACTGATCTGAAGATCCGTAAGGTGTATCTAACACAAATAGAAGGTCAATCAATGTTAAGTTTAACAAACAAGGGAATTGAACACTGATAATAGGACAGTCTAGCATACCAGGTTGGTGACCGGCATTTGGTTGCTGATAATAGGGGAGGGATGCTCCACCTATACCTTGTGATAACATATTGTAACTGTACAGCAGGACAAGCAAAATTTGAATTATCTCACATGCAACAGATTTTCTACCAAATAAGATTTCCTAAAGTTACTTATCCTACAACAGTACAACCTTTAATAACAATAATAATACCTTGAGCTTGCAACAGGAAAAGAACTACCCAAGCGTGGACGAGGATATGCTCGTGGGTCTGAAAAAGGAATGCTATCTCCCTGCACAATCAACAAAAAGTTGATGGAATGACAAGCAAGCAAAACAGCTACAAAAGGTACATTTTCTCAGTAAATTTTGGAGTTACCAGCGCAGATAATGGGCGTTTCCCGCCAGGCATGTAGTGTGCATAATCCTGTTCTCTGTAGCCTGGAAGCAGAAAACAAGGTTCCTGAATCATGTATTTCAAATAGGGTAGATAGAGTAGGGAGATGTGGCCAGAGTACCAAGAGATCAAGGTTCAACTTTAAAGCATAAATGAAACTACAAGGACTATCATTCAATCAGCTATGATGTATGGCTCAGAATGCTGGGCTGCTAAGAAGTGTCATATTAATAAACAAAATGTAGCAGTGGAGGATTTTGAGATAGATGTATTGAACTAGGAAGTAGGCCTACAATAGGCTATATACCAAGTTTAATGGGTTTAGAGTCAAGTTTCAAAGGTTTTAGGGCTTGGGATGAAGGCTACTGGAGTTCAGCTGCTGCTGTCTTGGAGTTTCAGGTTAGGTTTTATGAGTTGGGGCTCAGGGAATGCTTTCTGGGGAGTCGGTTGGGCTTGGAAGGGGCTTTGTTGCTGTTTTGTAGTTTCAGGTTTAGCCTTAGTGAATTAGGTCAACCAAGGTTGGTTTAGGATAGGTTTGAAGAGTCCTAAAGGGTTTGGGATTCTTGGATTCAGTTGGGACCGGGATCAAGCGTTGGAAAAGGGTTGGGGAAGTTAATCCTAAAAGGGAAAGGTGATTGGAGTTGAGGATCGAGTGATATGGGGGTTTTAGGGTTAGGTAAATTTCTGCAATTAGGCTTTTCTGGGTCTCCTAAGCTGCTGCAGATTAAAGAAGAAAAAAGGGAGGAGAGGGAAGGGGGAGGCGGGAGAGCTATACCTAGGGTTTTAGGGTTATGGGAGGGTGGGATCTAACTAGAATGGAAGGAAGAGGGAATCTAAGGGAGCCCCAGGGTTGGGAAGGGAGCTGTGGATGTCTGTGATAGAGGGGAAGGGTAGGGAAGCTCAAGCATGTTAGGACTTAAGAGAGGGGGAGGGTGCTGGAATGGGGAGGGGAAGGGGCAGTACTTACTTGGGAATGTGGGAGAGGCTGCTGTAGTTGTTGAACTGCTTTTCGAGCTTGAAGAATAATGCTGGAAATTGAAGAGCTTATAATGCCGCATTGGCGCTCCCAAGAAGACCATGACTTGAATTTCCTCCAAACTTACATTTTTTTTCAATTCAACTCAATGATTATAGGGTAAGGAGGCTTTATTTGTAAGCCTCAAATAAGAAACAGAAACTCTAATTAAGAAGCCTAATTGATTCAAACTAACTTGCTAGATCTAATTAGGACTCTGACTTGACAAATAACTTCCAACATAAATAAGGACTCTTTATCATATTTCACTTTGGAGGGATACAATTAGGATTCTGAGAGTAGATACGGAGTACTAAATAAAAATAGAATAAAAATGGGCTCAAATTAGGGGATCCCAACACAACTGGGAATCACACCTAGACAAGCACTCTGTAATAGCTCACAAAATACTAATCCAAATAGAAAACAAAAATAGATCTAGGATCTAGACAATAAACTGGACTCAATGGAACATTGGAACCTAAACCTAGAATCCATAAAAATTTGGAAAAAATCATCAAAATACCCCTGGTTTGAATTAGGGGTCCAAGGGTTTGGGGAAATAACCCTAGGCCCTGTGGAACCTCTGGAAACACTGTCAACAGCACAAGATAGTGCAGAAATGGGGAAGTTGATAAAGTTCTCAGCAGACCTAAGAAAAATTCTGGAAGGTTAAAATGAAGTAGCTGTCGTACAGGTATGAATACAATACTGCACTCCTGGCAACGTCCTAGAAAGCTCTATGCGGCATGAGAGGTTGAAAGACTATTTTTCTTTTTTTTATCAGAAGTCAAGGGAGAAGTATTACTAGTTGGATGATATATTGAGCCAAGAAGATGTGAAAATGTAGAATATTTTTCACTGAAGGTCGATGAACGAAATTTATTGGCTCCATGACAGGTTCAATCACCAACCAAGAGGGCAAACACAGCCACTGAAGAAATTTAAATTTCCTTCCATCACAAACCCCATGGAGCAAAATCCAGGAAAATGATCCACAAAGGAAGCTGATATAGAAGAATCAATTTCTATACTAGAATCTTCAAGTAAGACCCTAGACAAACACTCATTTACTTCTTTTTACTTTTTATTTTTAATTAATGTACAGTATTTGATATGAAATGAATCATATGAATAGCATGCATAACATACAGCAAATAAGATAATATATAGACTGGATGTAAAATAAGGAAAGTCAAAAAAATAAAGAAAAATAAGACAGAAAATTCTTAAATCAAAACATACCTCTCCCTAAAGCCATCTGCCCTGGCCTCCAAGAAGCTTGCTCCCTCAAAACCTGTGGATGTTCATAAGCAGTAGAAGATTTTCTGTCTCTAGTATAACCATAAGATACTTCAGACTTCCCTCTGTTGGAGGATGCACTAAGCTTTGAGTCACCTGAAACCAAACAAAGGATAGAACATCATATCCTACCACATCACTTCAGGCCTAGGCTAATTCACTTATTAAATGCTTAGTTATACACAACACCATTGTCAGCAAGTCATGTGAGTTGAAAACCTAGGTTACCTACAAGCAACACTAGCTGCTAGATAGCAAAACCAACCAAATTTAAGCTTATCATAATTGGAAGATAAACATGCACTCACGTTGGGCAGCCTTTGGCTTCTCTTTGGACTGATCCTTCGTAGATGGCCTTGAGCCACCTTTATTTTGCTTACCCTTAGGTATGGGTTTTGCAAGTGATGCCCTCACGTTTACCTAAACAATTTACATTCAAACAAAATGTAAGAGGAAAAACATGGAAATTGAAGAATAACAATAGATATAACAAAGCAGAACCTTAGTCCCTTCATCAGACAACCCCTCGTCCTTATTGATTGACTCTATGCATGCAAGAGCAGCCTCACGAGTAGTATAATTAACAAAAGCAAAGTCTTTTCTCCTAGCTGACTGCATATTCCGAGCAAGAACAACTCTCTCAATCTCACCAAATTTTTCAAAATGCCTCCTTACTTTCTCCTCATCCCAAGAGGATGGTACACCTTCCGCATAAACTGACTTAACCTACGAAGGAGAAGTTCATTAACCATATAATGGATTATAATAAGATAACAAAATTAGAAAAGCTTCCCAAAAAAAAAAAAAAAGAGCAGCATATGAGGTAACCACTGACATATAATTTCTTCAACCATTCTTTGAATAACCATGGAAATTCCAGCAGCAAGGAAATAATAATCAACTGATAACCCAAACACAAACCTTCTGCATCTCCTCTTCATCAGGCTCATTCAGAGGTTCAGCCCAAGCAACTTTGATATTGCGTCCCTTGCCAAAAACATCCTTTTTTTGAAGCTTCTTGTAAGCACTTTGTGCATCTTTGTTGGTTTCGAGTTCAAGGAATGCAAACCCACGATTATATTCAGCATTATTAGGATCAGTCATTACTGTGACTGTGTCAATTTTCTCAATCCCAATATTGTCCAACAGATTGACAATCTGTTCAGATCAAGTAGATCCATTTTAGAAACAAATTGATAACTTCAAGAATGAATTTCTAAACAAAAATTTACAACAGAACAATTAAAAACTTACATCTTCTTTCTTCCATTTCTTTTCAATATTACCAAGAAATATAGTGTCATTGACCTCCACGGGTGCAGTTCCACATAGCTTGCCACAAACCTTAGGATTCATCATGGAAGGTATTGAAATATTAGTGAATAACTAGAAAGTGAAAGTGATAACAGAAAACCATATCAGCTAGAAAATGATTGCCATTTTATTAGAATAATAGTGGGCTCCACCTCATAACAGATTACATGATTGGGACATAGTTCCCTAGGCTAGACATAACAAATAAAACGAGTTGAATTGAGGATACATGCTTGATCAGAAAATCAATATGAAAGTAAGAGGACTACACAGTAAATCTGCAGATACCAAATGATGCAATTCTTTCTCAATGATTTTAAAGTAGTAAACATCATAGTTCAAGAACTAGGTTTTATTGCCTAGCCATCTCAGGGCATTTTTATGGAGGATGAATCTGAAACTTGGTACATAGCTTATTTTAGGCCTACTGAACACAGTGGAATTATATGATTAATGAGAAGAAGAAAAAAAACACATCAAAATTACAGTTTGATTTCAGACCGTATTTGTAACCACTATGATGAACTAAAAACTTAAATACCCTATTCTACAAATAATTTAGTCAGAAAGAAGTGTTCAAATCAAACATTTCCTGTAAAATAACTACAATAAACATTAAAAATGCTTAAACTACATTCTCTTGGAAGGGCTTGATAATAGCCGAGATTTAGTAGAAATCACTTGTAGAGGCAACTTCGATGAATTTTCCAGCAAAAATCGACCAAAAGTCGTGAAAAACTCAGCTCCCATCAGCAAAATGTAGAAACTCAATCAAGTTGGGGCACGATATTTTGTCTCAATCAAGTTCAGGGTCCCTTAAGCGTGTTATCCAGTTAAATAGAGATCTTGTGCAGAGATTGTAGTTTTTAGTGCAGACCTGAGAAGGCCAACTATGATGGGCTTCACAAAGAGACAAGTAGGACAAAAAGAAAACACATAAGAAGAAGAGGAGGGGGGTCACAGGCTCTCAACTCATTCTAATCAATCTAAAATTTTCATCCTGATACAAGCTACCAAAAATAAATAAAAAATCCAACAAACAAAGTACACCCAGTAAACCTAGGAAGAACCCTTTTCCTAGCCTTAGAAGGAAATAATCTTCTAAAATACTCTTGCAAAACTAAAAAATGATTGAGTAATATACCATTACCAAAATAAAATAATATACTACCAGACCAGTGGTTCAGAGTGGATCAAGCTCATCTTGTTCTAGAAAGTTGGTTAGGTTTATTCTGAATACCAAGTTAATAAAAGAACTTGGAGGGGTTTTCTAGTGGTGGGCTTCCACAAAGGAGGAATTAGAAGAATGGGAAGAAGAAGAAAAAGGGAATCACATAAGAGAAAGGAAGGATTGAAGACATTTAAAAAAGAAGAAGCCCATTGGGTTAGGCCCATCAAAGGCCTAAAGCTATCACCCAAATCAGCCCATGGCTTTCATGGGCTATGACTGTTTTAGTGGGTTAAAGTTAGCCTACATATATTTCTCTTCATGGCTAGACTTTAAGCCCAAATTTAGTTCTTGAAAAGTCAATAAAAGGGGTTGTGCTTTGAAAATAAAAGAACTCAGTGTCAAAGGAGTTTTCCTTTATCAAGAGTTAGGTAGTAGTTGAGTTATTAATATGTAGGTGGTGTTAGCTAGTGGTTGGATGTTACCATTAATGTTTATGTCTCTTTAGAATGCTATATAAAGAGACTTATGTAAGAGGTGTGAGACAACTCATCAATTGAAATCAAATTGCTTTGTTAGCATTCCTTCTCTATAGAGAATCATTGTGTTTGATCAAGGTAAGTTGGTGTTTGATCCAATCGATCCACCTTGCGATGTGAAGCCCGGGTGTTATATTGTTATTCTAAATTCCCTCATATTTTTCTCTCAATTTCTTCATCATAGTTCTGCCCCTGTTTTGAATATCTATTCCGCCCGTATTGTTATACTATTATCCTTATAATAACACTCTAATTTCAGCTCTCTTTCACATCTAAATTCTGTTTCATCTTATGTCTATCAAATCTAAACTTGATTCCCCGTGAAAAGTCCTATTTGGCTACTGTTTTGATCAATCAAATACAGTACTACATTAAAGGGGGGGGTGATTTCTCACATGCACACAGGCAAATGGGCTCTCAAACCATAATCTTAATTCATTCTAATTAATCTGAAATTTTCATCCTAATACAAGTATTTGGAAGAAGAAAATCCAACTAATACAAGGAAAGCTAGTAAACTAACAAACAAACCTCAAAAGAAAATGATCTTTTAACATTCCTAACCAAATCTAGCTTTTGCAAATGGATCCTACTTTTCTAAAACTGAAAGAATAATGTACATTACCAAAGTAAAGATATATGTATGTAAATTCTACCAGACCCATGGTTCAAATTGGACCCAGTTCACCTTCTTCTAGAAACCCAGCCAGGTTTGGATTAGTCCAAGGAGTATATCTGCATCAACCCCCCTGATGTTAAGGAAGAACTCACCCAAAAGTTTTATAAAGTGAGAGAATCAAAATTTGCAAGCAGGGGCTATCATCTTGATGTAACCAGGCCCAGCAAGCACAGGGCTTATCAAAACTTGGACCAAAAGCAAGCCCCCGATTGGAGCACCAAGGAGCTGGCTGAATCCTCAAAGGGGCAAGTTGACCATTTCTCTACCCCCTTAGAACATCAAAAGGGTCCAGTAAATTTCAGAATATTTTTAGGATCCTATATTTACTTTTTACTTTTCAATTGGATTAGAGTCCTTGTCTGAGTAGGAGTTCCAAATGGAATCCAATTTTCAAGTAGAATTCCTTCAAGAAGTTTGGTTACTTTTTTGTGAGTAGTAAAGGGAATCCCAATTCACAGTAGATTCCCTGGTTCTGAGTCCCAAGTGTGTTTCTCAATTAGATAGAGTCTTAGTTGCATTCCTTACTTTGTAATCGAATTAGACTGGATTAATAAAATTGCGAAGAATTGAAGGAGAATTGGAATCATGGGTTCCCCATGGCTGAGTGTGTGAGATTTCTGTCATTGTTCATCTTCTTCTTCAACTTCTACACCCTGCATGATCTCCCCTACAACAGCTTAGAGTGAACCAGTCCACTCTCAAAAAAGTAAATACAATCCCCCGTCCCATTCCCAACCAAAGTCCCCACTCAGAAACCTCTCTTCCCCCCCCCCTTCTTCTTCCCTCTGGCAGCGGAACCCCTTCCACCATTAAAATCCTCACCCCCTACCCCAACCGCACCTCCCTTCTCTCTCCTCTTATCTCTAAAACCCTAACCAGCTCATTCTTTGAAGTTGCAGAATTTTCCTGCACTTCATATTTTTCATAGAAACCCTAACCCTAATTTCATTAAAAACCTAACATCTCCTCAACCCTTAATCCAAAGGCTAAAGGCACTAAACCCTTTTAGGACTAGCATCCCCACCCCTTACCCTACCTTCTATCCCTACGCCAACCTAACACTAACCCTAGAAACCCTAGAATTCTTAAAACCCTAGAGAATCACAAAACCACAAAACTGCAATTACAGATTGTTAAGTAACAGAGTACTTTCTCTTAGACTTAGACCTAAATCTTACCCTATACATGACCTAAACCTCCCTTTTCAATACCCAAGGTTTGAAAGTTGACCTAAACCTAGCATCAGGACATTCAGAGAGATTTCAAAGTGTTTTGAGTACAGTTTTACTGCTGTTCATTAATATTCTGATTTGGATGAAAGGATCCCAACTCTAGGTGACCTATTTAGAGGATATTTGAAAGATCAGCAGCTGTACCCCAACTCCAGACTTTGACAGTAGGGTTATAAGCCTAAAACCTGATGTGAACATAGAGAGCCCCCTTGACCAAACTCTAAGTGGGACCCACTAGATGGCTCCAAGAAGCCCCTTGAGCTGGCTGAACCCCCTAGTAGGGTATTTAGGGCATTTTCAGCCCTCTTTTATTGCTGGAATTATTTCCAGATTTACTTTCTAGAGTTTGTGTTGGTTTTTATTTCTTAATTTGGGTTGTATTTGAATTGGTTAGGTTGTGCATAAGATAAGACTCTTGTACAAAGAGGGTTCCTATCTATTAGGAGGGATCTTATCTTTCAAGAGTTTACTTTCATTTAGAAGTTGTCTTTTAGTAGTAGGTGACTGCGTGTCCTGGAGAAATTCTTTTTAAAGTATTCGTCAGTTAGTCTTTTATTTTCAGCACACATCTTTAGTCGTTTAGATTTCCAAATCAAGAGTCCAGATTATGTGGTGGGATTCATGTTTGTCAAAAAATCCCACTTAGTCATAGTGTCTTTGAAGGCTATAAATAGCCCCTATTATTCTTCGCAATTCTTCAACTCTGATTATTGAATGAAAAATTGATTGAGTTGAGGACCGAGGTTCCTGTTGAGGGGGCCTCGATGGATTTGCAGTAAGATATCCTTCAATATTCAGCACCCTCCAAGCTTCTTCAAAGTTCAAGCAACCTCACTACAGTCTTCAACAATTCCAGCAGCCAAAACAACCACAGCAGCCTTCAATCAAGTACAACACCCCCACCCATGCTCTCACCTCACAACCCTCTTGCATCCCTTGGGATCCTTGTCTGTCAAAAAATCCCACTTAGTCCTACAGTCTTTGAAGGCTATAGATAGCCTATTAATCTTTGCAATTCTTCAAGTCTGATTATTGAATGAAAAATTGATTGAGTTGAGGACCAGGGTTCCTGTTGAGGGGGCCTCAGTGGATTTTCAGTAAGTTCTCCTTCATATTCAGCACCGTCCTTCAAGCTTCTTCAAAGTTCAAGCAACCTCACTACAGTCTCCAAAAATTCCAGCAGCCAATACAACTACAGCAGCCTTCAATCAAGTACAACACCCCCACTGCTGCTCTCACTGCAGAACCCTATCGCATCCCTTGGTAGCCCTTTCCCCAGAATTGCTGACCACGCTATTCCCTTCCCCTTGCTGCCGTAACCTGGCAGCAAGCTTCCCTTCCCCCTATAGGCACTCCAGCCCCCTCCCCTCATCCCTACAACTCCCTAACCCTTCCTCAGCCCCTCCCCTGTTCTGTGCAAGAACTTCCACTCATTCCCCTGCTGCCAGCTTGACATAAGTTGTTTTCATAATCAATGAAGCCCCTTTCTTCATCTAGCTCTTCCAACCCCAACTTGATAACACATCAAGAAGAATTGAACACTTCACAGTGAGCACCATCACAATATTGAGAAACTGAGGGTTCAACGAATACATAATCTTCAAAGTGAATAATGATATGATACTTCTCTGATAACATCTCTACCACAGGCTTTTGGATGAGCTTGGTACTTTGCCTTCATCAATAGACAATGTAACCAGTTTCCGATTGGCCAAACAAACTCCAAACTCAAACACAAAAGAATCCATTGCCACGGTTGTATTCGGAATTACTACAGGCCCAAAAAATATGAGCCAAAAGCTAAGGGGGGAAAGGCAAAGCAGTGAATAAACAAAACTTTATAATAATAATAATGAACAAACTTGTATTAAGCGCAACTCTATGATAGAATGGCAAAATTATAATATTTAATCGCAAAAAAAATCACAAGAAAGTGTGTTCATAATTAGTATTGAAGTAACCACGATTCTACGCTTAGGAGTTCTGTGATTGTTTTCCCTAGAATTAGGGTTAGCCCAAAATCCTTTCTCTGGGTGAACCAGCAAAGGAATTATCAAACCTGGGAATTAGATATTTTTACTAAACCTATGAGGGATGGGTCTGATGGAGATTTGTACCTTGGGAAAGATAGGGATTAACAAAAACCTAAAAGGGTTGAAGGAATTGAGAAGAAATTGAGTTCAGGATCTAAAGAGGATCTTAGGAACAAGTTAGGAATAATATGGGTTGGTTAAGGATGATTAAGGTTTTAACAAAATCACTATGGGTTGCAACAAAGAAGCAAAGGGTATGTTTGATGATACCAAGACATACCCCAAGATGAGCAGGGAATCTTTCTTGGTTCAGTTAAGGTTAACAAAAACTATACGGTTAGGCATGGGAAGGGTTTGAGATGAGTAAGGGTTATGAGCAATCCCTCATTGGTGGAAACTTTGGAGGAAAAACAATTCAACTCATGGGAAGGGGATAAGAGGGTAACAATCAGGGACAGGGGAATAGGAGAACTTGCGGTTGGGTAAGGAGACTCTTAATTCTTGATTTGCCTTCTTTCTCACATTTCTTTCTTTCTTTCTCTCCTTTTCTCTGTCTTTTCTGTTTTCTTTCTTTTCTTGTTCTGAAATTTCAGAATCTGATGCAGATCCAAGAAAAGGAAGGGGAACGAAGCTGCTGCAAGGCATAGGAGGGAGCGTGCAGGGAGGTCTGCACAAGAAGAAAGACGGGTACAGGGGTCATTCTTGATAGGCAGGGTAGGGAAGGGGTGGGGATGGGTTGTACTTACCGGACAAGGAAGGAATGCTGCTGTAATAAATGAATGCTTGCTGGACTCTCAAGATCTCTTGTTGAAACTGACGAATAAAGCCTTCTAAATCCACTGTGGCCCTCCCAAGAAGACCACAATCTTGTTTGCCTCCAAACAAAAAATTTTATTCATCAATTCAATGAGGCAAGGTGAGCTATTTATAGCCTTGCAATTGGAGGGAAAGGCTTAGGCACTAGCTTGGGAACCTAACCTGACTCAACTAGGGAATCTTTTATAGACTAGGATCCCCTTTACAACTTAGTTAAATAACAACAACTACAAATAAAAGAAAGCATCTTGCAAAATAGAAGCTAACTATCCAAAAGGAATCTTAATTTAAATAGATTCCAATTGGGACTTCCACTCTAGCTAGGACTAATTACTATCTCAATTCAAGAAGTAAAATCAGATTTGGACAAACAATAATTACTGGACAACAAAAGAAGCATGAAAATGACCATTATACCCCTAGTAGGGTTTGGCCAGCCCACTTGGTGTGCCGCTTTGGTGTCGGTCTAGGGTCCAAATGACTGGTTTGGCTAGGGAGAGGATTCCTGCTTGCATCAAGTATGTTTGGAAGGGGCAAATTTGGTAATATGTGAGAAGAAAAAACAAGACAGGGAATAAAACAAGATGGAGAATAGGGGATAGTTGTGGAGGAGGGTTTAACATAGGGGTTTGGAGTCGCAAACTCAGGAGAAGTTAAGGTGAAACTGTGAAAGACTGAGGAAGGCAACGGCTATGGACTGCGGTTCTTTCCTCTCTTTTTTTCTCGTCTGTGTGTGGAGGTTTTGAAAGGGGGGACAGGGAGTGTTGTCTAAATTTGGCTGCCTTTTTTTCTTTTTCTTTTTTCCTTCTGGTGCTGGCTGAACCAAGATGTGGGCAATGGTAGGTCCAGGTTGATGGGGTTTGGGCTTTGCTGGTGAATCTCTGTCTCTGCATCCAAGCTACTTAAAAAAAGAAAATCCAACTAATAAAACCTTAATAGGAAATAATCTTCTGAAATTCCTAGCCAGCTCTAACTCTTGCAAACATATCCTACTTTATAAAATTGAAAGAATAATATACTATTACCAAAATAAAGCATTTTTATGTCGACCGCTGGTTCAAATTGGGCCCAGCTCATCTTACTCTTACCACCTGGTGGGTTTGGGTTGGTCAAGGCAGTACGTCTGCACCAAGTTTTCAACTTGCCATTGATCTTGTCTTGTCATTTCAAAATAGAGAGATAGAGAAGCATAGTTTATGTGATATAAGCCAGGGTGTGGGTCACTCTTCAAGATCCTCTCAAATTGAACCAGCTAATAAATAATCAATCCCTGGGAAATTTTCTTAGTTATGGGTCCTCTCAAAGGAGGAAATTCAGTAGAATAGGGTATGGTGTGAACTAGGATAAGGTAGTTATGGAATAAATGGGGAACTTCGGATTTTAATTCTACCCAAATGGCTTTGGTGAAGACGATCAGAAATTTTTGGATAACAAAGATCCTTAGATGGGTTGGTTTTGGTTGCGAAAATTGTATCTTGGGTATGGAAAGAAGTAGGGAAGTTTAGGGTTTTAACAAACTCTAGAGTTTTAACCAAAAAAAACAAAAAACAAACTCTAGAGTGGTTAGATTGTAATAGTTATGGTTTGGGGATATCTGGACACACCCTAGGAAGGATGCGAAGGGAATGGGAACTTCGCAGTTAGGGGAAAGGGATTTGAGAAGCTTGCAGTTAGGTCTTGGGCTAGTCTTGGGTGATTCTTGAATGAATTCTTGAATACCCTTTCTTCTTTCTTGTTTTTTTTTTTTTCTTTCTTTCTTCATTCTTTCCTTATTCTTTTTTTCTTTTTTCTTTTCTTTCTTTCTATGCTGCCTCAAGATCAAGAAGGTTAAGGGAAGAAAGAAGGGAACGAGAAATGGGCTAGGAAGGGGTTGTGGGTAGGGGGAACAATGGGTTGTAGGTAGAGGGGAACAAGGGGAGGTGGGGAAGCTTGCAGCCGCAGGAGGCAGGAGGCAGGAGGCAGAAGGAGGGGGAGAGGTGGGAGCTTACTGCACAAGGAAAGAAGGGGTGGAGAGGGTTGCGCAAGGAATAGGGAGAGAATTGAGGGCACAGAAGGGGCCGGGGGTTGTACTTACTTGAGGGGAATGTAATGGTACACTCTTAGATTGCCATAAGATGTCTTGCTAGGCTGTCACAGGCTTAAGCAGTAGAAAAAGAATATGAGAATTGCAGAAAATAGCTCACACTCAGCTGTGGGGATCCACCTTGGAACCCACAACTCCAATTCCTTCCATGTTCAATTTTATTAATCCAGTCTAAATTGTAACGCTGGGTATGGGGCCTTTAAATAACCAGTTACAAAAAGGAAAGACACTTGGACTCAGACTTATTAACTAATAGACTTGGCCTTAATTAGGGAATCCAATTTGCATTGGCATTCCCCTTACGAGCTTTGCTATTAGAGCTACTTGACCTTCTCAGGCACTGCAGAATGGTCCCAGGAAGGATGATAAAAAGGGCTGCTGCCGGCTAGGACCAGCACTTGCCACCAGACTATCGCAACAGGAGCGGCCGCTAACATGCTCAATTGCCTTCATTAAAGCAGCACTAAAACAAAGCACCTTGCCACCCCCACACTATATTATACACTCAACCACTTTTTTAGTAGTTAAAGCAGAAGTAAGCCACATGCAACAGCAAACTATTAGCGACTACTTAACAACTCAATAACTAACTAACAACTTGGAAAAGGACTTTCTAAGAACCACAAAAGATAACCAAATATAAAAACAATTATCTAGAAGGAATATTGTGAAAATAGATTCCAACTAGGATTCCCACATGGACTAAGACTCTTTAACAACTTGACCATGACATAATCAACTAAAGAAACAAAAGTAGATCTTGACTCCTGACAAGACATGGAATCTAACTAGACACACAAGACCCCAAGGAGGGGCATGAAAATGACCAACATACCCCATAGGCCATTGGCTAGGAAATAGGCCCATCTTCGAGGCTTTTTCTTTGGGTGGCGTTGGGGGAAGCACTGGACCTGCTTACAGCATTAAGTCTCATACCTTGTCTGACTTCAAAAAGAACTGATCAACAAGGAAGGATCCATGTCGCAACCCCATTTAGTTGGGTGATGCAGATCCAGAACCTATATCATTGGGTCAAAGGTTATGGCATAGTAGTTGTTATTGTTGTCTAAGGAAGGATCCATGTAGTTGATCCCATTTAGTTTGGATAACAATGAGTTGTTCTCGTTGAGCACCCCCAATGGTATTATAGATCACAAATTCCAGAATTTTACTTGCTATTGAGAATGCCAACGACGCTTATACATGTGCTATTTATAACAATTATCACAAACCAATACATTATAGACGATTTTCCAAGCAATTTCACAGAAGATCTAGGAACCCTTGAAGCTAAACATTATGTTCCAATTGGCGATGAAGACTGTGTCATTCACAACTGGAATAAGAAAGAATAAATTGTGCCGAATTGAGTAGACAACGTTAGTAAAATTGATGCAGTCCATTCACAATTTTACAAGTCCTAGAAAAGTTATATGACAGTAAGCAATGGAAGATTTAGTAGGGATGTAAATGGATCACCAAAATCTGCTTCGAATTCGTATCTGCATCCATTTAGGGGCATCTGAATCCGTCCAATTACTAATAGGATGCGGATATGGTAAACCCCTTTTCCTATTGATTACTATCCGTCCGATCAAACTATCCGATTAAGTTACTTATTCGGATATTTTTTCTTTTTTTTTATACGTTTTTTACTTGATATACGTGAGTACTACTAAAATAACTACCAAAGTTGCTAAATTCTTAAATTTCAAACCTAGCCCTCGCAAATAAAATGATAAAGACGTGAATTGGTAAGCGAAAAACTTCTATTCAATCTGTATTCATATCCATTTAGAAAAATCTACTAAAGAAAATAACTATTCAACTATCATCCGAGTCCGACTAAACCGGTTTGATAGCCGATAGGATATTGTCCAAATCCGTCCAAAAATAATAGGATGCGGATATGGTATTACAACTATCAAATCCGATCTGTCTACACCCCTAGATTTATGCAGATTTCGGTACTACACTTATTTAACACTGGAGGTTGACTTTTTCCTCAACTAAGAGAGACTAGCATAGAACAACATTTGGCAATATTATAATGGTCTAATGCACGTATGAGCATGTTTCTACAGTTGAGCTCTAAAAGTATATTTTCGGTTTTGGGCATATATGAACATGTTCCTGCAGTTGAGGCATCAAAGTTGGAGCTTTTAGTATATCGTGGCTCTTTGTTAAAAATAAGTTAAAAAAATTATCCAGATTTTGGTGCTACACTTATTTAAAGCTCAAGGTTGCCGTTTTCCTCAACTAAGGGAGACTGGGACAGAACAACTTTTGGCAATATTATAAAGGCTTAGTAGACATATGAGCATGTTTCTACAGTTGATCTGTCAAAGTCTAATCTTGGGTTTTGGGCTCATATGAGCATGTTTTCACAGTTAGCTGTCAAAGTCAAAGCTTTTACTAATAATATCTTAAGTTGTTGGATACTTGGATGTCCAGTTTTAAGCACTAATAGCTTCCAACTAATTAAATAGATAAATAAAGTTGCAGGATCTTAGATGCGGTTTTCCGTCTAGACATAAATCAAGCATAATAAAAGCAGTTAAAGTATTATTTTAAAGTAATCTAGTGAGAATAGACATGGTTCACATCATAATTGCAAGGCAATGTGATGTGATATAGGATCTACAGTTTGGTTGGATAAGGTAATGCCCTAGATCTAGATGCACTAGAGGATTATTTTCCTGAGAATCAGCAGTCTTCTAGTATCTATAGGATCCTACGGCTAGGTTCTAGGTTTAGAGGCTAGGGTTCAATGAACCAAGTCTGAAACCTTGATGTAATTTTAGTTTCAGAATTGAATTCAAGTCTAGGGCTTTGGAAAATTAGAGTTTCTCTAAAATATAGGGTTTCTAAGTTTTGGGCTAGGGCTAGGTTTAGGTCAAGTATCTATTAGGGTCGAGTGAAGTTAATGCTAGAAGGGCTTAG
The DNA here is from genome assembly GCF_041222555.1 of Hakea prostrata. Taxonomy (NCBI): domain Eukaryota; kingdom Viridiplantae; phylum Streptophyta; class Magnoliopsida; order Proteales; family Proteaceae; genus Hakea; species Hakea prostrata. Next base: position 17,452,390 of record NC_142600.1, on the reverse strand, counting down.
GTTTTGGATGAATGCTTGAAGAGAATTAGGAATTTGTAATTTTAGGATTCTAGTTTCTAGTGGAGAAGATGAATTGCATAATTTTCTAGAGTTTAGGTTGGTCCAATTGGGCTGAAATTGAGAGGGCAGGTCACTATGGCTAGGGAAATGATGTTCCTAAAGATATAAAAAGTTAGAATTGCGTAGATCTGGCCTTGAATTTTAGGTCTAAGAAAATTCCAGAAAATTTCTGAAAAAATATTAGAAAAAAAGATATGCACTTTTTTCTTTTCTTTTCTTTCTTTTTCTTTTTTTTTTTTTTTTTTTTTTTTGGGGGGGGGGGGGCTGTAACAGCAGGTTTTAGGGTTCGCGGCTGGGGAAGGAAAGCTGGGGAAGTGAGGAAAGGGAGAGGACGGCAAGGGCCAGGGTGGGCTGCTTATAGCTACTTGAAGAAGAAGAAGATGGAAGCTGGAAATTTTAAAACTCTGCAGAAAACTCCTTCAAACAGTATCCGCAAGTTCCTCCAAGGGAACCCACAACTCCAAGTCTATGCTTCTTCAATTCTCACTTAATTTCATTAATCATAAACTGAATCGTATCTCACACTAGAAGAATCCAAATTGGAAACTAAAGAGTAGATGTGGAATCCCTGGAGGATGTAAACTGAAACCAGGAGACTCCCTTACAACTTAGAAATCCCAACCTAACAAGGACTTTTCAATAATTCAACAAAGAAGGACTCAAACTCGAAAATAGAAGTAGATCTAGGGTCCCACAAATAGAGTGGCCCAACTAAATCCTAATCTAGAATCAACAAAAAAAAATGCAAAATTGCCAAATTACCCCTATACCTGGACGAAATTGCCTGGGTTGCTGGTAGGGCCGCAGGGTACTAGTGAACTCCCTAATCCCTCTTTGAATGGGCTTGGATCTGGTTTAGATAACAATGCCCAGGCATAATGTAATCCTTGCTTGGTAGGAGACCAACTACGAGCCAATATTTAGGATCTACCATGAATCAGCCAAGTTTGGAGAAACCAGTGCCAAAGGCTTTTGCCCAAGCAAAGTCCCATGGAGCAATTTTCCTACATAGCCTTACCCCCAAAAATTTTTGCTAAGAGGTTGTTTCAAAACATTGACCTCAAGCTACAACTATGGTCCACCAACCAATGCGCCAAGGCTCCCCCTTATGAATCAGCCAGGTTCTAGTAGGATAAAACAGTGTGTGTGCACCATATAGAGACTGGGGTTAGGTTAGTTTTGAGGTCTAGTGGTTAGGTTTGGTGAAGTAGACGATGGGAAGCTATCAATGAAGGTTTAAGGTTTCATCGAAGTGTTTTGAATGCTGCATCTATGGTTTTCAGCAAGTTAGGGTTAAGATTTAGGGTTTTGGAAAAGGCTTCTTTAAATAAAACTAGGTTTTAGAGATTGAATTTGGGGACAGGGCTTGAATCAAGTGATGAGGGACTTATGAGTTATATTTGATCCAAATATGAGAGAAATAATAAAGTGGTTAGGCCTGGGTAGAAAAGCAGGGTTTTCACTCGAGGTTAATATTGATGGAATTCGGTGTTTCAATTAAGGGAATGTGCAGCATGATTGATCAAGTGTAGGAGTACATGTGGGGATACTGTGGGCTGAAGTTGAAAGGTTTATCGAGGAGAAATAAGCATATGGATGGTTTTAAGTTGGTAGAGTTTGTAACAAATGAAAATTCAAAATCGGAGGGGCCGTTAGGATTTGGAAATTAAAGAATTAGAAGAAGGGCCGAGGATGTTACAAGCTTGCTGCAATTGCAGAAAATCATTGAAAATTAGCTTGAATAGATGAAGATGATCTTAAGAGGGGGCAAAATAGAAGAAAAGAAATCAGGCATGGGGTATCAATACTGTATGCATTGCTCAACCGCGCCAAGACACTTACAAGAATGTCATATACATATTCAATCAACTCTAATTGTGAAGCATTAGTGTGGGGGGTGAGGGTTGTAATGGAGTAAAACTATCCGATTCACGATATTCAACCACAAATAGGGAAATAAATAGCAAAAAGAAGCTTCCTGTAGAAACATAATCCCAGACACAAAAAAGGGAACACTAACACAGAAACCAGAAAGAAGCAGCAGAAATGGAAGAGGGAATCAAAAAATACCTCCACTTTGGAGTATTCAGTTAAAGCCGTTTTAGCATCGGCTGCGGAAGCATATCTTAAGAACGCATACCCCTTGTTCTTCCCAGTCTGATTGTTCTTCATCAACCTTACCTCCACAACCTCCCCAATCTTCTCAAAAACCTTCCGTATATCTTCCTCCTTGGCATCCTTATCAAGTCCCCCTAGAAATATCTCAGTCTTCCTCCTCCTACGCCGTTCGGAGACCTCCATTTCTTCATCCCTGGGGGCTTCCTTCCGCTTCTCTTTTTCCTCCTTACGGTCACCTTCTGCAGAGTCGTCTACCTTTTCCTCCTTACGGTCACCTTCTGCAGAGTCGTCTACCTTCTCCTCCTTAGGGTCACCTTCTCCACTGTCGTCTACCTTCTCCTCCTTTCGAGCTCCATTTTCAGAATTGTCTCCCTCTTTCTCCTCATAATCACCATCCTCACAATTCTTTGCCTCTACCATGGGAACCGCTTCTTGATTATCCCCTCCAGCACCAGACCCACCGGTAGGATTTCCGACTTCACACCCATCAGTATGAGATCCAACCAAATCCACATTTGGCACGTCGGGTCGAGATTGAGTTTCGGTAACCTCAAGACTCTGAGATACAGCCAAATCTAGGTCAGAAACTTGCAACTCAGGAGCCTCGGACTGCTTAGAATTCTCAACTACAATTGGAGCCGAAACAGAAGACTCCTTTCCATCTCCATCGACCAGCTGAAGCTCCGGTTTTGCTACTTCATTGGAAGGCTTCGGGACTCGTTTGGTGACTTTCTTCTTAATCACCTTCTTAACAACTCTGATGACTTTCTTGACAGGTGGTTTTACGGGTTCCTGCTCAGCGGATTTATCAGCCGTTTCTTGTTCGGAGGATTTACCAGAAGCAGCAGTTCCATCGGACGCTTCAGGCGTAATAGCTGCCGGAGGAGGAACTGTTGCTACGGTAGTTAACGGAGCGCTTTCATTCGAGGCTTCCCGAGAAATGGTTTCAATGGACGTGGTTTCCGGTGGAGTGGTATCAGCGAGCGTGGTTTCAGAGGGAGTGATTTCGACGTTGGTGGTTCCTGCAGGATTTGCATCGTCCTTGGTGGCTACGGGAGGAGTGGTGGTTTGGAGGACGACGTTCTCAGGGGGAGTGATTCCGACGGCAGCTGTTTCCGAGCGAGTGGTTTCGACGGCGGTGGTTTCCGATTCTGAGGGAGTGCTTTCGACGGTAATGGTTTCCGTTGGAGTGGATTCGACGGGTGTGTTTTCCGCGGGTGTAGATTCGGCGGCGGCGGGTTGCGGAGTCGAAAATTCGTCGGCGGTGGTGATGGCTACCGGAGTAGTGGTTTCTGCGGTGGGCACGGCGGAGCGGGTGTTGGCAGCAGGAGTTCTGGGGGAGGCCCTGGTAGATTTACGGGGGGTTGTGGTGGGGGTTTTCCTGGCACGTAACTTCGGAGCCATTTCTGCTTGCTTTTCTCTTCTCACTCTCTCTCTTTCTCAAAGACCCAACAGGAACGGAAAATCAAAGAAGCCCTCGGCACTAAACAAAGAACCACCAGAGAAGATCAGAGGAACGAGTCGAACGACCTAACGATTATTAAAATTACATAAATAACCCTCTTCCATTATCTCTCACAATATCATAACCTGCTTAGCATGCTGGTTACTTTACCCCCAAAAGATAGAAACAACTTAACCGGTAGTGTTTCCGGAAAATGAATTTTCATGATCTGACGTTTAGTCCAGTAATTTTAATCTGGTTACCAGGAGTGGGGGAAAAAAATGACATTCTTTATTTTAATTAATAAAAAAATAAAAAAAAGAAGGGACAGTGGAAGCAACTTAACTACTTAAGGCCATAAGTCCAAAGAGGTCTTGGGTTTAACTTCTTTCCCTCAACATCTCCCCCTTCGATTAACTATGGATCGCAATTCATGTAACAAGTTTGACGACAACCCCAGAAAAGAAAGAACAACACCAATGTATGGTCATGTATATTCCCATTTATTTACAGTAAGATCAAACATTGCATCCATTATTTGCTTGGATGGATTCAAGTCAATCATCATTTATGTACGGACATTTTAATAAAAGCATGGATCGAGTCAAAGCTAATCATTTATGGAGTCTACATCTACTTGGGTGGGGGGGGGGGGAGCCCCACAGCCTTGATAGGATGAGGGTGCCATCTCTAAGGTGTCAAACCCATAGTCTCAAATTAATGTTAGACATGCCAACCCCACCACATCCTTGAAGAAAATAAACACCAAACTAACTCTTATTGATGCACCCCCCCCCCTTTGTGGCTCTTATTTGTATAACATTATCATGTTAGTTACGCCACCAAGTATCGTTAACGAAGAAAAACCATTTGTATCGAATGACCTAACTATGATGCTCGTAAAACCCTAGCCGCTCTAAGCACCCCCAATGAACAACATCATGTTTTGAGGCGAAGAGCCTCTATCTCTCCACCTCTCCTTTTTTCTTTCTTCTTCTCCTTCTCATTGTCTCTATTGTTTCTTCTTCTTTGTCGTATATTCCTTTTCCCTATTTTTTCCTCCAACAACAAGTTTCTTTGGGTTTGCTCTTCACCCTAGAGTTGTTCACCTGCCTTTATTTGTTTCCTTTATGTTTCTATTTTTCTTTAAACTGTTGAGCTTTCCTTGGATTGTCATAGTTTGCTCTTCAGACCAAGTTTGCTTTATATTTTTAGTTTACTTTTTTCTTTCTAGTTTTGTTTGTTGGGAAGGACTTGTGCACTGTTTCTATTTTGGAACAGAAAGATCACAGATATGGTTACTGATCATAGACTCGGCTATTCCAATATTTGGGAAGACTCATCTCTTGGATCTAAAGGTTTTGCTATCACGCCCCTTTGCCGCTACGCCATCGGCTACCGATCTTGCCACCGACGCACTTACCCATTCGGCGATGGAACCTCCCTGCACATGTGTCTCTCAGCCCTTGTGGCGTGTTATCTTTCCCCCCCCTATGGCATGTTATCTCTCCGCCTTATGACATGTCATGGTGAATGCGTCTTTCGCATATCTTGAGCTTATTTATTGCTACTGTTTTTACCGCTTATTTTATAAACTTTTATTGTGCTCGACTCATACCTTAACCTGGAAGACCATATCTATTGCACATATGACAATTTGGTCAATTCATTTCCTTGGTTTCGGATTTCAGTTCAAACCTTGTATTTGCATACAACTTTCTTTCTTTAATTTTCTTTTTGAATGAAATATACATCTTAAGTTCTTATTAAAAAAAAAAAAAGAAGAGGAGTTTGGTTAAGTAACAGTTCGGAGCTTAACGAGTAAGATGTTTCCGATTTATTGTGTAGGATCATATGATGATGCGAAATTTTGACATAGAACTGTAATTATATATAAAGAAAAGAGTTTTTAGCCTTCAGTTTCTACTGAATGTTGATGTCTGTACTTAGCGTAAACCCCGAAAGCCACCACCACAGCAATGCCCACTGCGACACTCAGAACTGTTCGTTTTGGCTGCTTAAACCTGATGCTCGTCCCCATACCAAACCTGTAACTTATAGATTGTTTTTGAGGATCAAGAACTTGATTTTCCTTATTGGATGCTGTCTTCATCTTTCCAGCACTATTGCCTTCACCTTCACCTGCAAGTTTTCCATCAATTCCGTTCATTTCATTCTCAGCATCTTCTTTGTTCGTCTGGCCTTGATCTGGTGTTGCTTCTTGCTTAGACATAGCTTCATCTTTTGGGGCAACTCGAGTAACAGTCTTGGGCATTGTAACTCGAAGAACACCGTTGGCAAACTCAGCTTTAATATCGTTATCAATGCAGTTTTCTGGTACCATGAATTTCGTGCTGAAACGACTCCATTTGCTTTCTGTAAGGGGACATTCTCCAGTAACGCTTAATTGGCCATGCCTATCGGTCTGAATTTTAAAATTTTCCTTTTTGAAACCTATTAACATGATCAGATACCATGAAGTTAGCAAATGATTAATACCAAGATTGAATGAAATTAAAGTAAACAAGGGAATGAAAGATGTACGTACCAGGAAGATTGATGAGAAGAGTATCACTTTCTTCCTTTCTTTCCCAGTTTGATAGGGGTTGGAAATCTTCGTAAGTTCGTGTAGAGGCACTTGCTTGAGCCATTTGAATGAGAAAGCAGGAAGAAGCAGCTTGGTTTGTTTTTCTTTTATTTGATGGAGATTCCTGAAGCCAGGAAATATATATACAGAAAGATGATCATATGTTAAGAAGGACCAATTGGTGGAGTATCCTTCAACGGTTCATTATTCCTTTTTGGCTTCAGAGGGTTGGTCTAGGGATGTTTTGTGAATATTAGAATTCCCAACTTGAAGAAATGATGCCTTCAGAGTTCTGCAACGACAGAGACTTCAAAAAGAAATTGAATTTGCTCCCCTTTTCTCTACACAGGAGGATAAGATTAGGTCAAAATTAACATAATTTATTAGTGATTATTAATGTAACAAATGGAGGCTGCAGACACTAATTAAGAAAAAATTATAAGATAAATCTTAGTAATCTATTTTTATGATTTAGAAGGAAAATAAACATTTAAACCATGCGATTCAAAAGATGTGCATCAACACAAAAGGATATACAAAGAATTGTTGATGATCCTAGTGAATCAATAGATTATTCAACCCAATTCAACTCGTGATCATGAACCCAATTTTGCTATGAGACCCATTTTTATTGGTGATTTAATTGAGTGGATAAAAAGTGTTGGAAATGTTTTAAATGCTTTTTTCACCCTTAATGAGAAAATTGTTATATTATCAATTCCGATTTCAAATATGAAAGTTATGATTTTAGGGTTTGGAATTAGGAAAAGAATGGTAATATTTAAAGTTAAATCTGCATATTATTTGATCAGAAATTCAATCGATGGGCTCTCAAATTCTCCTTCCTTTTCCACAAACATTGATTGAGATAGGATATGGAACATCAATACCTTATCCAAAATTAAAAACTTCATTTGGAGATCTGCTCATGAAGGTATTGCAACTCAAAAAGCCATGTTTGATAGAAATAGCTCTCAATCTCTTCTTTGTATGCTTTATTCATCTCAAGATAAGGTACAAATTGAATCTGTTAATCATGTTTTATTTTATTGTGAGTTTGCAAAGCAACTTTGAAGAGCTTCTATGATGTGTCTTGATTCTTCTGAGTTTAATGGCAACTCATTGCATGAGTGGTTAGATTTCATTGAAGCTAAATTTTCATCATTAAATCAAAAGGATTATGTTATTAATCTATGCAACATTATTTGTTGGGTGGTTTGGATTAATAGAAATAATATTTTGTTCAATGGTAAATCATTTTCTCTTATTGACTCTCTAAACTCTTGTAACAGATTGCTTTGTGATGTGAAGTTGGTCTATGAAGATGATATTTAATTTACAAATTCATTCATCTGATCCTAATGAGTTCATGTGGATATTTTAGCCCCCCCTTAACCAACTTTAGCATGTTCGTTGATGCTGCTTGGGATCCCTCTTCAAAACATGTCGGGAGAAGTTGCATTTTGTGGAACCCGACGGCAAATTCATAGTTGCAAAACCTTTGTTCTATTTTGGGTTTTTAGCTCTCATCACGAAGCTTGAGGTGATTAGAGACATCATTTTTTGTATTTTGGATCTTAAGATCACCTAGGTGGTTATGTATTCTGATTGTCTCAATCGTTGGATTGGCCAAGTAACGACATTATCCTAGATATTTTAAAGTTTTCAACTGTTTTTCCTTAATTAGATTCAGCTTTATCAGTAGATCCTTAAATGTTCTGACAGACTTTCTTGCCAAGGGCTCCAGGGTCTTTCAGCTTAGTAGGTCCTAGTATTTATCTCCCACTAGCTTCCATTGTAAACCCCTCTTTACTTGTCTCGGGTCTTTGACTTGAGAGCTTAATATAATCTCAATTTTGTTAAAAATAATAATAAAAATAATAAATCATGAACGCAAGCTCCAACCATAGATTACCTAAAAAAAAGAAAAACCATTGGTTCGTAATTAAACTTAAAACAAAGCTGCCTTGAAATACTTGCAATAAGAGTATTGCAAATTTCAAATCCACTCTGGAAGAGTTTTTTTTCCTTTCTTTTTTGGGGAACAGTATCCAAAATTGATTTGAGATAATAATAATTTTTTGGTGAGTTTTTTTTTTCATTTTGCCTACTTAAATCGGGCCCTAGTTCTGTTCTGGATCACGCGCACTAGAGGTCCGTTGTTGGGGGAAGAAAATGCCGAATTTCTGTGAAAGGTTGTTCAATGGATTTACCATATGCTTTGACCATCAAAGGGAAACGAATGGTTTACCAAAAAAAAAACAAAAAAAACAAAAAAAAAAAGGGAAAAGAATGTTCCCTTTTTAGCTGATACGGCATGCCTATACCCATATGAGAGTTTAAGAATAATTCGAACCGCAGAACATACATAAAGATCATATCAAGACAACTCTTAATTTCAACATCAATCGAGAGCTGAGAGAAATCACTATAGATGGAAAGCAAGTCCAAACCCAGCAGAACCCTGCGACGTTCATACGAAGAATTCCAACCCTCAGTGGATTGGAAGAGCGAAGAAGGTCAAGATACTATTGTCATCCCTCTTCCTGGTATCCCTTTATTCTTCTGTCTGTGTTCCATTCAATTTTGTAGGAGCTACATGGTAATGATCAAATTCTAAATCATCATTTTTCTTTCTTCCTTCAATTAGGTTTCAAAAAGGATCACCTGGATGTGGAGGTGAACTTTCTGGGTAAGTTGAAGATCAAGGGAGAGCGTCCCCTTGATGATGAAAACAGATGGAGTCGTTTCAGTAAGGATTTTCGCATTCCAAAGGACTGTAATGCAGATGAGATTCATGGAAACTTTGCAGGCGAAGTCCTTTACGTTACAATGCCAAAGAAATTAACCCAATCTTCAGCTCAGGTTGAACGGAAAAATTTTGAGTTTAGATTGGGTGGTTCTGTATTCAGAGTGAATCAGCGTGTAGGGGTGCTCTTAAGTGGAGCCGTGGCCATTGCTTTGCTGGTTGGCCTGGGGATTTATGCAACACGTTTATTTTTTCTGGTTTAGTTGATGCTTTTCCCTCGATGGGTTTATGTACATGTTTTTATCAATTCATAATATTCATCACCATTCATTTACTGAAAGCAAGAAGCTTGAAGACAATGGTGATGATGTTGAAGAGATAATAACTTTCATAAGTGAATATCATAACCTGAAGTCAACTATACAGGAGTTTACCTTTAATTTAATCTCTAGTATACAGAGTTCAAAAATTTATCTTGAAACAACTCTATGATAATAAATCAGAATAATAACAACAAAAATAAGCTTTGGCCCAACTAAATGGTGTCGGCTACAGGAATTATTGCCTTCCAATCAATTTTATTTGAGGCCATGCTTGCAGATTGTTTTCCATGAAAGAATACCACTCCATGTAGTTTGATGAGCTTAGATTCTATTTTTCTGTTCAACTTTGGATATTATCATTTGTCTCAATGCTCGAAAGAAAACCCGCATGTAAAGCCTCTTGGCCCTCAATAAAGCTCCTCCAACCCTAAGAAAGTGATGGAACACCTATGAAATCCTTCTTAAGGAAATAAATGGTTTTCGTAAACTTACTCCAAGTTGATTTAGGGTTGCTCCAAAGCCACCTTGCCACTTGAGCAAGAAGTGCTTTATTGTGAAGAGCAAGGTTTTTTAATGCAAGCTGAAGGGGGATAAATTGGTTGCTACTATTGGATTAGCCTAGTTTTTTTAATTAATTATAAATACAAGATTAAGTATGTAAATTTAAATATAATTGAACAATTTAAATTGAAGTTAAACAAATTTGCAAACACATAACCTACAACACAATGATTTTATAGTGCTTCGACCATCCAAGTCTACATCTACTATTCTCTTGGTTTCAAAAGAGATTTCCACTAGTGATTCTCTTTCAACACGGTAGGTAAATAATCAAACCCTTACAATTTTTGTTACGGGCAAAAAAACCTTAATTTTTACAGTCTTTGTTCACAAACAAAAACAACTCTACAATTTTTTTTAATGGACAAGAGCACCCTAAACCAATTCTAATAAACCTAGACCTAAAATTGAAATAATTAAATACAATAGTATGTTTAGAGATTACCCAACAAGGGGTGTGATGCTTCACCTCCTATTTAAGAGTGATGCAAATAGAATGAACACATAAAGTTAATGATTTGCAACACCAATGACCTTCCAAAAACTAATGAGATTGACTATTTTCTATCGTTTGCTATAATGAACTTGCTTAAATACCTTAGTATGTTATTCAAGGGTAAAGTAAAGGTGAGAGACAAAATACAATTAATTTATTGTAATTTGAGAGTGTAAAAGTGTGTATAATGTATGTGATTAAAAGACAAGATTCAAGCTCTCAAAATGATGAATTGAACTTATATAGATGGCCTTCAAGTACCTTAGTCCAACTCCCAAATGATAGAAAATATATAGTCAAATTTTAGCCAAGACAAGTGGGCCTTCACTTGAAAAATAGTCGTTGGGCTTCAGTGATTTAGATAGTGCACCTTCTGATTCAGGTGATGCGCCTTCTATGCAGAAGATGAGCCATCTGATCAAACGAAATACTCCATCTAAGCTACTATGAGTGCATATTTTTTGCACATATCATAGGCACACAATCTGACATTAGACAGTGTGCCGTCTGGAGCACCAAGAGTGTATTTTAAGGGCTTTTTTGTCCTCCTAGCCATCCCTATGTCCACACACTCTCTCCTAACATGTCTTAAGTCAATCTAATGACATGATTTCATTTTTTAAATGCAATTACAAGCATGAATCTACATGAAGTATGTCTTAGGACCTAAGTGTATCTTAAGCTTGATTTGATCTCCATTCATATTCTTGAGTATTCTTGCATTCCATGCTCAATTTGACTTAGTCTTCATGTGCATCTTGATCTTTGTGTCCATCTTTACTCCATTCTTCAATTTGGACTTGGACATATATCCTTTTGGGCTAATCTCAATATTGTACTTTCATTTGATCTAAAACTTACACAACTCAAAATCTATCTTGTGATCTTCAAACGCATCACCTCCTAGACATTTTGGGCTAAACTGCCGGAAAGAGAAATGTGAAAGAAAATCATCAATAAGGATTATATGATTCTTTTTTCATAATATTTTGAACCTTGATAATACAGTTCTTAGTGTTATTAGCATCAACATTTACAAATCAAATTAAAACAACGAAAATTAACAAGGTCTAATTTTCCAGAGTACAAGTTTCTTCCCCAGAACTAAGTTTATAAGTTGCATAAACCCCCAGTGCCACAACGACAATGGCTACTGCAACATTAACAACCAACCGTCTTCGCTTGCTCACCTGCGACACCAAACCACCCACTCCGAACTCCACTCCTCTTGCTCGTCTGCGCTTGCCAGCCGCGGCAGCAACTTTTTCCGGCGGAGCTGCTTCCACCTTCCGTCCATCACCCTTAGCCTCACCACTATCTACAACTTGTTGGTTTACAGGTGATTCCTTGATCTTATCCTTTCTGTCCTTCCCTGCATTTGCACTACTCTTCTGGCTCTCCTTTTGAAGTTGGGGTATAGGCTCGGGTTGAGGTGGAAGTTGGGGTTGAGGTGCTCTTTTGACACTGCCATTAGCTTCTTCTGGCTTGCTTGCATTAGTATCTGCTTTCGCCTGAGGTTGTTCTGTTGGAGTTGCAGGAGGTTTTGAAGTGGGTTCACCTTTTTTCTTTGGAATCACAACATAGAGAAGTCCACCAATGAGCTTTGCATGGACTGTTTTCATCTGAAAGTCATCCGCAATATGAAAATCTTTCTCGAAACGACTCCATCTATTTCCCCCAAGGGGACGTTGTCCGCTGATTTTCAATTTACCTTTGGTGTCCACTTGAACTCTTATCTGATCCTTCTTGAATTCTATCACAGCAGAAGAAATCATGGCAAAGCAGTTAACAGATTAATTTGCATTGAAAACAAAGGAAATTAAACGAGGAAATTTATATATATACCAGGAAGGGTGACCACAAGAGTGTCACGGCCTTCATCTTTCACCCAGTTGCATGATGGCTGAAAATCTTCATATGAGGGCCTATCGGTAGAATGAGCATTACTCTTGTTGTCCATTTGGAGAATGTTTGATATCTTCTTTCTTTCTCTTGATTGGTTCTGTAGAGCAATTCTTGAATGAATTGTTGAAGTTCTCCATTGGTTTTATAGGGAAGATGCTAAAGTGAGTCGATCGAAGAAATGTTCTTTGGAAAAGAGAACTATTCCTTTCCTTTTTGTGTTGATGGGGTTTGAGCTGGCTGTTACTTGCTTTTTGCATCTTCTAAGTATCCCTAGCCCTGTAGGGATGATCACGTCTTATCTGGGCAAACTAATATAGAATTAATTTGAGAGAAATGGGTTTGCCATTCATTAGGTGCGTTTCCGTGTTGTGCTGTTAACGGTCGAGATCAAAATACGCAACATTCAAGTCTCCGCTTATCAAGTGATTCCCTGAAAGCTGTGATGGTCGGTGTCTCCCTAAAGGAGAACCATGATTGTTAAACTTTAGGTCAAGATGCTTAGAACACAATCTATACGTGGCGGAGTTTAAGTGCGGCAACCTCTAACATATTAGTTCACTTTTCCTTTAGGTTGTAAGTGCTCATGAAGAAAATCAAGGTATTTGCATAACCTTTGGATCAAGATATTTGGCCAGATAGGCAGTTCAAATTTTTGGTCGGCAAGCTAATTGGCATAACCTTCTGTATCAAGAAATTTAAATCCTTCATAAATCCTAAGTCTTCGGCAAAGGTGATGAGAAAATTCTGGAATAATACAGTTTTTCTCCACTAATGGTGAATGAGAATTCATTATATATAAAATAGAAAGCATTAGAGGGGTGCTTTTGGAATATATTGGATTATAATTCATAGCTTTAAAAATTAAAATGTATTTATGAACACAAGCACTGGCAGTGAATCGTCCTATATGAAAGGTGGAAAATTTTGATAAATTCAAATTAGTACTTCAAAGAGTTAAAACAATAAATTATTGGCTGAAAAATGCACAATCCATTTTTTTTTTTATGATTAATATCATAGGAGGGATTTTTCCACCAACAGATGTAGATCTAACGGCAACTAAAGGTACAATCATTAAAAAAAGTAATAATAAAAAAAAACTTCAAGGCTGCGTTTGTTTGCAAAGGTGGGGTGGGAAAAAAATGTGGGTCCGATGTATAGTGGGGTGAGGGAGAAGGTAAGGAAAGGAAATGGTTTTGTGGAAAAGTGATAGGGTGGGTCCCACTTTTTACTTTTCTTAACTTTCCCACAAAGTCCCACCAAATATGTGGGGTTTTAAAATGGCATGGGGTGGAAAAGTTGGACTACCACATCAGCAAATAAGTTTCCTTGATTTAAGGAAACTTGTCTCCCACTTTCCCACCCCAAGCAATCAAATAATCTACCATTTTGGGATTTAAAGGAAAAGTCAGAAATCTACACTTTTTTCAAGAATTTTCCCACCCCACCTTTATTCTAGCAAACAAACGCAGCCTAAAGGAACAATCAAAGTCATAGACTCATAAGAATATATGATTTTTTTTCACGATGGTCATTTAACTCCATTTGCAGTGTGTTAGCACCACACCGTTACGCATGGTTCTTTTCCTTTAATTTTAAAAATATGTTGTTCCAATATTGTAAATTTATAATTGTAAGTTTCATGGTCCTTAACTATAATCATGCTTTCTAATTTTATTTAATATATTCTTGTACACGACCACAAAAATTGTTCCGTGGTTGGGTTTCATCTAGACGTCTGCTGTTACCTATTGGGAATAAGATTTTTAAAATGAATTTATAATCCTTGTGTGGTGTATGTAATAATTCCACATCTTACTATAAAGCTATCAATTCCTCCCAAAAAATTTAAAAGACTTTTAAAACTTTCTTTTTTTAAGTAAGTATTTTTTAAACTGTTTTTCAAAAACAATATTTGGATGTACCAAAAAGAAAAAGAAAAAAATAATATTTGAATTTTCTAGTTGAAGCTTCAGTCAGGGTGCAAGTTTGGCTCTAATAGCTCTAAACCATCTTGAGCCTACATATGATTTGAAATCAAGATTTTGGCCCTAAAGGTAGGTCAAGTTCATCAAACTCTAGCCTTGGATCATTGCCAAAGGTTGGCCTAGGATTTGTGTTTACCTTGCTCAGCCTGTTGTGATCCGTCTCTTATTTTTCTGCCTCGACCCCGACTTCGATTTTTGCCATTGATTGAACCCTGGTCTCAGCCCTTATTTTGCTCTTATCCATATACTACTTCATTTAAATACAATACATAATGGGTTGAACTAATAAGAAATCTGTTTGTTTCCAAGATCAAGGTTTAAAGTATCGGTATCGAGTATCGTATTGGTCAAGTGATTTTAAAAGATGTATCGTCCTATATCGAGTATTGTATCGCTCTGACTAATGTATTTTTATATAATTCAATTGAGAGATGTATCGAGATGTATCGTATCGGTTGGGTCAAATATGTATACGTATCGACTAGTATCGCATGGTATCGTGAGATACTTTAAACCTTGTCCAAGATGCCATTTGTAAGTTTGATATTGTATTGATTAATGTGAAATTTTTGGCACAACCGAGCAAGCCAAGTAAATTATTATGAATTAGTCAAGTAAAATGCGGTACTGAGACTGATTTCCATTCATAATACTCCTATGAAGTGTGCAAGGGTAGATAGTTCCAGGTTTGAATGCACAACATAGATTATAGGGCTCTTTTTGGAAGTATTGGTTCTTTCAATACTTCTCAATGGAATGGATTGATTCTGATAAATTTTTTGGAGAACATGATCTCTTGTATCAGGTTGCGAGAAAAGATCAGGTTCGACTTCTCCCATAGTTGATCACCACAATCTGGTGCAATGAGCAAGCAATACTTGATCTATTACCTAAACCACATAAGTCAGCCTTGACCAATAGGGCTGGTGAATGCGTTGTTTTCTATCATCTCAAATGCTTCTACTGCCACCTTGGAGCCTTTTACATAATTCCTTTTTGTCACAATGGTTCAAGAGTATGGCTACTATGTCACTTAAAAGTGAAGATTTTAGATCGTGAAAATGTATTAAGTTGGATAAAAAAAGTGTAATTTCAAGTTAGAGAACACGTTTCTATTGTTATAATCATGTTTTGAGAGAAATTTTCAATCCCATTCGACGAATTATCCACTAAAATTAATCTTATTTCTTGAGTAATTCAATCTATCAATCATAACCCATATTACTAACACTGTGAGTCTCAGTTAGTTTTTGTTTTTCTATTTTGAATATTACCTTCACATACTAAAATCTTTCCATGCTAAATACGAATGCAACAAAAATTTTGACCTTAAGGGCAGAGAAAGGTTGGGTTATTTTAACCATAAATTAAGGGCAATACAGGTGTTTAAGTGTTTTATGGGCCCAATCCAACCACCTTGACATATATTTTTGGTTTATAGCAATGTCATATCTTTTTGGACTAATATGGATTGGTTTATCCTAATGTAAGATCGATCAACATTGAGTATTTGGCTTCAATTAAGAAAGCCTAAGGACAAACTAGGATATTCAAGAATTAGAAAAAGTCTGATCCAATCCTGATGCCAACATACGTTTCACCATCTAAAATCTTTCAATAGCAAGTGGCTTCTTGAACTTTGTTTTGCTCACCATATTAATGGAGATTTCAAATATCTAGAGACTTCAAATCTATAGATTTCAAATTTATGGAGTCATAATTTATAAAATAAAAAAATTTTTAATTTATTCATCCAAAAAATTTTTATAAAATTAATTGTTTGATTAACTGAATATGTGGAATGAAATTTGTAGATTCATTAGTAATTTTTGTGAATGGGCATATGTTTAGCATTTTTATAGTAGGGATGAAATCTCTGAATTTCACCTCATACCCATAAATTTACATATTCACGTTTTTAGTGTAAAAAGATGAATCTCTAGATTTCATGAATTTAGAGATTTTTACAACCAAACGGGTGTAAATCTCGCATTCATAAATCCATAGATTAATTAGGAGCCAATAAGAGTGCATAAAGAATTAGGAGCACCAGGATTTTCATTCAATTAATGTAGGAAGTCTTTATTTGATAAGGTCACCCATTGCAATTCTCATATCAACACTGCAAGTAATTATAAATTTATGTATTACATGAAGTAGCACAGTTTCTTAAGCTACTCATCTGTAACTCCTGGATAAGAGCGTTGTATAATATGCCTCACATAAATCAACAGCCCCAGCACCACCAGAACGCCCACAACCATATTTATAATCAATTGTTTTGGCTTATGAAGTCCCATGGTGAGATCACTAGCAAAAGTAGCAGCAGTTGCACATCCTCCAAATGACATTTCTCTCACTCTTGCACCACCGTCATCGGCGTCGCCTCCTTCTTTGGCTTTCGCCGCTTCACTTTCTCCGGCATACCCTTGATCAACCTCTCCCTCCTTCTCCAGGGCTGCTTTCTCAGCTTCTGTTGGCTCATCAACTTTCTCATTCATTTGTTGGTCCACTTGGGTTGGTTTAGGCTGCACAGGAGTCTCTGGAAGAGATACTGGTTTTTTACTCAGTTCCGGTTGGACCTCTGGTTTGTAAACCGGTTTACTCCTAGGCGTTTTTGGGAGATCTGTCTCGGGTTCCGGTTTCTGGAGAGATGTTTCGGGTTTTTGACTCGGTGGTGATTCTGGAGCTGGCTTAGGTGGGACCTGGGGCTTCGGCTCAGTCGCCGGTTTCTTTTCTTCACTCTGAGCCTGAGGAAGAGGAGGAGGCGGCGGTGGTGTGGGTTTCGTTTGGAATCTGGGCTGGGCCGGATCCACTTTGTGAGGCATTATGATGTAAAGAACTCCATCATCGAATTTTGCCTTCAGACGATCCAAGTCGGCGATGTTTGGAATCGAAACATTTTTCTCGAAATGGCTCCATTTATTGTCGCCGAGATTTCTTGCTCCACTGATCTTCAAGTTCTGTAGGTTAGTAAGCGCAGCCTTAAGTTCTTCTTTCTTAAACCCTGCATAAACATTAAACAACATGAAGATTGCTTAATCACTGCTACCTGCGCATGCAGGTGATCGATTTAACTGACAGGCCATCAGAGAACACATGAAATACAAAAACATACCTGGAAGGTTGATGGCGAGAGTGTCTGATTCTTCCCCTTGTAACAATTCCGACTCAGGATCAAAATTTTCGTACGAACGAGGAGCAGCGGTAGCTCGGTTTGTTGCCATTTGGGTTTTTCTTTTGTCTTGTTTCTCTACAATGGGATTTTGAAATCCTAGATGTAGTTATGAAAACGAAAGCACTTGCAGGAGGTTTTTATATGCACGACAGCGAAGTTACTGTTGGGAGTTTCTTTGAAATGAAATTATTCTTTAGTTGGTTTCGTAGGCTTTGTGGTTGTAGGTTCGAAAAATGCTTTAACCATGCATATAGATCAAGTTGGTCGCATGCTGTACGAATAGAGATTATGATTCTTTGTTTAGTTTGCACTCTTTGGAACTCCTCTTTGAATCCTACAAGGTACACATCATGTTTCCTTTGTGTCTTTTACTTCTAATATTTTTTTTTTGTTCCTCCTTTGCTAAGAAATGACATCCTTGTATCTCAACTGAGAGTCTGGGATATTCCCTCTTAATTATAGAAGAAAAGTTCAATCTTGTAGATTGTGTTTTCTTTTTCTTTACTATATGAAAGGCATAAAGCAGGTTTGGCCCTTGGAACATTGCCCCAGTTCAGAAGAACCGCATATGGATCTGGTATAACAGTTGAGGAAGTGGCTTTCGGTGATCACTTTGAGTATCCTTCACTCCCAAAGGGTATAGGTTTGTTGTGTCACCTTGCTTGGTTTATGGGACCTCTCCTTCTGCTCAAACCAGAGATTAATTAGGATAAATGGAAAAGAGGAAATCTTCTGTGGGAAGAAATCGATTTTTCATTGGCAATCTAAAATTTTAAGATATTGAAACTGTTAATAAAATAAAATAAAAAAGTTCGTTAATTTGTAGAAACTCAATTAAGTGTTAGTTTCCTCTAAGCAATGGTTTTTCCTCCAACAATCACATGTGCAAATGCAATGATATTCTTCAATCATTTTTTGTGCAAGTTAGGTTTTCCAAGACAAAGCAAAAAATTTGGTTTGCTAAGTCTTCAAAACCAATCTCTCACCATGCTTTAAAGATTCAAGTCATCTATGACGATGATCAAGAAAGCATTAGAGCAAAAGACAGACCTACATTCGACTAGGGAAGGGATTGCACAAGAAAATTCATGTTTTGTGCTCCAATCCTCTAGTGTATATGGGTAGGTTTTCGAAGAGCCGTCAACTGTATAGTTTGTCTCTCTCTAAGCCTCATATTGATTCAACCCAACCAAACCAATTGACACTAGTTCAAATGGTTTTTCTCCTCTCTATAGGAGTTTAGATTGATCCAATCCAACAAAATGATTAAGACTAGTTCAAATAGTTCAACCATATGATCACAAAAGTTTCGATAATTTGTTAACGCAGAGTCGCTCGGTTAGTAAGACCAACACTTCTTAATGAAGAGATCGTGAAAAATAGACATCATTGACTTCAATTTATTAAAGTTTTATTTCTTATAATTTGAATTTTTGATTATCTGAGATTCTGATCTATAAATATAAATAGATGTACGCTCTCACTCTCTCTAACCTTTACTACTCCCATTTCCACTTGACTATATTTTAAGAATATTAAAAACTATCCAAACCAATAAAAGCAAGCCAAAATCAAAATTAAAGCCGATGTTTATATATTTCATAAGGTAAATAAAAAAATAAAACTAATGATACATAATATATTATTCACCCAATAATACGTTATGTCTAGTGAAAATCAAACAAAATTTATTTATTATTTATAATCTATTATTCATAAATAGGCCATAAACGTAAACATAAACTATGTCTGAAATAGTTTTAAAATTGAAATGATTTTTAGTTTAATATAATTAGCTAATGCCCAAGTTATGTGGTTCTTTCACTTAAACATGTACTGAAAATGCCTCATTGCATATTGGGAGCTTTCACTGTCCGGAAATAAAATGATTGGTCTTGTAATGCTTTAGCATGTGGGCCTCATCTACATTAAAAGCATTTTGGATCTTACCACTGGGCCCGTGCTGGTTGCTAGCTAAACCACACTGCCCTTGAGTGTTGGTATCAAGTCATTGGGCTAGCTTGCCCTTAAATTGCAAGAGCATACCAAGCTATCCTCCTCTTTGGAGGCCACTTCAAACTACCCTAGTGCTATTCAACTTGTTGGAGCGGATAGATGGCACATGATGATTCGTCAAAGTACAACGTGTGTACATCTACCAATGTCAAATAGAGGTTCACATCCAAACTAACATCTTTGTATCCTCTTGAGAGGGAAAAAAAATTAATACCCTTAGAGCAAGGCAATGCATTCCATCCTCTCGTAGATTCCCCCTACCTACAATTCCCCCCCTCGCTAATTCCCCTCTTAAGATTGTGCCATGTGGCATTCAAGTAATCCAACGGTTATCTAATTTAAAATAAATTTGAATTTTATTTAAACCCACCCATAAATTTGAATTTTATTTAAACTCTAGTTTGTTAAAAAAAAAAAAAAAAAAAAAAAAAAAAAAAAACAAAACACCAAAAAAAAAAAAAAAAAACAATAAAAAAAAGGGGTAATCTTTGGATTAACTTAAACACTACCACATTTGGGTCACAATCTTATGAAGGAATTGCAAGGAATTGTAGGGAAGGGGTAAAATTACAGAAGGGTTCTATGATGTAGTCCCCTATTAATGTGGGAAAGCAGGGCAAATTTGCAACTTCGGTGAATTCCATTTTCACACTGTTCGTATTTTTTGGTAAATTCAGATCCTTTCAAAAGCATGATATAATCTGTTGTCTAAATGCAAAAGTACATCGAGAGCAATATTAAGTCAATTTATAAACACTACCTTAGAATGACATAACAGTCCCTTTGATGCCTTTTTCTGTTTTGTGATTAGAACAATGAATGAACGCACATTTTCATAAAATTCTTAAAAAAATAAATAAATATTGATCTAATATGAAAGCTAAAATAAAACAACAACCACCAAAGGATTGGGTGAGGTTATTTATTTGTTTATACCTTTTATTTTTGTTGGGTGGGTTGAGGAATTTTCTTTTGGGTTAAAATGCTAGGATTGACTCTCTCTGGTGACAATGAGAGTAGGTCTTCGATGATATGCCTTCCCTTTGCTTCACTTAGTGGCTATGGTAGAAGATATGTTCATTTTGCTATATTTCAAGAGTAGTTAACACAGTTGCAGACACTCTTGCTAGGAGGGTCTTGTCGGTTGTCGATTCTGTGTGCGATAATTTGACCTAATTGCCTTTCATGGCTCTAGGTGCCATATACGCCTGTATTTCGTCGTATTATAGTTTTTTTTTTTTTTGATAAACCGAAATTTATTTCAAAGAGCAAGCAACATAAGCAATATACAAGATGTTAGCGTTACGCAAGTCTAACAACCAACAGTGTTGCATCCCCTAGAAACAAAAGAAAAGTTACAAGAAATCAAATAGAAAGACAAATGAGTGATATCTTCCACAATGTTAAAAGACCCACTGGACTAGAAACTTGTAGCATGGTTTTCTTCTTAATTGGTGACTAAAGAAAAGAAAAAGAGGAGTACCTACCCATACATATGAATTTGACCGTTAAAAAGAAAAACCTAAAATAAAAGAAGCGGGAAGTCGCACCAACGCAAAGGCTTAAAGCCCCCTTGGATCGGCCACGATAATCATGACTCATGAGTTAGTCACTCACTCAAACCTTATCGGCTAAAGGAGAAAATAACTGAATCGACGTTCTTCTGAGTTCACTGATGGCAGTGGACTTGAATTTCTCTTCGTTGTTTCAAGATCTCAAGTTAGATGATCAATGTCTCTCTTCCAAACCCTGGGAGTCGATTCCTGTCGAAAGTGGAGTCTCGCTTTCCGGAAGCTGTGACCAAACTTCGTCTTCAGGGCCACTTTACGAACCGTCGACGGTTTCTGTAAGCTATCAGATCTTCAGTTCTGATCTCCTTAATTTCGGATTTGTTTAGTTTCATTGTCTATTCTTCAACCCTAGTTTAACCAAATTTGATTGGACGGTGCATTTTTTGCCCATTTTGAAACACGATTCCTACAATTGAAGGACTTCTTACTATTATCAGATCAGAGAAGCTGTATATTGTGAAATGCACCATAAACATGAGTTAATTCTTCACTATTCTGACGGTATTGTAAAATTGATCTTCTTCTCTTTTTTTTTTCCCCTCGTAGGAAGCCAGTTTGGTGAGGTTAGTTATTAATGCGTTGCAAGGTGTTCAGTCAGCTCTTGATGGCATCGAAAAACTCTCTGCGGCCTTTTGTGCTGATCCAGCTGACAGAACCGCCCATCGAATTCCTAGCCTGTGGCAGCGATCCTTGAGCACTAAAGCTTTGGGAAATATTCTCAAGTCTATAAGACGGTCGGGTTTTCTAGTTCTACTCATTGGCAGATTTGTTGACTATTTTCGTAGTAGATACTCAGAATCTTCTGGCGTTGAACCATACAGTCTTGTTAATCAAGCATTTGCAGTTGCAGTTGGAAAAGTCTTAGAAGGATACATCTGTTCGCTTGATACGTTATATGCTTCAGTAGATCTTAGGCGTTCATCCAAGAATGTGGAGTCATATCAACTTGATTATTCTGAAATTGGCTGTTTCACAACTGTCGTTCATTCTCATGTCACTCTCCTTGAAGTTTACCTACACACCAAGGAACTGAGGACTCATGTTGAGGCTCTTGGAAATATATGTCTTCTCAAGAAAGTAGATACTGATTTCTCCGTATCTTCTCTTGAGGATTCAATTGCAGAAGCCATTACAGGGTTCCATAACTTTCCCATGGCTGGCAACTTACTTACATACTTGTATACTCACCTCCGAGTAAGTTTAGTTCAAATATTTTGGTTTATCATTACTGGTTTATACTCTATATTTTTGTCTATGTTTTATTTCTTGGTAAGATACACCCTTTCTTTCTTTTTTCTTTTTTATTTTTATTTTTGAAACCCATTGTCAATAAGCCTTTACACATCTCCGGGAGATAATCATGTGTTCTGTGATTACCATTTGATGTCTAATCTGTGCATTCAATAAAAACGTTAATTGTCTTATTCATAATTTTCCTTTTTATGTTATTACTGCCATTACAATTTACCTTATAGGTATGTTATAGAAATACACACTTTTGGAAGAATAATGAAAAACGAAAAACATAGTTATTGCATTTGTCAGGCAATTGACTTCTATTTGCTAATTAAAACAGATTGGTGTCTTCTTTTGGGATTATTTGTGGAATCTGTGGACTAAATATTTTGCATGACGAAATAGTTTTCTAATTGTTGCTCTTTATTTGTTCTGAGTTTGGTATTGTTGTTCTTCTTTTAGGATGCTGATCCAGTTCACCGGGCACTTCTTAAGTTTCTCTTTCGCTGCTCATGTGAACCGTATTGTGGGTTCATTAAATCATGGATTTATCAAGCAAGGATTACTGATCCTTACAAGGAGTTCTTTGTAGAGTGTGTGGAAAATTCTCCCCTTTATTCACAGGGCAAAGCAGGCCTTTGTTATGATTACTCATTGGGATATGTCAAGGTAATATTATTCATTGAAGTCCAAGTTTTACTTTTTCGGGACTGTATTTAATAAATAATCTCTAAGTTCAATTCCTAAAACCCGTCTTTGCACCACAGGAGCAAACTGGAGTTGCAATACCTTGTTTTCTGAAAGATTTTTGCATTCCCATTATTCGAGCAGGTCAGCAGCTTCAAGTGTTAATTAAAATGCTTGATCTATGTAATTATATGGGTGGTGGATGTCATAATTATGATGATATCCTTCCTTTCTGGAATGATTTGTCAAGTGGATATATGTCCTGTTTTCCCTCCTTGACTTTCAACAAAAGAAGTATGGAAGAGATTGTACTTACCAGGGAAAGAATGTACAAGATGATGCAGGAAAAATTGCAAAATTTCTTTACAGGAATAGGAACCAGATGTCAAAAGGTGAGCTCCAAAACAATAAGTTGTTTCTTCCATTAAGATTGCCTCCTTAAATGGTTGCTTTCTGCATGTGTGATCAAGGAATATAAGAATAATAATTGTTTACTTCCTTAGGTCATGCTTGTTTGTACCCTGTTTGTTTATATTGAGCAACTAAAGTAGTGCAATAGAAATAAGTTTTCCGACCCCTAGCATAAGGTGGGAGTTGATGTGATCATTAGCATTTCAGGTTGTGCAGTGATTTAAAATGTAGAATAGCTGAGAGCTCGTGTTGTGTCAACCTATGGAAGTGACAGTGCACAAGGGGCTTAAGACATGTTGACCTCAAAAAATGCTAAATTTGTCAATCTTAGATGTTACTTCGGCCCTTCTCTGATCACTGTGCTGGTGTCAACCCTGATCTTCATGATGGTTCAACTCAACCTTCTGCATTTTAGCTATTTCTGATGTCATGGTTCATTTTCATGCCATAAACATGGTTTATGAGGTTGTTATGAACAACAAGAAAAATGGTCATTTCCCCCCTCTTAATGAATTTTAAGAGAAGTATCTCAGATAATATCTTGTAGTTAAATAATACAACTGTTTTCATATCTCTCTGCTTGGGGTTCCCATGGTTGCTGGCAGGATCCTGACTCTTTTTCGTGTCCTTTTTGAGTATACTGTAAGTGCACTTTTGGTCTTCACCAAAAAAGGCGTGTACTTTTGGTTATATTTAAGTTGTGATGCTGCTCTGGATGTTGTCATATCTTCGTAGATGCATTTGGAGAAATTGCAAGAAGATTTATTTTTGTTATTTTTTCAGGTAATCCCCATCTTTGTTGATAGTGGTATGGGAAATCGAACATTTCGAGTTCCACGTACATCAAATGACAGCTTGTTTTCCCCTTCCTCAACTACTGATGATGGCGGGTCATTGTTAGTTCTCTCTCTCTCTTTCTCTCTCTCTGATGAACATGTGTATGTGTATATGTACACAAACATTCACATTCACTCTCCCCACCAGAAAGAAGTAATTTCCCTTTTTGTGAAGAAAGAGAGCACAGTTTATGGATTCCACTTCATTTTGTGCTTCTTGTTGTGTGTTAATTTATCTTTTACCAGCAGTTCCTCATGGTTATTTTTTATTTTCTGATTTTCCCTTAAAAAATTAGAGATTTGCTTTTAGTTTGAAGGTTCATGTTACTTAAGCATTTCAAATATTATTATTTTCTGGATAATGCTGACACTTTGATCCAAAATTTCCAGAGTTGGTGTTACTAAGGATTCTGATGTTTCTAGCACTGCTGAGTCCTCTTTTCTGGTTGATCCCTTAGACTCTTCAGAATCTGAATCTTTGGATAGTTTTGAAGAGCAAACTGAGATGGAGATGCTCCCTGAGCTACATGGTAGTTTATTTGTGAAGGAAACTAGATATCCCTCTGCTTCTGGTTTATCAACAATTTTACCAATAGCAAATTTATTACAAAAACCTACTCAAAATGAGAAACTACATGCTTTGGAAAATTCTTCTGATAAAACCTGTGGAAGATTGGACTCAGTCAATCCTTTCCTGAATCCTTGTCAGAATGAAATAAATTTATTGCATTGTCAGTTAGAGGACTCAATAGTGGCTGACATGTCAGAGATTCAGTCTGCAGATAATCAGTCTGATATATGTTGGCCACTTGGAAGGTTTTTAAAAGATACTTTTTCTTTTGATGAAAAGTATAGAGCTGAGTCACATCTCAAGAA
The DNA here is from genome assembly GCF_041222555.1 of Hakea prostrata. Lineage (NCBI taxonomy): Eukaryota > Viridiplantae > Streptophyta > Magnoliopsida > Proteales > Proteaceae > Hakea > Hakea prostrata. The sequence goes on along the minus strand of NC_142600.1, from coordinate 17,427,348 downwards.
CTGTAACCTAAAGGTTGCAGACAGAAATGTGAAAGTTCAGAAGGTTGGATATCCATATTTTGATGAAGTGTTCACCAACAACAAATTTGTGCAGCAACAAGCCACTGGCAGGAGTCAACTTGAAAATAAAAGTGACGTTTCATCTGAATCATTTGTTGTCCCACCATGGAAGCTTAAATACAGCTACAGTTTTTTAAATCTTAACCCTGTGCTTACAAAAGATGCTCGGTTTCATACATCAAACAAGCCTGGCAATAAAAGCTCGATGGAGAAGAGAGGATCGTTCCCATACTTTGACTTTTCATCCGTCAAAGATCCTTGCAAGGCTTTTGGAGAAACATATGTTTCAAGCCATGAACATGAATTTCGATCTGCATTTCCAGATTTCACTGGGTCTAATGTAGCTGCAGGAGGTGCTAATGAACATCATGAAGTACCTGGCCATAACAGAGAAGGTGTTCCAGTTGATACATCCAAAATAAGTCATATTTATCCACCTCCTGGCTCAAATGAAAAATCACATGATATGGATCTTGGAGCAGGTGTTTCTGGTGGAGCTGAATGGGAAAATTCACTGAACTATTCTGGTAAAATTATCGAACATCGTGCGAAAGGCCACCAACAGAGTTCAATTGTTATTGGTGAGACACCTATTGATGCCATCATAGACAAATGCATGCTACAAGAAATCATGCTTCAGTATCCTTTGATCCTTTAGTTACTGCAGGTTTTGGATTAATGATCATTTATATATGCTTTAAACTTTTCTCCCTGTTTCCTGGTTGGTGGTTAACACTGAGGCTCCAAGGCTGGTTTTGCCTCAAAATTAGGGGGCTTGGCCACTCTATTATTGCGTACTTGTGATTCTTATCCTTCCTTCCCCGCGATACTCAACCTTGTCCTCCTCTCACTTTTTATTTTTTATTTTTTATTTCTCATGAACTAAGTGCAATGTAGGAATTAGGTTATCTTATCATTGTAAATGTTGTATCTATTACTAGTTTTGTGAAATTTACTGTTTTCTGAACCATGTTGCTTTGTTATATCTATTGGTTAGCATGAAAAAAGAACTGGCATTCTCATGGTGAAGGTACAAAGTGGGAATAAATGTGGCTACAATTTTTTTTTAGTGGGGACAAATGTGGCTACAATTTTTTTTTGGACAAATATGGCTACAATTTGCAGCATGAAGATGGATTTTGAACTAGAGCAAAACACAACCTTAACATATCTGATTCTTTGTTGATACTGATATCATTGATCTCTTCCCTTTGACTGCTATTATCTTTTTTGTGAAGTTAAGCATGGAATTGAAATTAGACTTATTCCCTTGTCAATTACTGGTGAGGCTGGATGATGACACTGTCAGATCTTATTGAAAACTGAAAAAAAATCTGTTATGCAGTCACTGAGCTGTGCTCAATCTAGTTGGTTGCTTTTGAAGGAAAAAATTTGTACTAGTACTGCTTTTTCTGAACTTTGCTAGATATAAGTATGTTAGCAGTTTCACCATCAAGTTGCTTGAGGAGGGATTTGACCTACAAGAACATTTGTTGGCATTGCGGCGGTACCATTTTATGGAATTGGCAGACTGGGCAGATTTGTTCATTAGATCTCTGTGGCATCATGTATTGATTCTCATGGATATAGTTTTGATTTGATAATGTAAATTAGTCAATCAATATAATGGCATGTCTGGAACAGTGACTTCTCTTTTGGGTTTTCAACCAGAAATGGTTTGTTGCAGAGGCAAATGAAGGAATATCAGTAATACAAGGACTTCTTAATTTGGCAGTTCAGAGATCTTCATGTGAAAGAGACCATTACAAGGACCGATTATTTGTATACATGAAAGAACCGGGAATGATGCCCATTTCAGCTTCTTCTATTGGTTTGGATTTTCTTTCTCCTGATGCCAGCTTTTCCTCTGAGCTTTGTTTGTTTCAGCATAAGATTTTTTACTTTGAATTTCACTTCAGAAAAATCAACATGTAAACTTTTACTTGTTGAAGAATGTTCTAAAGTTTGTTTTATTGTGGAAAAAACATGAAAAAACTGCTGAACACATAAAATTTAACATGTTATGAATTGAAATTTACCGTAGAAGTTTTTCCAGGTAAAATTTATGTTGAGACAGAGTAGCCTTCTACAACTGGCGCCTTCTCCTCCTCTGTATGGAATCTCATCCAGCCCCCTTCCCCACAATCACTTGGACCCCCAAGGGGTTTGGTTTAGAGGCCACATCCCCCGTCACGCCTTTGCCACTTGGAGAGCCTTTACCCTCTACTTCCCACCCAGTCTTTCCTTCTAAACCGGCACCTTAATGTCAGCCCCAATTGTGCCCTCTCTTGGAACAACCCCCAAAGATGCGGACTACCTCTTCTTCCTCTGTGCCTTCTCTCGTTGCTTGTGGGCGAAAGCCGTTACCTCCATTTGGCCCTGCTCCAGACGCTCCTTTGGATTCTCTCGGGATTGGTCTGGTTTCTAAGACACTTTGCAGGATCTACCATTTGTGATATGGCAGCTAATTTGGTGTTCAATGCATTGACTATCACCTGTGGTGGGAGCAAAATTTGAGAAGGTGGACTTCCAAAGTTAGATCCTTTGATGCGATTGGGAGAGCTATCTATTTTGATTTATCTTCTAGATTCCAGTTTCTTCCCCAACCCCCAGTTGCGGATACCTCAAGGAATAGAACTATTGTTGTCTACTAGGGTCTAGGTTGTCCCTTCTTACAGAGCAGTAGATTGTGATTGCTTCCCCCCTTCTCCCCTCTTGTAAATTCTTTATTCTCCTAATGATTATATTTCATTTATCCAAAAAAAAGAAAAAAAGGGAAACTTATGGAGAAGAGGTTGCTTAAACAAATCTCTAGCCAAGGTCCATAATTCTAGATTTGTCTCCAAGTCTCCATTTTGATTTTTGTCAAGTTTGGTGAAATATCAGTAAACTTCCCTTTTAGGGTGAACCAGTGCTGGAGGCTTCCACACAAGCAAAGTCCCGGGGGGGGGGGGGCATTTTTCCTATGCAGCCTTGCCCCAACAATTTTTGCTGGGAGACTGTTTTGATACCTTGACTGCAGGCTATAAGCCTATAACTGTGGTCCACCCTTAGTAAACTTAACTTAAAATTTTGGATTATCATTTCATTTTGGTTCATGCAAAACCAAAATATTTTGGTTATTTTGCTGAAAGTTTAAATCATGTGTACAGCATGGTAGTTTCTTTTTCATTAATTCTTCAAGATATTGAATTATTTATTGTGATTCAATGGCAGGAATACATTCCTTTGATTTCATAGGGTTGGGCTATAGAGTGGATTGGCCAGTTAGTATTGTTCTAACTCCCGATGCACTGAAAATATATGCTCAGATATTCAGTTTCCTGATTCAAATCAAGCTAGCTCTTTTTTCCTTATCTGATGTATGGTGTTCATTGAAGGTACAACTCTCTAGCTGCGAATCTTTTATTTTTACCAACTTCTTCCATGAAACATTAAATCATAAATTATCTTTGAGTTTCAATCAATTGCTGATTCATTACTCTTTTGTTTGCTCTAAATTGTTCATTATTTCTGTCTTTTTATTAAAGTTTACATTGTAGCAAATATTTTGGCAAATGTTTCATCCTATTTCAAGATTTAAGTATCTGCTTCTTAGAATTAGTCAGTGGAAATTGAAAGTAACTCCAAATCAGAAATGGCAGTTGTAAACTCACCAAATCTAACCTCATGGACTGGGTTGAAACCATAGTAAATAATGTAGAAGAGTTTCAGTTGAGAACCAATCTACAGTAGGATCAATAATAGTTGCAGCAGTCAAACAAAACCTCTGTCCAAATACCTGTTTGAATGGAAGTTCTAGCTGCAGTTCAGCACTGTAGCTTGAGTGAGAGGTGATCTCAACTTGAAGGTCTTCTTCTAATCAACAGCAGCAACACATTCGCAGCTTCAGTAGGTTCGAACAAGAATATTAATTAAATTAGATCATTAGTCTAGTAGAATTTTCAGTCAAAACTTGCTTGAGATCCCATGTGGTCCTAGCAGAGATGCATTCGGCTGTCACATTAGAGCCCTTCTAGAAGTCTTCACACAGTCTGGTGTTGGGCCCAACAATTTATAATATTCTTACCATGGCATAATCAGCACTGTAACATTGTTCACATGAAATTGTTTTGGCCTTCTTTTTATCATGTTCTGTCCTACATCAGTAAACCTACCTCAATAAAACAGAAATCACCAAATCTGGCCTCAAGCAGATGGTTGAAACTATACTTAGAGCACCCAACAACTAGGGAACAGGGGTGAAGAAAGAAACTAATAATAGAATTGTTCTGCAAGCTGCTGTACCGTAGTAGAACTAACAATACATGTTAACCAAGTATGACAGAATCCTTCATGACAGTATGGAGAAGTTCCAAATTGGAGAATACTAGCTTGAGCTTGAATCTTGTTGCATGTATAATCCTTGAAATTTTTTCCATCCTATTAATGTAATATTTCCGAAACTTTGTTTTACATTTATAACCCATATTTCTCATGAATTCTCCATGATTGAATCTTTACTGTAAAATGAATTGTCAATTGGCAGACTTTGGTGCATTCAGTGAGTGATGTTCATAAATCTGGTGTTGGTTTACAGAATTTGAGTTACTTCAATGTCTTAATTAAGTTCAGGTACAGTGAACAATCTTTGTTCTCTTTCCTCTCTTTTCGTCTATTGTATCTCTGTCCTCATTTAGTTCACCATTTGCACAGTTGTGTATTTCCCTTCTCTTCTTGTACTTAAATTTTTTTTCCATTACTAATCAGAATTCTATCTCAGAAGTCATTCCATTTTTTGTATGTATCATATACTACTCAGTTTACTGTGTTCATGGTTGAAGATCTCGGTCTTGGAGCCAACTTGGTCCCCCCCCCCCCCCCCCCCCCAAAAAAAAAAAACACACACACACACACTGATTTAGGGTAATTTTTTGCTGCCCACTAGACTGGCCATCTTGATGGGGATGGGTCTGAGACTTGCTATCCCATTTAGGCTTTTTGAACACAGTGAACTATCAAATTTAAAACAACTAAGTGAAATACAAGTTTGATTTCAGCGCATAAAGGCTACGACATAACAAAGTCTAAAATACTCTTTCCTTCACATAATTTAGTAATTGAAAGTAATCAAATCATTCATTTCATTTTAAACGACTTCAATAACCGTTTGAAACATTGAAATAACAAAAAAGTGGTATACCTGTGAGCACATCATTTTGCATTTTGAAACATTATATTTCTGTTTAGATAAGTAGAAGGTTTCCCATGCCATAGTGTTGCAATTGTAACTATCTTATGCTTCTACATAGAACATGTGAACATGTAAGTGTTGTCATCAAGAAACTAGAGGAACAATAATCTAGGGTATTGAAGATGGGTTTGCATTGAGAATCCTGACATTGACTCCGTACTAGTGGACAAAGCCCTTGATTGGTATAGGGATTTGGATAGGTTGTTCAAGAAACATCCTGATCTAGTGCTTGGAATTGTTTTACCTCTACATGGCTAATGAATATGGATAACCATACTGTGACTGTAACACCCCAAATTTACTATAGCCAATATTGTTGGAACTGGTACAATGCTTGTCATAAGCATAGTTTTAGTGCCCCGGTGATGTCTGACACAGTTGATGCTCACAATCACTCGTAATTTCTTTACTCATGCTTCCAAAACTTTCTAGCATGGTTGTCAAAGTGTCCGCCTTGGTGCCTAGGCCCATTTTTGGGTCAAGGTGACCTGGTTTCGCCTTGGTTTTCATTGCCCTCTTTCGCCTTGTGTCACCCTGACAACCATGCTTTCTAGCAAGTAGCTCATACTCATATCCCCAAGCTCTGTCCTTGTCTGCAAGTCATGATTAAGTCTGTTGTAAGCCAGCTGGGTTACCATAATCTTGGTCCTGTACTCCTGTGTGTCATCTGTAAACTTAGTCTCACCTGTATAATACGTCAGCTTCTCCCCCTTTAATTGTACTAACGCTCTGGGCTGTAAGAACAAAACCCTGACCCAAATTCAAACAGGTCTAAGGCACCAAAGAATTATTCTTTGTTGAAACCCTGACCAAAATCCAAACAAGTCTAAGGTAGCAAACAAAGATTGCTGCCAAAATCCTGACCAAATTGTATTTTCTTTACAAAGAAAACCAGAAAATTGATCCCCAATAACTGGGGATGATCCAAACAGCGGCACTGGACCCCGACAATACCTCCCAAACAGAAATTGATCCAACACTACACACAGGAATTCAAACTCTGATTTATCCAAGCAAAAAATTGATATCGCTAAAAGAATGACAGCAATAACAATCACTGGCACATGTCTTCATTCAATCCCTCCAAAAACTGATTGATTGTTGTCTTTAATTAATCCATCAATCCTTCAACGCATTTGAACCACAAAACAACAAACAATGGGGAGAACCACCCCCTCCAGGTGTAGGCACAAGTGCACAATCTCTTGGGTGAAACCGGTAACAATCAAATGGAAAAGGGACTGTTGCATTGGACAAAGTAAAATCAGATTAATGTTCAGGAATTGAGCTCGGATACCGTATAAAGAATTAAGAAAGAAAAAAAAAAAAACAAGACGGAGAAGGATAAAAAGGGAGAGAAGAAGAGAGGAGAGAAATAGCAATAATGATAGGAGTCACAACCTTATGTTGAGACTGCCCAATCCAATGTATATATAACTGACAGTGAAATTTAAGTGCTACACCCTTGTCTTGCCTTGTTTCCATGACAATTGAAAGTCAACCTAGAGGGGGGAAGGGTGAATAGGTTGAAACTAGTGAAAGCAGAACACGATTTATGGTGATTCGATTCAACTGAATGTACGACCACTCCCTTCTAGCACCTCTAGGAGGTATTCGGTAGTTTGTCCACTTTCAGTATAGTGGGTGGGGACATAAGACCTCTTACAAGATCATTATTTCTGGGCAAGAGCACCCAACAAAGAATCATTGCTTCTAGGCATGAGTACCCGATACAAATAATGAAATAAAAACAAAGACCATGTTGCGAACACTTACAAGACCTTAGGGTGGCCCTTCCCTTGGAATGAAATGAATGCAAATGCATGATTAAGCCTTGACCTTTCTCAACCTTGAGATCAACACTCTTTACCATCGTAAAAAAGATTGAAGAAACATCTAAAGGGGTACTCTCCTAGCCTCACCTTGGATCAACATATCAACCATCTTCAAGAAGAGGGAATGGATCATCAAAGGGATTTTGGAGATTTGGGAGGCTAAAGGGCTACATTAATCCCATAGTAATGATTGCTTTTATGCTCCTTCGGATTAGCGTCAGAGAGTGTCAGAAAGACCTCTATTCATAGCCAAAAGGTTGGTCCAATTATGGTTCCAACTAATAGACAATGGTCATATTTTTGAATTACCAGTTGACTTGTTCAATATAGCTATTGTGGACTAGCTGTTATAGTACAAATTTTAGAACCAGTTTGTTGCCAGTTTGTTGGGTCCATCGACCTAGTAGGCTGGAAATTCAGCTGGTCAACCTGATGCTTATCTAGTACATACCGTGAGCATTCTGTGATGCAACTAATTGCACAGGCTTGAAGGCCAATTGCTCGATTGGTGCTCAGACCGAATATATTTTCTAGGGTTTCCAAGGTTATTTGGGTACACCCCGAATGTTTGACTTAATTTACCCTTTTGTCCATGTGGTTGGTTTCGTAAATTGTCCAACTTCATTTTTCCATGCAGTTTTATGTGCCACTTTCTATAAATAAATACATGGAATTACAAAGAAGTTTCTTCAGCAGTCTTGAGTCTTCAATGTGTGGTTGCATGTTGGGAAGTCCATTTCTTGGTCTTCAACACCTTTGGTCCTCGTAGATAATCACTTTTTTTTTGCTTCGGGACAGCTTCCATGCAATTTACACTCTCTACTTGAGTATATGTATTTTTGTATAGCTATTCTTCTCTTAATCACACAAATAGATGGTTAGCACATGAATGAATGTGTTTGTTATCATAAAAGCACCTTAAGGGTAGATAGGTCAATTCCCAAGCCAATACTCTAGGGATAGTTAGGTCAAGTCCTTAACAATCTCCTTCTTTTTGATGATGACAAACACACATGATTCAATAGTGACAAGAAACATATATATATATATTTAATTTATTGGACATTTAACCCTAGTGAACTGATTCAATGATGCCAAGCATAATATGTTAATAGAAATTAAACCATGCCAATCATATTGAATCAATCAATGGAGTGTTTTTCCCTCTTTTTCTTTCTTCTCTCTTTCTCCGTCTTTTGTCGTAGCAAAAGGAGGGCTTCCCTTGAGTTGGAATAGTGGGCAAATACTCCCTCTCAACCAGATACACATAAAGAGTCACAGAAGGCTCCTCTCAACAAATGTATTAATAAAAAATATGTATGGAAATTAAATGAACTAGCAATTTCAGTATTCTAACATAAAAAGAGCAATATATAGCATCTAGAGAAATAACAACTGTATCATAAACATCCACGGGGAAAATTAAAGAGTATTGAGCGAAATAGCCAAACTATCATCCAAAAGCAGAAGCAAAAATTATTACAGTCCAGAGTTTTTAAAAATGTCATAAAAATTCCTAGACTACGGAGTATTGTCCAAATGTAGGTGGGATGTCATCTTATTGTATATGCTTTTGAGCTTATTCTTATGTTGCTGCTGTTGTATTTCAGACACCAGGTGAATCATTTTGTGTCAACTTTACAACAGTATGTGCAGTCACAGTTGTCGCAGGTATCCTGGTGCAGGTTTCTTGACTCCCTTAAGTATAAGGTGAGCGAACATCTTTTGTCCTGATCTATTGATTTCTTTTAAATACAAAGTACCCCTTGTCTTTAATTGTCCATTAGTTTTTACTGATGCTGGCTATTGTTGTATTGTTCTAAAGAAAATATTTTAGTAATTAAGAATCTAACTGGGTTTACCTGTGTGCATGTTTTGACTTTTAGTGAAGATAATAACTTTCATGTTTGATTGGAATTATGATGTTTTTCTGTCGTCTGATTGAGTTGTCACTTTGCACAAGTTTAATAGTCCATATTTTTAAATATTTCTGTTTGTTGTTATTATTATTATAACAAACTGTGCAAAACTTACAAAGAGGTCTAGAAAACTTAACACCATCCCTTGACTGTTAAAGGCTGAGGGAAGATTACTATTTTACTCGCAATTATAGAATGAAATGTAAAAGGTAATTTAAAATTACTTTTATACCCTAAACATAACCCAACCCTATTTTCAAAGTTGAACCATGCATTTCCCCCTTCACCCATCTTCCTTCCTTTACTTTCTTCACCCATCTCTCTTGTCAGAGAATAACCTTTAATGAATCAAATCAGTACTGGAAGAAGGAGAAGAACAAAGGAGAAGAAGAGGAAGAAGATGAGAGACGAACCACAGCAAAGGCTTGCAATTCTAGCAAGTGAAACTAGAATAGCTGGCTTCCTTTATTTATAGATCTTGAGAGCTAAGCATACAACTTGAGTGACAAGAAACTTGTCCTCTAAAAAGGAAATAAAAAAGTACAACTTGTGGACAGAAACTTCTAGTAACTCCTAAATCTGTCCAAAATTGAAACAACAGAAAAGGAAAGTTCTGAAATTAGTAACTAACAGAAAAATAGAAAGTATGTTCTCTAAAACTCCCAAACCTTGTGCACCAAGGTTCCTACACAAAAAATAGAAAGTAATGCAATCACATAAAAAAAGGAAATCACCACCAAAGCAAGCTTGCGCACTGCTGCCTTGGTGCTTCTGCGCATTCTTAAACACTCCCCCTTCAAGCTGGAGCATGCAAGTCTCCCACGCCTAGTTTGCAACAAATAGATTGAAAACTAGGTCTGAACTTCTCTAAACAGGGCTTTAGTAAACAAGTCAGCTAGCTGATCAACAACACTCACAAAGGGAGTCTTGATAATTTTCTTTTTGACTGCATCACGAACAAAGTGACAGTCCACCTCTATATGCTTTGTGAACACTGGGTTACCAGCAATTTAAGTAGCAACTTGGTTATCACAGAACATCTTCATAGAGGCGTTGATTGAAAATCCCATTTCCTCCAACAAGGAGTGAAGCCTCATAGGCCATGGCTCTATATTTTGCTTAAGCACTAGATCGAGCAACAGTGAACTGTTTTTTACTCCTCCAAGTCACGAGATTCCCACCAAGAAATGTATAATAAACTGTAGTAGATTCGGTGATCAGCTGAAGATCTTGCCAAATCTGCATTGGAAAAGGCGACCAAATCAGAGAATGGATTTGGTCGATAAATGAGCCATTTTCTGAGTGCACTCTTGAGATACCGAAGTGCTCTCATTGTGCTGCAACTCAATGGGCCTTCCTAGGAAACTGCATAAACTTACTCAACACGTCAACAAAATAAGAAATATCAAGGCGAGTAATGGTGAGATAAATAAGCTTTAATTAACTAGCTAACAAATAATAAATTAAAAGGAAAATTAGCAACATGAAGTACAGATGATAAGGTAAGGGAAGATGTAGGAGAAACACTCCTAGAGCCTAAAATAGGTGTGGAAGTTCCGTTAGTTGTGATAACAAAGTTATTAGTAGTAGATTTAGAAAAAGAACTAATAAGTGATGACTTACCAGTCATGTTGGGAAGAAGCCCCTGAATCAATGATCCAAGGGGTGGATGTTAAAGTGAGAAGAGCTATGTTACTTGCAAGAGAAAGAGTGGTAGCAAAAGTATTGGTGGATGTGAAAGTGGCGGTCTCAATATATTGTAGATGGCAAAGGATTTGGCTTACATCATCTCGAAGAGTCTTAGACAAGTCCCTAGAAGAAGATCCAGAACCACTATCGTTGTTTGCTATTGTGTCAATACCACCATCAGATATGACATGATTGGCAAGTTGCTTGGCCCACAAGTGTCCAGCTTCATTGCAGTGATTACAAAGCTTAGATGCCTTATCAAACTACTGAACACCACAGATTCCAGGTGGTCGACTAACTCCCCCTGAAGCATGACCACGTCCCCTTCCACAAGATGTAGTAAAGGAAAAATTTTCTCCTTTAGAATTATTTCCAGGAGAACCCCCTTCAGGTAAGGCAATTCATTGAAGTCTAGAATATGCTTCACTAAGGTTGGCGATGCTCACTAGTAAGAAGATGTCCTTTCATAAATTTCGGTTCAGGGTTCAATCCTGCAAGAAAGTTAGATACGGAAAACTCATTCTGTTGTGCCTTAAGCTTCTATGTGTCTGTCGTGAGAGGTTGAAAGACATTCAACTCCCCCATCATGCCTTTAAAAGAGTTGTAATAATCCTATAGAAACTTGTCAGCTTGCTGAAATTGAAATAGATTTTCATAAATATTATAAATCTGAGTCATATTTTTAGCCTAGGATTTAGGGGTGTCAAAAAAACCTTGTTGCCTTGGCCTAGCCAAGCCCACCCTGAGCCCGGCCCAATCTTAGTCCGATTTTTTCAACCTGAGGGGTGGGCTTAGGTTAAAAAATAATCAACCCTAACAGGGTCGGGTTGGGTTTGGGTTTAGCCCTCGAGCCAACCTGGCCCAGCTCTACCCGATGCTCGTTAGTGTTATTTAGTTGAAGTTGTATTTATGCTTAAATTCAATACAAGCGCAAAAGTAAAACAAGTGCAGCGCTGGTTTGTTGGTAAAATCAATACTCTTCAGTAGGAAGGTTGTGGGTTCGATTCTACCAGATGGCACCTTTATCCCTTTTTTTAAAAAGAATAAAAACTAGGGTTAGGGTAAGGGTTAATCAAGGCCAACCTGACCCCATTAGGGTTAATCAGGGTAGGCTGGATTGGGTTGGGCACTGTCAGGGTCGGGCTAGGGTAGGTAATTCCCAAACCCCGATAGGGTTTGGTAGGGTTTGGGTTTTAATTTCAGCCTCTAGGGTTAGGTTAGGGTTCAAGGCTCGCCTGACCCAACCCGGCCCGTTGACACTCCTATTGGGAATAGGTTTCTTGCAAGTCATCCCATATTCCCTTGGCAGTTTTGTGAAACATAATATTGGCTGTAATATCAAGTTCCATGCTATTCCACATCTAAATTTTGATAATAGCATCATCTTGGGTCCAACTAGAGAAGGATTTGTTAGTTTTAGCAAGTGGTTCAGCAGCTTCAGCCTCAATGAACTTAAGCTTACCTTTTGCAAGTATGTAAGCATAAACAACTTGTGACCAAAGCAAATAATTAGAACTACCTTTGAGTTTGATGGATGTAATCTAAACATTCACTAGATCAACTTGTGATCACTTGGATTCAGCAGGACTTGTAGTTGATCAGCAGTAGTTGAAGACATTATAACTTGTAGTAGATATCAGACAATCAGCAGGGTAGAAACTCAAACCAGTATCCCAGAACTTGAAGTAGAAATTGCAACAGAAATTCTGCAGAATTCAGGCTGAATGGGAAGAAAAAGGAATCTATAAAGTCCAGAAATAGAGACTAATGAAGGAGTATAAAAATCAAAATATAATATGAGTTACAAGATCTTTAAAAATAGGGGTAATAGGAATAATAGATCAGTTTACATGCATACCTGATCTAATAGAGTATTAGGTGCAACACTAGATGGCTGTGCACCAAGGAGAATAGAACACAGATGAAGGACTTTGGAAGAAAGAATGGAGCAACACTGTTTTTTTATACAATAAAGGTCTGATACCATGTCAAAGTTGTAATAACTATAGGGGCATTAAATTGATGAGCCATACGATGAAATTATGGGAGAGAATAATTGAAACCCGTTTGAGACACTTAATTACAGTTACGGAGAACCAATTTGGGTTTATGCCGGGAATATCTACAACGGAGGCTATTTACTTAATTAGGAGACTTATGGAAAGGTATAGAGAATGTAGGAAAGATCTTCATATGGTATTTATTGACCTAGAAAAAGCTTATGATAGAGTCCCTAGAGCGTTAATTTGGCAAGTACTAGAGAAAAGAAGTGTTGCAAGTAAATATATAGATATAGTTAAGGATATGTATGATGGTTTAGTGACTAGTGTTCGAACAGTGGGGGGACAAAGTAATGAATTCCCGATAACAGTTGGGCTACATCAAGGGTCAACTTTAAGGCCATATCTATTTGCACTGGTAATGGATGAATTAACCAAAGACATTCAAGATGAGGTCCCCTGGTGTATGCTTTTTGCGGATGATATTGTGTTGATTGATGAGACCCAAGTGGGGATTAATACCAAATTAGAATCATGGAGATTAGCTTTGGAATCAAAAGGCTTTAAACCTAGTAGATCGAAGACAAAATATTTAGTTTGTAACTTTAGTCATGATCGGGCAGATGATGAGGTGGTGATACTTGACGATAAAGAGATTCCTCAGAGTGATTGTTTTAGGTACCTAGGTTCAATCATAAGTAAAAGAGGTGATTTAGAAGATGAGGTTTCCCAAAGAATTAAAATAGGGTGGATGAAGTGGAGAGGTGTGTCGGGGTCTTATGTGATCGGCGTATTCCATTAAAGCTTAAAGGAAAATTTTATAGGACCGTTGTTCGACCAGCTATGATGTACGGTGCAGAGTGTTGGGCTGTTAAAAAGAATCTTATAGATAAACTCAATGTAGCAGAAATGAGGATGCTAAGATGGATGAATGGCAAAACTAGGATGGATAAGATAAGAAACGATCATATTAGAGTTGGTTTGGGAGTTGCTCCCATAAGTGATAAGCTTAGAGAAAGTCGTTTGAGGTGGCACGGCCACGTTCAACGGAGACCTATAAATGCTCCTGTATGGAGAAGTGATATAATCCATATTGAAGGAACTAGAAGAGCTAGGGGTAGACCTAAGATAACCTTAGGAGAAGTGGTGAGAAAGGATATGTATAGCTTAGGCCTTGTATCTAGCATGGCCTCAAACAAAACTGATTGGAGGGCAAGAATCCATGTAGCCGACCCCATTTAGTTGGGACAAGGCTTATTGTTGTTGTTGTTGTTGTTGCTGATACCATGTTAGAGAGTAAGCTTTAATGAGTCAAGTCAGTATTGGAAGAAGGATAAGAACAACAGAGATGAAGAGGAAGAAGATGAGAGAAGAACCACAACAAAGGTTTGCTATTCTAGCAAGTGAAACTAGAATCACAGGCTTCCTTAATTTATAGATCTTAATAGCTAAGCATACGACTTGAGAGACATGAATCTTGTCCTCTAAAAATGAAATAAAAAAGTACAACTTGTGGATAGAAACTTCTAGTCCTCTAACTCATAAAATCTATCCAAAATAGAATGTACAGAAAAGGAAAGTTCTCAAATTAGTAAGTAACAGAAAAATAGAAATTATGCTCTCTAAAACTCCCAAACCTTGTATACCAAGGTTCCTACACCAAAAATAGAAAGTAATGCAATTACATCAAAAAAGGAAATTACCACCAAAGCAAGCCTGTGCACCAAGGCAGCAGCCTTGGTGGATCTACACATTCTTCAACATCTTCAATCCACAAAACAAGCATGGCTGCTGGAAAATAGAGAGTGAAAATGAATCAAGATTTTGACTGAGCATCCAAAAGAGCTTTTATTGCTTCTTATTTTCTATTGATATGAAAAAGAGAGTGAAGAGATTAACAATGGCAATTACGATATTGTGGGATTGGATGCAGTGGAGTCGCTGGCAGAGAAGATACATTGCTGCAAGATCTGCAGGAAGGGACTCCAGCAAGATGCTAATCTTAGGATGCATAAGCATGACCATGGGAGCCGATGTATGACCTTAGGAGCTCTGAAGATACCAGGCAAAGAGGATAGTGATGTGACTGCAACAATTTCCTTGTAGAAGGAAGCTAGGTATGGGGGTTTTCAGCAAATGTGCCAGCAATTTTCTTCACTGAGCTGGTAAAAGAACCTACCATTCTCCATGATTGTAGCTGACAGGACCCTGAGAGATGAGTGAAATACATTGTAGATGGAAGGATTTGAGTAGTCTTATTAGAGGAGTAAATAATGCTTCCCTCAGTTTTGAGTTTTTTAAGAGTTTTCGTCCGGTGGTAGAAGAAAGGAAGGAAGAAGATGGGTGAAGGGATTCCCCCTCTTCCCACCTCTAAGTGTAAGGTTCAACCTTGAAAATAGGGTTTAAGTTAAGGGGCATTTGGGTCACATGAAAAAAATATTTTGAATTTCAATAATTAATTGGAAAATGTGCCTAATGGAGTGAACCTGTTTTTTTTTGGATGAATAAATAATATATTAAGACAATGACGAGAAACACAAAAGAAATACAAAGGAACTAATAATGCGGGGGGGGGGGGGGCAAGAAGCTCAGGGGGGGAGATGAGAGAGCAGCTGAGACCCCAGAAACTAACAATGAGCCTGTTTTTGGGGTTGTTGGCAACAAGGGGATGGGGGAGGGAAAGAAGCCTCGACGAAACATCAAAGAAGTGGACCTGTTTGTAAGGTTTGCATAGTTTTTTTTTTTTTTTTTTTTTTTTGGGGGGGGGGGTCATGAGTTTTGTCAAAGTCAGGGGGGTGCATTTAAAGAACTCTAATGACAATTATTAGAGTTCTTTACATGCAACCCCTTAAAAACTAACTTAAACTCTGTGGATCCCCTCTAGAAAGCTAACCTTATGGATTGGTCTACAACACTAACACCAGTCAATGACGTGAACCACCAGACCGCCCAAGGAGAGGCCTAGAGAAGACCTAGGGCTGTAGCACTTCTTCCAATGGCTCTATAGAAGAACTGAATCCAGCAGGTGTTTTTTTGTCATTTTTGAGGTACCACCAGCCAGTCCAGCCTTAAGCGAATCAAAAGCTCATCAGGACTCCAAATTGAATCTTAGTTTGCTGTTTGGATTAGTCGTTGCTAAGATATGACAGAGTCCTAATTAGGGAAGTGACACCCTAGGTAAGCTTTTGTTTGGGGTTTCTGTTTCACATATTTGGATGGATTGGAATCTCCAAAGGACCTAACTTGTTTCATAGATTTAATTGGGAAAGCCACCCGCTTTGGTTTAGCACTGCACTCTTCTTGTTTACTCATTAACCTATTACTGATACCCCAAGGGATATGAATTTTGTTGTTGCCTGGGGCTTGAATATCTCCCTCCATCCACTGAGTGGGCTTGTATAGTTCGGGCTTATGTAGCCTTCTGCTCTCTCCTGTATATCGTTCTCCCCCCCCCCCTCTTCCTTTGTTCCATTATTTCGAGGTTTTGTTATGAACTATTTGTATTCACTAAGAAGAAATGTTGGGGAGAATTTTTTTTCTTCATTGTATTAAGAACACAAAAATTGAATGATTCTTTTTCAAATCTGGAATGGCAAACCAGTTGGTAAGTATAGCACTTGCTCAGTCAATAAGCTTAAATCTTATGTTTCCCTATTTTGTTGTGTTTTCCACTGTCTGAAAAGAAGGGGGAAATGGAATGGATATTCAACAATCTCAATCTGGCAGGTTCTATTTGATCTTTCTTCAATTGGAGGCTCAGGTTTTAGGCCATTCTGAAGGTTTGCTTGTGGAATTCTGTGTTAGATGTTGATATCAGTACAAATCTCATAGCAGACATGGGCTATCTGTTCTGGAGTCTTGTGTTGACTTAAGAAGTTAAGGGGGATGGATTTAAAGATTATTTAGGTTTTGCCAAAAAAGAAGTCTTTATATTCCATCACTAAACTGTAATAATTGAAGTTGTATCATTCTGATCGATTGATTAAGGTGGCTGATATAACATTTTTTTTTGTTGTTTGGGGTCTTCCAACCTCACCAGCCCTCTTCTTGTCCAAGATGAGAGCCATACATATATAATCTGTCTTGTTGCTCTATGTTCTGGATTTTTTTTTGGTTTCTTTGGCATTTTCTGTTATGAACATTACCATATAAGCATTCGTATCTTGCTTTCACTCTACACAGGTCAAAGATATGTTGGATCTAGAATTGGTGCATATGACGTATCTTGCTGATTCACTCAACATGTAAGTGAATTGTCCATGGCTTGGAATGTGACATTTTCCTTTTATGATCTTGTAAGAATTAAAGAAATCTTGGCTTGAGTCTGAAGGACACAACATGAACTTTATTTATACATAAAACTTATCAAATACAGAACAAACCAAATCTTCCTAGTGTGAGGAATCTTACAAGAAAAATAAAATCTTAGTGAATCTACTCCTAATAAGGAAATAATAAAAAAGGAAAGTACTTACTAATCTACCTAGGTCTTTCAACACTCCCCCTCAAGTTGGAGCATAGATATTTACCATGCCTAACTTGCAAATGATACTACTAAACACCTTGATACTCAAGCTCTTTGTAAGCACATCAGCTCGTTGTTTGTTTGAAGTAACAAAAGTGATATGAATCAACCCAATCCCAATCTTCACTTTGATGAAATGTCTGTCAATCTCCACATGCTTGGTTCTGTCATGTTGTACTGAATTGTGACTATGTTGATTGCTAACTTACTATCTGAGTACAATTGTATAGGAACCCTTTGAATTTGACCCAATCTCTTAAAACAGCCCTCTTAGCCATAGAACCTCACAAATGCCTTGAGCAATCACCTTAAACTCTGCCTCAGCTCTGGACCTTGCCACTACAACTTGTTTCTTGCTTCTCTAAGTTTCCAAGTTACCTCTCACATATACACAATACCTAGAGGTAGACCTCCTATCATCTAGACATCTTGCCCAATTTGCATCTGTATATGCCTTAAACTTCAAGTGTTTATGAGCTGAAATCAAAATCCCTTTTTCTGGAGTGGCTTTCAAGTACCTTAAGATATGATACACTGCATCTAAGTGTAAGGAATAGGGATAATGCACATACTAGCTCACAAGACCGACTCCAAATGTGATGTCTGGCTTGGTGTGAGACAGATAGATCAATTTTTCCATCAACTTTTGATTCCTCATCTTGTCAACCAATTCTCTCTCTTTTGCCTTTAAGTGTAGGTTAGGCTTAATAAGAGTCTTAGCAGGCTTACACCCTAGCATATCAGTTTCCTCGAGGAGATCCATTGCATAGTTCCTTTGAGAGAGAGATACACCACTGGCAGAATATGCCAATTCCAGCCCTAGGAAATATATGAGCTTCTCCATATCTCTGATCCCACATTCAATTCCCAAAAGGGTCTTCAATGTTGAAATCTGATCTTCGCTGCTGCTTGTGGTCACAAAATCATCTACATATACTAGAAGTATAGTAGTATGGGAATCATCTCTCTTAATGAAAAAAGTGTGATCTACATTGTTTTGCTTATAGCCATTAGAGATCATGGCCTTATGGAAGCTTCCGAACCATGCTCTTGGAGATTGCTTCAGCCCATACAATGCGCTCTTCAACTTGCACACTTTCTTATGAGTCTGGGTAGTAGAATACCCAAATGGCACATCCATGTAGGCATGTACACCTCCTCTTGGAGTTCTCTATGCAGAAAAGCATTCTTCAAATCTAACTGTTGTAGACTCCACCCTTTATTCACTGTACATGAAAGAATAGTTCGAACTATGTTCATCTTGGCAACAAGAGGTATGTGTCTCTTGGTAGTTAATGCCATTAGTTTGGGAAAAGCCTTTGGCCACCAATCTTGCTTTATACCTCTCAACAGTCCCATTTGCCTTGTGCTTGGTCACGAACACCCATTTGCACTCAACAGTCCGCGCTTTCGCACGCAAAGTAACAAATTCCTATGTTTGTTTTTCTCCAGAGCTCGCATTTCCTCATCTATAGCTTCGTTCTAGTTTGAATGAGATAATTCTTCCTACCAGGTGTTAGGAACAGAAGTAGAGGACAAGGAGGAAATGAAACTCTGAAATTCTTGAGATAGAGACTGATATGAAACATTATTAAAAATAGGGTGTTTGATGCAAGTTCGCGGCTGTTTTCCCAATGCAATTGGTAAGTCCAAAGTAGGATCAAAAGAAGGGTCTGAGATAGACTCACTTGGAGGAAAGAATTCTTTATGACTAGGAACCGAAGTTTCTGACTGGCTTGTTTTGAAAGGGGTCACTCACTGCTTTCTTTGATAGTCTTTAGAGGTCTAGGTTCCCCCTGCACATCATCCACCAATTGTTCTTGTCTGGTCTCTCCATCTTCCAAAGGAGGATCATCTGCAGGAATCTTAGGAGAAATATCAAAAGGAGGAATCAACACCGGAACCTCTTCACTATGAC
Source organism: Hakea prostrata (assembly GCF_041222555.1). Classification (NCBI taxonomy): domain Eukaryota; kingdom Viridiplantae; phylum Streptophyta; class Magnoliopsida; order Proteales; family Proteaceae; genus Hakea; species Hakea prostrata. The sequence goes on along the minus strand of NC_142600.1, from coordinate 17,408,169 downwards.
TCTCCCCCTGAAGAGCTATAGGGGGAAAAAAGGAACCTGTTCTTAGAACACACCATCCATAGAGACAAAAATGACGAGATCCATGATGATAACACTTATACCCCTTTTGTGTAGGAGGATTACCCAAGAAAATAGTGTACACCCACGAGGATCTAACTTACCATAAACGTGGTGGTTTCGAACAAATGCAACACAACCAAAAACCTTAGGGGGTACTATAAAAGTTATTGCCCAAAAATAACTTTAAGGGGAGCGTTGGTCTGAGACTCAGGAAGGCATTTGGTTAATCAAATACATTGAAGTAAGAACCGCATCACCCCAAAACAGAGGAGACACTTAATAAACATAAGGGAACATGCTACCTCAAGTAGATGTCTATTCTTGCGTCTGACAACCTCATTTAGAGGTGGAGTGTCAATGCAACTGGTTTGGTGTATGATGTCATGGTCAGCCAGGTAAGAAGGGAATGCTCCACCTAAGTACTTAGTCCTATTATCTATACGAAGAATTTTGACTATAGCCCAAACTGAGTCCTAACCATATTATGAAAATTTTGGAAACATGAGAAAGCATCACTTTTTTGGTGAAGTAAATCCATGTGGTCCTAATGCAATAGTCAATAAAGGTAACAAAATCACCTATGAGCAGGCAAAGACTGTTTGAAAAGGACCCCATACATCAAAATGAATAATTGAAAAGTGGAAATGACTACAATAGTCTGAAATAGGGTAAAAATGTCTAGTCTATTTAGCTAAAATGCAAGCCTCACAATGAAAATCATTCAAATTACTCCTCTTAACTAAATCAGGAAACATCCTAGACAAAATGGGTAAAGGAATGTGGCTAAGACGATTATGCTACTGCAAAAAGGTAAAAAAAGTGCAGAAAAAGTGGAAACTAGAGACCGTAGAAAGAGCTGTTGGAGACTCGTCCAATAAGTAGAGCCCCCTTTTCTGTCTACCATTGCCAGTCATACGCCCCGTTTCCAAGTCTTGAAACACAGTGAGAAGGAAAAAAAAGTTATTTTGCAGTTCATATCACGAGTAAGGCTAGAGTTGCAGGTGGGTTGTTTGGGTGCTGTGATAGAGAAAGATTGGTAGGCCAGGCAATAGGTTTGTAGGTTGTAGAGACTATTTTGCGATGGAGGAAGATGAAGAAGAAGATGGTGTAGTAGTGGCATCGCAGAAGGTTCGATAGTTGCAGGTGACAACTTTAATGGAGAAAAAAGGTAGAAGAAGATGATGGTCACAAGGGTGTTTCAGGTTCTTGGCAATGAGTTCTCTTGCGGTTAAAAAAACAGACAATGAATGTTCGACGCCTCTGATCTATTGTTTGAAGGAAAGGAAAGAGATGAAGTATGATGGTGGTTAGATGAGTTCTTTGAAAGTGGTGACGATGGTTCTTGCCTCCTTTTTTTTTCCTTGTGATTAGAACATGCAAGATGGGTCTGTGATTGAGAGAGAAGACGGGAGAAAGGGGTGGTGGAGGTGATGAGTCATAGTGATTGTGATAACATGTTGTAAGAATTGAAGAATTCCTGGCTTGTTTTTGAAGGACACAACAAGAGCTTTATTTATACAGAAAACTTAGCAAATACAGAACAATCCAAATCTTTCTAGTGTGGGAATCTTACAAGAAAAATAAAATCCTAGTGAAACTACTCCCAATAAGGAAACAAAAGAAAAGGAAAGTACTAACTAAATCTACCCAGGTCTTTCAATATAAGAATATCCTGGTTAAATTTACACTACATCGTTTTTCCATTTGAATGACATGAAACATCCTTGAAGCGTAAATCCTTCAAGAAATTGAAATATTATTAGGTTTCTTCTGGTTCGTCTATCTGGTTCATACAGCTTGGTTGATGATCAGATGTGACAAGAATCTTGGTAATGCTGGAGCATACTCATGGATCTAGTTCAATGGTCCAACCATGGATTATTCACCTGTCCAGATTCAATGAAATGGCCAGAGTTATGATCTCAGGTTTTTGATCCTATTAGGAAACTTCTAATTTATCATGGGACCTTATTATTCTCCTGTCCAGATTCTCATGAATCTTGGTAATGCTGGAGCATACTCATGGATCTAGTTCAATGGTCCAACCATGGATTATTCTCCTGTCCAGATTCAATGAAATGGCCAGAGTTATGATCTCAGGTTTTTCATCCTATTAGGAAACTTCTAATCTATCATGGGACCTTACCACCAAGTTCCTGCCGTATGTGGTTCCTATTTGGTTATCATCTGTTTATGGGAAAGAGTGCTGCTTGGTTGTGTGTGTGGTGTGTGGCTCACCTAAACATAGAGCAGCCTGAAATGAATCCCACATCCCATGGAAAGGCAGATATACATGAGGGCACAGTGGTCATTTTGCACGGCACCGTATCTAGGTGCAGGAACCACTTGTCATCACCATCTTCCATACAGCACTGATTTTTTGGGGAATTTTAGTTATTCCTTTTAATTTAACCTGTTAACAAAGAAATTTTACTTCAGTTTCTGAGAAACATTACAATTTCTACGTGTTCACATGTTTCCCTGTCTAATTTCCAGTTCCGTATTTCGTATGATTCTAACTGGGGAATATTTATATGCTGCAGATGTTTCTTGTCTGGTGAAACACAACCTGTGGCTAGCATCATTAATAGCATTTTGCAGTCTGCACTTGATTTCCGTTCTTGTCTTACTCAGGATATTTGTGGGGTTGCATCACAGCATGGAGACTCACAAGGGCTACTTTCTCAGATTAACTTTCCCCAGGTGAGATCTAACATCTTTTCTGTTTTTTCTGTCAGTTGTATGTTGAAACCTTTACACATTACTACTTGGGAATATCTAGTGGAAATAATTAGTCTCTAGAACTGACACTTTCTGAAAGTGATACCATGTAAAGTTAAATTTTCTAGAAAGGTTTGCTCCTTGTAATGTAGGCCAATCACAATCTGTAAGATGATGACAGACTTCGGGTTGAGTGACCAAAAAAACTTTGATCATCCCCAGAACTGCAGGAAGTTTCTAAGCACCCTAGAAAATAAATAAATAAAACAAAATCAAAGGGAAGAAGAACAGAGGGTACTCTCTCTCTCTCAGACTTTGGTCTCTCAACCAGTGTCTCACCAATGGCATCTTGCAGAGCAAAATGTTTTTTTTCTTCTCAAATTTCAAACTTGCATAGAAGATTCAAAAGCATAATCAAATGTCAAAATTGGAAAGAACTGACCCAATAACTACTATGTAACATAAACTGACTGGGAAAACTAAAATAGTGAAAAACCTGTAACTCAGAACAGGAATTTAAGTAAATTGATGGCATAAATCCTGTTGTCCTACTTTCTACCCATATTTTAGACTCATTGGAGTGGTACATTACAAAGAAAACTCATAAGATTTGAGTTCGAAGATCCTCATAACCTAACCCTAGGCTTATTTTCCTATTGAGTAGGCCTTTTAGATTCCTTATCTGGATCACCTTGAGGTGAGGTGGGAGCCTGGTAGGGATTTTCTCCACTGCCTAAGTCATGTCATAGAAAAATCCTTTCTCCTCTCCTTTGGGCAGATGTTGTAATTGATTTTTGAATCTTACCATAGTTGTTAATGTCCGTGGAATACTGGAAAGGGCCTCCTTAGACATTCTTAATGGAAAGTTCTAACTTTCAAATAGTTATATGCTACAGAGAATTTTAAAATGTAAACCACTCAAAGTGAGGTGGTAGTCTGTCTTGCTTAATATGTATGAATTTCTCAATCTCATGTGAATTATTTTTTTCACGTTCAGCCTGTCTTTATTGTCCCCAGTTAATTCACTCCTTTTGTGACTCCTGTATATTTGTTCAATGACATGGTTATCAAGGTGGCAAGGCCACCATTGCATTGAAGATGTCCAAAATCAAGGTGGCAAGGTACCCTCCTAGGCCACAACCTGATAGCATATTGAGTGGCCTGTTGTTTCTATCTAGTTGATATTTTCTGTCTATTCCTTCCAACGAAATCATCAGTTTGTTCCTTATATTTTATTTTTCTATCCCAAGATTGAATCACAATTTAAGATGCCATTCCATGTTGGCGTTTCCTTTATGCTCCCACTGTCCTGTGAAAGCAATTTCCTTGGTTCATTCAACTGTGTTTTGGGTGAATTCCTTTAGGTTGTGTATTCAACTTGTCCTTGGATTTGGATCTATTGTGTGAACCAGTTTGGAATGGTAAAGCTTGATTTGATCATCCTTAGCCTTCAGCCATCAAGCAGAGAGATTGAGAGTTGAAACCCAAATGACTGGAAAGTTAGAGCCTAGAGTTTGGGTTATGATTAATGAACCTTGATCAGCATTCGATGGTGAAACTGCTGACCTGAATGGTACAACATGAGGCTAGCTTGTTGTACTTGATCCATTATTGACAATCAGTTATTGGTTTAAATTTTGCTGATGTTAGAATGCCCCATGACCATAAACTGGATAGTCGAGTCTTAGACTTGTGGGCTTCGCCTGCTGATAACCAAACAATTACTGAACATGATCAAAAGAGTTGATGTTTCAAGCAGTGGGGAAGTTCTCCAAGAAAAAGATGTCATCCCAATTTTCTGTTCAAAGGGTGGATTTTCAGATTTCGACCATTAAATGTTGATGTCAAAACCTTCTTGGCATTAATGTCCTCATTAGTTGAAGGACTAGCAAAAAACCATTTTCCCCTTGCAAGGCTTCCCTGAAGACAAGTAGAATATGTTGATTCCATTTTCACCGATCCAAAGACAGATTACCTTCTGAGACAACTTTTTGATGGATGCAGTTTTGCATACACTGAGTAGGAATATTGTATTTGCATAAATTCTTTCCAATCTTACAAAATTTGTTATTTTCCATATCAAACTTGAGGTTTTCATCAGGCAATTAATTCTTCTATCCAGGTGCTCACCATCAAGGAAGCATTTGAGAAAAATCTTAAAGAGTTATATATCGGCTATCTGAAGTCTCCAAAACATGGAAAGTTTGGTCTTTGTGGTTTCTGGAAGTGTCTCAATTATAACGACTACTACTCCAATGTCATCGGCACTGGGACGAGTCTGTTTGCATTGGGAACCTGATCTTGTACATGTCCCACACAGTGGGGGAAATGTCACTAGCAATAGAAATGGCCACCGTATCTCGCGGACCAGACCACAGTTTTTGCATTAGGAGACAGCTTGTGAAATGCTTCACTAGCCCTATGTTGGGAAAAGAGTTGTAAGTGTAAGTCCAATTCGGAGTTGTATGGTTGAAGTGATCTTTGTTTCTCTAGAAGCTATACATATATATAGTTTCTGTTAGATTTGCTATATTTAAATGAAGAATTTGTGTTGGATTGTGATCTACTGCTGATATCTGTGCATTATGATGGGCAGGTTTTGCTTTCAGATGTATCCAGTTCTCATCTGCGGGAATTTATTGATTGCATTCTCGTTGATATTCACATGGATATTTTTACCACTGTTCTATCTGTTCCCCCAAGTATACAAGTGGACCACCTTCAAGTCCTCGCCATTTTATCAAGATTTAATATTGGGATTCTGAAAAGCTTTTACGTGCTGTAAAATTGACGCTTGGGCATAGTTTTTGATATTTTTAAGTAAGATAGATTCTGGTTCAGTCTCAGGGTTTGGTGAATTTTGGCAAGGGTGGTTGGTTGGGGAGATGGATGTCCAAACGGGTAGTATGGTGTATATGTGGTTGTCACTTGATACTGGAAGTGTACAGTTGAAATTCAAGGAGTCAATGAATCTTGATTAAATGATTCAACAGATTCTATAATCAGTACTTTAGCAATTGGTTTTTAGGTATATGTGTGTTTCTTTCTTTGTTCTGAACATAAAAGAAAGTGGAATATCTGACTCAATATTGTGTATCATGTATCAGATTTGCAGGGATTGACAGACATATACCCAGGATACTCCAATTTGGAAAATTTAAAGGTACCTTTGCATTTTTGTTTTTTTGGAACATGTATATTTATTCCGTCGTGTATGAAATGGTGGAATATGTAAAGTTTGCCCTTTTTTTTTTTATTTATCTCCCAAGTGTTCTAAAAGAATGCAGCATAAAACCCATCTGGACCAGACCAGGTGCCTTCTATAGGCCCATTTGTTTGACGGTCTTACATGTTTCATCCTCAAAATTAGACCCTTGAGGATAGCCAATCAGTATCCAACGAGGGAAAGCTATGCATAATGGAAAGATGTATCTCATCGTGCACTTCGCCAGTGAAAAGCTTCTTGGGCAAAGGATTTTTTTTTGGGCATAGGGTAAAGAAATTTAAAAAATCGGAATAGATGTAAATCTTGATACAGTCAGCTGTATTAGTTTCGGGCTGAAACCTTACCAGTTTGATTGCAGTAAAAGGTTTAATCTCACAATAGAAGGAATGTGATAGGGTGATGGTGGGTGGTGGTCCTGGTGGATTCAAGGTCAGTTTTCACTACAACTTTTGATTTTTTTTTTTTTTTTTTTGAGAAAATGCAGACTTATATTAAATAAGAGGGAATGTTTACGATTTGAAAAATTGTCGACCTCTCTTCTCTTGTTGAACGAAGAAGGTTAAGCGGTCAGGTAAATGAACAGGGTCATAAGAAACAACATGATTCACAGTGGACAAGCTGGCTTGGTGGTCAACACATCTATTAGTCTCCCTAACTCCATGGCGAAATTCACAATTGATGAATATCCTTCGAAGTTCCTCTATGAATCATATTGGATGATGATGTTACGAAGGGCCATGTTGGTTAACAAACATTAAACTTGTTTTAATGTCGATCATCTCTCATTGGAGGATAGTGCTCTTGTTTCTCCCATTGGCAACAATGAAGACAACTGTCCCATTAGAATCACGACCAAAAGTGTCAAAACCATCAAAATTGTTCTTAATAGACTTTCACAATTAATGAAGAACCAACCTGGCTGGGGAGGGAACCAATAGTGTATGGATTCCTTGTCAGCAACAAAGTATACCACTGGCTTTATTTCCAATGTACATAATAGACTTCCATACCATACACCTTTAGCAAAATCGCAATGAAATAAGGTATGAGTGATTGTTTTTTCATCTTTTCTACATTCTCCGCAAATCTGTTCCACATTCATACCTCTTTTTCTCAGGTCCTTCGAGGTTGCCAGGTTATCATTGCACACCCTCCATGAGAAATTCTTCAACTTCAGTAAAGTTTTGCTTTCACAAATATCTGTTCAATTTGCTAATTTCATTGCTTCCCAAGAATGAACCCTTGAGGATGAAGGAGCTCGATGATCTTCCCTTTCTTGTACATGATCAACCAACTTATAGGCAGACTTAATGGAGAAACTTCCATTTTACTAGCACCCCAAACCTGGCAGTCTTGTGAAGTAAATAAAGCCAGTGGTATACTAAGGATTGCCTTTGCCTCAAATGGTAAGAAATACCTTCTAATGATGTCTTCTTTCCTTGTGCAGTATTTTTGATTGATAATGTCTGCTACCATATCAATTTCACACCCCTCAGGTCTAGAAGACACAGCACATAAAAGTCTTCCCGCACCACCCATTTATGTTCCCATGCCAATTTTCCATAGCAGACTTTGTATAGGCCCTCCTTTCCTTCAATAATACTTCTCTATGCCCATGATGGATTGTTCCCTACTTTTGTCTCTAAGAAAAAACAATGTGAGAAATAGATTGTTTAAGAAATTTTGCCCATTCTGCCTCTGAATGTAAAAAAATTATTCAAGCCACCTTACATAGAAGAACACAGTTATGTAATAGAGGATCTCTCAAACCAATACATCCTTTATCCTTCCCCCACTCAGTCACTTGACTCACTTCCATGACATTCAATAAATAGGGGTTTTTTCTTCATTTCCACCCCTAAAGAATCTAATTGCTTTGGCCTTTACCTTATCATGGATGCTTTCATGGATGCTTTTTGGAATCTTGAAGTGAGAGGTTACATATATGGTTGAGGGCAAGCTACCAATTTGAGTAAAAACTTCTCTACTTGGCCCACCCATTTAACTTTTTCTCCATGTTAGCTCAACTCCACATGTATTAGATCCCATAATTTTTGAAAAAAACAAAAGGTGAAAGCCATCCACACTAGACTTTTAAGTGGTCCCATCTCATGTAAAGCTTTCTTAATCTCTTCTTGCGATGGCAGTGCAATCATATTTGTATTTTGTTTTGACAACTGAAGATATTCCTTGGAGAGCTTCTTCAATGTGTTGGTCTTCTATCTCCAAAGCTGCAAATAGATCCAAATAATGGGCTTCAAACATGGCATTACCTCTGCAGCTTTGAATGATCATTGTAAACCGAGGTGAGGTCCTTCACCATGGCTATACTCCTCTTCATGTAGTGGCTGGTTTAGTGGGACCTTGTGATCATTTTGGTAATTTATTAGGGCCACATGAGAAGGAAAAAGTATTTTTACATGCAGCTGGTGTACCATAACGCAATTAACTAACATTTATTTCATTCTACCAAAAAAACCCAACATTCATTTTATTTTAGTTCATATGTATCAATCCTCTCCCATAAGAAAATTTAAACTTGAAAAACTAAAACAAACTCCAGAAGTCTTGGCTTCAAAGTCCTGGAGAGGAGACCTTTCATATAACTAATCTCTCTCTCTCAAATCTCAAACCACACACCTAACCTTTTCTTTGCTTTGGTGGGAGTGGTGGGTTGGATATTCACTTTCTTTTGATATGTCCCCCATCAAGTCTGTTTGGCTTTTTAGATGAAATGAGTTAAGGTGTGGCATATTGGTTGTTGCTTTTCATTATTCCCACTGTAGCTCTTCTTTTTCCTGTTTTATTATCAAAAATTTCTTCAACTAGAGGTCCCTCATCTCATCACAGACATGATGTCTTAAATCCACTACATGTTAGAAGTTATTGATCATAACTTGTAAAGTATATTTTGACTATCACAGTGAGAAGATCTGTTACAAGGATATTAATTATTGTAGGTTGTTATGCCCTTTGATTGGATTGAGCTTTTCCATGGAGCCTATTAATATTTTATCACTAGATTTTGGGATTTATATCGTCTAATCAAATTAAATCAAGGTTTAAATTTAAATTATCTAATAGTGTGAGATTACTTAACAAGTATGAGAATTCCAATCTTAATGACCACGGATGACATATTAGATAATTTAAATTTAAACCTTGATTTAATTTGACTAGATGATATAAATTCCAAAATCTAGTCATAAAATTCTGATGGGCTCCATAGAAAAGCTCAATCCAATCAAAGGGCATAACAACACTTAATATGCCATCCTTGTTCATTAAGATTTGAATTTCTCATATTTTATCATACATATTTCAAGTGACACATCTATGTAATTGTGTTAAGTAGCTTAATGGATTTTCTCTTTTCATCTAGACTTTGTCATACACATTGTGATGCTTAACACCTTCAAATCGCTCAATGGAAATTGGATTCCCTAGGGAGGACGACTTCCCTTTGATCTAAGTGTTAGGATGTTAACACTTTAATCTCAAACATCATATTGTATTATCATATAATTAAAGAGAAAAGAACACTATTATGTATGGATAATTTAATGATGCACTTGATGATTGCTTTGGCGCTAGAAAGACAATTGTGCTTCGCACTTGAGCCAATGATTTTTCTTGATCTCAAATGACCCAATACCAAACCAAAAACCTGAAGCAGCATCCATGGAATGGCATTTATCAATTGCATAACCTACTAAAAAAATATATTTTGGATTAAATTCCCCATGTACGATGTCAACTTACAATAAAGAAAACCTCTATTTTCCATTTCATCTTGTGTTGCTTGTTTGTAAAGAAATGTTTCAGGTGGCTTTTGTGATGTTTCTAAATAAAATGCATTTTATTTTTGTTCTTAAAGTTACCTACTTCAACAAACTTTGTTGTATGCATATTTATAAATAATTGAGAAACACATAATTTTTTTTTTTTTTGGTAAACCACATTTCATTCAACTGAAACAAAAGTAGATATTCCTGCCAAAGCCTCGGAAATCCGGGAAATAGCCCACCCTGAGGAGCGCTCCGGGGTGGCCTGCTCCTTGGGAAAAGAAATTTGCACCTCAATTTCTAGCTAGATTAATATCCCATTTCAAATTGTCCCCAACGGTTTGTCTTGTCTTCAAGAACATTGTTAGGTGGCCGTCGATCTTTCAATCATCTCGCACCCCTGCCCGAAGTAATCCTCTCTCAGCGCAGAGCTTCTCCTTGAAGCACATTTATAAATTATTGAGAAACACATAATTAATATCAACTGATTTAGTTGTATTGATGTGTCCTGCTACCCAACTCACACAGAGTGTATGGTATTTTAGTCATTAAAAGTAGTAAATGTACGGTAAGATAATGTTTCCTAAAATATTAAAGAGATCATCTGTAGAGTTAAATGAAGCCAAAAGGGAATATGTTCTGAAAATATCTTATCTAGATTGGGCCTTTCTGTAATACCTTGAAATTCAGGGTCTTATCAGTACAAACCAAATGGGGATATTCATTATTTTTTGAAGCAAGAGAGTTTTTATAAATGGGAGATATTACATAGGTCGTCCGCAAAGGTTGAACCCATAATTTCTTCACTAAAAAGTATGAGTCTTTATTCACTCTACTAACCCTGTAATGACAGATTCTCGTTAATTTCATCTAGATGTTCTGAAAAAATCCTTAAATATCCCCAAGCACTTAAAATGAATTTTTCCTTTTCATAGTGATACGGAGAAAATATAATCGAACCGGGTTCATTCTTGGTTCGATCCTCGACCTCGGTCGGGACGAAAGGAATCGACTCGCTTCCGAGTTGGCCGGTTCATAAGGTAGCTTGTTGAGGAAGTAAACCGACTCAGTCAATAGGCACGCTCGAATCCGAGATAATCGGAGTGGATTAATTGTCAAGAAGACGGTTAACAACATTTGTGGAAGATATCTATCGTTATTATATGGATAACTACCATATAATGATCATATTATCAAAGGAGTAATCTATTAGCCTAACCTCAAATGGATCTATCATTAACGGATCTATTCGTTAAGATCTGACGGCTATCCGAATAAGGCTCAAATACATCCAATGAAGGAGATTCGAAGGTACTCACTATATAAGACATCACATACCCACAAGGTAAGGAGAAGATATACACACAATCTGAATCGTATTCTCAATATTCGTATCTTTGCTCTATACTCAAGCAGAGCCTTTTTATGATCAATTCATCAACTGATTTAGCCTTCGAAGGTGGACTCCTGCCCCCAGCGGTCGGGCTATATATGACTTTCGTTTTTGCAAGTCATCCACAGGAGATCTAAGGGTTGGGCAGATTTTGGACGCATCACATAGTTGGTTGAAGAAAACTTGACTTATATTATCATTTGCCTATGCCAACTCATGAACCAAGTTATTTTTCATACTTTTTAATGATTTGTTATAAAGGAGAAATGCATTAAAGAAACTCTAGTAGTCTCCCAAAGAATAACAAATAAATAAATAAGTTATGTTTTCAAATTTATGGTCCATCTTAATTGTCATCTATATAAGTTATCATTTGTTGAACTTTCTTTTTTATATTCGAATTTCAACTGCTAATGCTAATTTATTGAAACACCTTTAAAAACTCTTGACAAGTCTTCTTTGCCACATGCTGTAATTCTCATGGAAATGAAACTTATTAAATGAATTAAATAGTATTAATATATTATTTATAAAAATAATTGTGTTCCTTGCCACAAAGACTGAACTGTCAATAAACTATTCACAAAACTATTATATTCACCTTTTTTTATTTATTTGGATTCTTCTTAACTACTTTTCTTTTAATTCTTCTTTTAAGGCATTCAAGAATCTTGAAGAACAATTCCATCATCCTTACTCAAAGTTCCATGTGATTTCCAAGAAGGCATCAGTTACCACCTAAGAACGCAAGTGAAGATTCCTCTTTGGAGAAAATGGATATTTGAACCAAAATGAACCGGGTTCAATGGAAAATATTATAGTCTTTGGAACTGAAATTACCACTAGAGAAAGCGATAGATAATTCCGGTCGGCGGTCCGAAATTTTCGGTTCGCTCTGTAAAGTTGATTCGTTGACGCCTGATGGAAGGAATCGCAATTTTTCTTTACAAGAATACCCTTCAACTTTGACGTTATATCAAAATTTACCCTTTTCGGCCCTCCGCAGCATGGGTTTCAAAACTTTATTTAATGTGAATTTATTGGGATTCAACGGTTGAGGTTTTTCTTATATTTATAATCACAGCCGTTGGCTCGGAACGAATCCATAATATATCGTTTTCCAAGAACCACGCAGGTGTTCCGGCGCAGTAACTCCATTGGGCACGTAATTTAGTTAAAGTTGGAGGGTATTTGTGTGATTATGGTCGCAATTTTCCTGCTCAGTCTCACATTCTTGTTTGTCTCGCTTTGAGTTTCTCGTCTCTAATAACTGAAGAGAGAGACAGAGAGAGACTGAGGAAGCTAAAACGATACAGAGCTAAATCATAGAATTAAGAACAAATGCAGGTAAACTCTAAGATGTAAACATGCTTTTTTTTTTCTTCTCTTTTTCTTTTTCTAGTTCTCTTTGGCTGAGCTTTGTAGATCTTGTAATGGTTGGTTTGATCTTACGGTTTTTGTTTTCGTTTTATTAATTCTGCAGACAAGAACAGTTCAAGTAGGGAATGTATCAGATCTTGCAGGGGAAAGAGAAATTCAAGAATTCTTCTCTTTTTCTGGAGATATCGAACACATTGAGATCCAAAGGTATATCTCTAATTTCCCTACCACTTTTTCCGCGAATTTTCTACTTTGAATTGTCTGTGGAAGTTTTCTGTTTGTAGTTTCTTTGATTGAGTCTCAGGATTTCATATTGTTTAGGTGTCTTCATAGCGGATGAGTTAGTTTTACAGTTTTCTCCAGAACTATCGTCTTGCAGTTCGTCCTACTCACCCCCCCCCCCCAAAAAAAAAAAAAAAAAAAAGCTGTTGTGGGGGAGAAAAGCAATAGAATAAGACCTTCTCGATCTTCGTTGCAAGTTTTCTTTCCCTACCTCTCCTCCCTTTCGAATTTGGAATTTCTATTTTTTTTTTTTTTTACTGTTTCTTTCTATTGAAATGTGAGGAACTTTTTGTGCAGATGTGCTGGACAACCAAAGATCGCATTCGTCACTTTCAAAGAGCCGAAAGCACTGGAAATCGCATTACTGCTATCTGTAGTTCCCGACTCTTTGGATTATTATAGGAATTTTTGTTCTTGCTGTTTTTGATCTTTATGCTTGATTGACTTAATGTACCTCCCCCCCCCCCCCCTTCTGGCTATTCAAACTCTGGTTGCACATATGCTGGATTGTTTATTTTTGTATGAGTAATTAAAACAGAGAAAAGAATCCCAGTACATAAAAGCACAAGCCTGCTACTGCCTGAATGTAAAATATATGAATCTTGGATTTATATCTCTGACAGCTTATGGGATTAAATAAGTGAGGTTAAAAGCACTAACTGGATTGAGAGTTATGGTTTATCTTTTGGTTTTCAATGCACTGAAATCTTAAAATGACCGATCAACTCCCTCCAACACATTAAGTTGTGTGAAACCTCAGAGCCCAGCAAGGTTTTTTCTTAAGAAGGGATGCTTCAAATATGACTTGAAACTATTAGATATTCTTAAACAATAATAAAAAAAATTAAATACTGTTTACTTTAAACAAAATTATGTCAGAATACCAGCTTATGATGTCTTTACAAAGAGAGAGTTCCAGCCCTTGATGTTTTGTTCAGAAATTTGCAAAAGGGGCAGCATATCAAGAATTCTTTCTAGCCATCTTGGCCTTGCCTTACTTTCATGGGGCTGAGGACTTTATTCAATAATCTGTTACAGTTGATAGGGATGGGCCTTGGCGCAATAGTTGGTGGACCACATTTGTAGCCCCAAGGTCGAGGCATTGAAAGAGTCTCCCAGCAAAAAGTGTTGGGGTAGACTACGTAGAAAAACCGCCTCCCAGACTCTGCTTGTGAGGAAACCTTTGGCACTGGGTTTGCCCTTTTACTCTTTTACAGTTGATCATAAGTTCCTGAGTATGTAGAGCACAACAAATATTGCATGACTATGTTGTTGGGTGCACATTCAGATATTTTGGCTTTGATAGAGATACTTAAGTTTTCCATTCTTAATCATGCAGGGAGCAACCATAGTTGACCAGATTGTGAGCATAACTCCAGTAGAAAACTATGTGGCAAAAGTAGAGGTGCAAAGTAAACTTCACTGGAAGCTTGTTTATTTAATGCTTAATTAATCATTAGTTGATTCTGATTTTGTACATACTTGCTCATGCAGGAAGCAAGGATTGCCGACAATGCCGGGAGTATTGGGCTGAATGGTGAGGTAGTGACAAAGCTCCCAATAGATTCCCCATGCATAAAAGTGTTCCAGATTCACCAATCAGTGGACCATAATTGCTGTAATTGCATTTCACCGAACGTAGTGTATTTGCTTGGATATTTAATACCCTAAATTTAATGGGTTCCCCCTTGCAATCTCTTAGGCGAACTATTTGAGTTTATTTGGTAATGCTGATGATGTGATCTGCATATTCTTCTATTCCCTATGAAAATTTATGGTGACTTAATTGGTAGTATCATCTTATCATGTAAAATAGGAGTCATCAGATAATGGCAGTTTAGAGTTGTCAAGGCGACCAAAGCTGTTGGAGGGGGTGCCTAGGCAACATTGCATTTGCCTAGGTGTGCATTAATGAATGTAGAATGTAGCGCTGATAATTCTAGATATATGTTTATATGCACCATAGCAGCCATATCAATGCAATATGATGTAATTATATGAGTAATGTCTTAATATGAGAAAACCAACTTAATAAACATAGCATAGGTTATAATATAAGCATATTTTTTTAAAGAAATTAATTTACATACACCAACATAAACTAGTAAACCGGTGTCAAAATAGGCTTGTTGCTTTGGACCCAAGAAAGAGCCTGGGCACCAAGCCAG
Source organism: Hakea prostrata (assembly GCF_041222555.1). Classification (NCBI taxonomy): domain Eukaryota; kingdom Viridiplantae; phylum Streptophyta; class Magnoliopsida; order Proteales; family Proteaceae; genus Hakea; species Hakea prostrata. The sequence goes on along the minus strand of NC_142600.1, from coordinate 17,393,154 downwards.
TACCTAGACCTTGGGGACATCTTTACAACTACACTGCAGTTGCATCATGATTATAGCTATTTCGTGATTTGCCAATCCTTGATCTTTTCTCCAAAGGTTTGTGAATGTGGAGTTTTTTGTTGACTCTCCTTGCAGACTAAAAGTAGCTCTCCACGGGTATATGTCAGTAAAGCTCAAGATGTTGTCACTAGTATGTTGGCTAAGGGTTCAGCCATTCGGCAAGAGGCTGTGAATAAAGCTAAAGCATTTGATGAGAAGCATCAGTTGAGAGCTAATGCATCTGCAAAAGTCATTTCGTTTGATAAGAGAGTTGGATTTACAGAGAAAATAACAGTTGGGATCTCTATGGTTAATGAGAAGGTAAAGTCTGTTGATCAAAAGCTGCATGTATCAGACAAAACAATGGCTGCGGTAACTGCGGCTGAGAGAAAGTTGAATGACACAGGATCCGCTGTATCACAAAGCAGGTATGATGTGTACTTCATTCTGTCCCTCCAAAATTTTCTTCTCCTCCAGTGTCCAATATAAGAGATACTAATGAATTCTCAATTTCATTCAGTTGAGAATGTAGTAATCTCCTTTCTTCTGGAGGCAACTAATTGCCATTTTTTTCTAATAAGCTGCTGAACATGAAGTTAGAAACTAATTAGGAACGACAATAACTGAACGTTCTCATGTAGACCATGCCATATTCATACAGCTGGATTCTCAGTAAGTTGCCCTTGGTAAGCTCTGCTGTCAAAATTCCCAATCTAATTATCCAAAGCCATCCATACCTTTACAGTGGGTCATCAGAAGTATGTTATGTGTTTAATAAAAATTCCAGGAATGGTCATCTTCATCCTTCGAGTTAATTTCCAGCTCTTGATCTGTCAGCCAGGGTATTCTGTGCACATGTCATATTTGGTAAGAATATTGTCTTCTGATATTAGAGCTCAAGTTTATGAAGATGGGTTGCTCTTCAACCACATGGGATTGCCTTGCAAATATAATCTGGCTATTGTAGCATTTGGCATTTTCCCCTACAATGATGGTATTCCTGTTGCCTCTTGGAGGGGCATATTGGAAGATGTCATCTTTAGGGTCTCATGACACTGTTGATTGTTGTTGGTGACTTCGATGGGCTCTACTGTAGAAGTTTGTTTGTATACTTTTTGGTTCTGCCCAACATAATGTGTTGCAAGAATTGACAATAACAATTCTTTTCTGTCTGGACAGATATGTAGTTGCTGGATCAGCTTGGTTTAGTGATGCTTTCAACAAGGTGGCCAAGGCTGGGCAGGTAGCGGGTACAAAAACCAGAGAAAAGTTCCAGTTTGCTGTGTCAAACATAACTGCAAAGGTGGGATATCTTCTGAGTGTAAATTGAGCATTTTGTATGCTCTACAATTTATAGATGCTAAATTGCCATAAATAATTTGATAATTTACTTATCTTCCTTCGGCAACCTAGGAATGTTTCATCAAATCTAATTTCTTACACTGTTTTGAAGCCATATTCATCTCTTGATTTCAAAGGAAAAACTTGAAATGATGACATTCTTTGAATTATTTTAGGGCCCTTTTAACTTCTTGTTGGAAAGAGGGAGGATTGGGACTCAAAAACTTTCTTGCGACTCAGGATGAGTCTATTACACCAAAAAGAAAAATTCAAGATGAATCTATCTTAAATGATGACTTATATTTTATTTGTATGGATGCCCGGAAAATCGAAATGAAATCATGTTAGTTCCATGCAGCTTTCTAATGCCATTAGACACTACTTGTATTTTTATAGGCCCTCTTTTCACAGTTGATGTTGTTGTGGGGAGTCAACCTTGAGCTTCTTCATTTATCAATGTCCTCATCATCTCATGCCTAACATTTTACTCTGTGCAGGATCCTCCCATTGCTGTGTAATCCATGGTTCCGTTGTGACTTAGGTTGGCTGTTTCGTAAGGAATCCAACTGAACTTCCCAATCTGCTTATCTGCAAAACCAAGGGAATGAATGCCAAGGTGCATTCGGAATTGAGTGGAATTTATGATACCTCCCATTTACTCGAGTTGATTTTGTAGTTTGTATACTATTTGGGCTTAGATAAGTAATTCATTTTATTTTTTCTTGCTCTCGATTATGTAGGGTGGTACTCCCCCACAGTAGAAGAAAAAAGAGAAGATCATATAGGGTGCTGTTTAGTGTGTAAACTGGGGCTCGTTTTATTCGTTCATATTATTGTTTGGATTATCTGAAAAGCAAGAAAGGAAAAAGGGGAGAAGTTGTGGAAAGCAATGTGTTTGTGACAAAGTAAATTCGCCCTCTTATAAAAAACATGGGAAAAGTAAACCCTTGGTGAAGAAAATGTTGATCCATATAGTTTTCATTAATGGTTAAATTTGCACTGCATGTAGTATTGTTTAAATTATTTGCTGTCACCAAAGGGTTAAGACAGAGGTTGGCATATGACTAAGCATTGGGGGATCTTTAGCACGAAGCAATTTGCTTTCTTGATCTATTTCATAATTAATGTGTAAATTTCATCACAGTGCTATTGGATTCTGGTGGTTCTTTTTCTTATTCCCCTCCAATATCAGGAGTTGAGAATGGTCAAATTGGAGTCTCTTGTTGAAATGAGACTAGATGATACATGGCTCAATATTTCAAGATGTGGTTGGGAACCCATCTGCATGAGTGATTAGCAATGCACTTTATATATTGGACTAGTTAGAATTTGCTTGAGAGAGAATTCTTTTACACTCCAAACCTAAGTGGAAGGTGTATTTATAGTATTTGAATTTGAATTTAAACTTGTTTACACTTAAAATACTATAACTTGTTTACACTTTAATTATAAGTCAAACTCTTTTTGATTGATTGGAGATGAGGATAGAGTTGGTTATGGTAGATTTGAATTTAAATTATCTGAAAGCTTATCTGGGCTAGTATCACTTCTTAGATTTGCCTGTAGTTCCCTTCATGTGCACTCGGAAGTAGTAGCTTGTAAGATTCCAGTTCTGCAGTTACTTTCTTATATTTTACATGATGTGTATTATGATATTCTTCTTAGGATTACTTGAGAATCTTAAGCTATCAGCTGGCAAGAAAGTTGCTTCATTTTTTAAAAATGGCCAAGAGTTTCATTAGTTGTTATCTAGCTGTGACTTTGTGGGAATCTCTTCTGTTGATATGAAATGTGACAAAGAAGTTAGTTAGGTGGTTTTGACTGGAATTGCTTTGAGCATGTTCACCTCGGAGAACGCACATGCTGTGCATGTGGGGCTTATAGATTTGATCAATCACGGTATCAGAGGTCACACTGCCACAGAATGTTTATTGATTGTGTTCGAATGGGGTCGTGGTTCTGGGTTGGGCAATTAATGTGTAGCACTTGCAACGTAGATCTCAACCAAGATTTTGATCTTGAGATTCATTTATAGAAGTGTTTTCAATCTCGACTGTATGCTATGCGATATTGAGCATTAATTGCGCAGCACCTAAGGCTAAGCAGCATCTTTCCAAATAGAATAAGTTGGCATTTTTTACCAGCAAGGATAGTAGATTATGGTGTTTTTTTTTTTTTTTCATCCTATATTTAAGAGGGAGGTTATTTCTGGTCTATCACAAGGCTACTGAACCCAAGAGTTAACGAGCAAAGATAGATAGGAAGATTAATTGCTGAAATTCATAGCCTATATGCTTCTTGAGGCCATTTCAGATTTGGTCAATGTAAGACGTCAAAATAATATGGCTGCTAGTTAGCTTCTAAGAAGGGATTAAATGGAAAAGAGGGTTTGGCATCCTTTTCAATGACCTTCCATAGGAAATGGCAGACATATTCAGAAAAGATCTTCTAAAGGGTGGTGCTTTTGTTTGATTTTTTTTTTTGGGTCTTTTGACCCGTTTTGTTAAATAAAAAAAAAAATAATATATAAAAAAAATTAAAAAGAAAAAAAAAAAGAAGAGGAAAGGAGATCGATTTACCTTAAAGATATGTGAAGAACATAATCCTCCACATCCATAGATAGAGATAGAGGATGTAGACTTTAAGACTAGTGTAGGAGGATTTTCATTATATCCAGTGCATCGGTTGGACTATTTTAATGGAAGACTTTGGCTAGAGAATCTTTTCCTTTTAAAACTTTTGAATGTAGTTTCAAAGCTGAGCTCATCACATGGCCAACTCCATTCAACGCTTAAAGCTGAATTAATTGAAATTAAATCGAAAAAATTTGTTTGGTTTTAATTCAAAGGTTGGGATCCTTTTTAAATGTGATCTTTATTTTTTAATCAAGCGGTCGAATTAAACCACATTATTATTATATTTTAACTGAATAAAGAATCAGTTAAAGGTCAACTCCACTTTTTTTTTTTTTTTTTATATATTATTTTATTCTAATGTGAATTATAAATTCGATCTGTTTTTAACGTTTGGAAATAGGAGTATGATAGATTATTTTTTTATTTTTTTTACGTGTGATAGTGTTAGGTCCTTTTAGTACAATTTATTAAGTTTGAGTTTCAACTAGACTAACACAATTAGTCACTGTTAAGTGTTTTCAAATTTCAAGCTCGAAGGGACCAAAATACCCCTGACATAGTTAAAACACCGTCAATAATCAATTTTTATCAACCATATAAGTGGGTGAAGGGATTTTTCCTTCACCTTGCTTGAACCACCACCGAAACCCACCATATTGAAAACCGCCTTACAAAATAAAAGGCAAAATATTTTTCCAACAACCAACGATGAGCTAATGACGCTGCACAGAAATTGGTCTCCAGCTATAGAGATTCGTAGCTTGACATGCCCTCAAGTGAGACACAGAGCAAGCCAGTGAGGCTTTTTAGATAATGATCAAGAGAAAGAAAGAAAAAGAATGTTCTCTTTCTTGAGGACTCTCGATTGTTCATAAAAAATCATCGTTGTTCTTTAGCTGCTTGTCTATTATCACTACGATTATTAGAAAGATCAAAAAGCAAATATTTGAGCTTTTTCAATCTAGGACCAAACAAAATTTAAATATTTTATTCCTCCACCAGGGTGTGACCACTTAAAATCTCCCACTGATCGATTGTTCTCACAATACTCTGAAACATACCAGAGGTACTTTTAAGGTATTTAGACACCCCGATTTGTGCAATACAGGTTCTACAGTTTCTTCACCCCAAGATCAGTCAGCCCAACCTTTAAGGTTGCACCCCAAAAATGTTACTTAAGGTGTATCAGGTTATGTTCATTGCTTAACAAAACAACAACAGGGAGAGAAAGAAAGAAAGAGGAGGAGGAAATTCAGCGTCAAGAATGAACACGAAAATGGATTTATATAGAGTCCAAAGGCTGTGGGTGAATGGGTAAGGTCACCTTTCAGCTCAACTCCCTTCAAGAAGGTATCTTTCAGGATTCGGTTCGTATTACACAAATTAATAATTATTTTTATGGAATTATGGCAAACCAGTGTTGTCTCAAGCACTAGGGCTTCTTTGAGTCAAATTAATAATACATGGGCTCTTACTATATATAAACCATATAATCAGATCCTATCAACCCGATGTGGGACTAAATAAAACCATGGATAAAAGACACGATTAAAATAGATATTTATATAAAATAACATTAATAAGTTTTAAATACATTTATAATAGCAGTAGCTATTAAAAGTAAAAGGAAGAATCTTGAAAAAGGACTTTCCTTTTTTTTTTTTAAATCAAACTGAAATTGGGTTCAATTTGCGAGTGCACACTCGCTCATTATAGAAACCGGTATTGAGTGAAAATCGAAGCACATCATAAGAAGAAATTAAACAATTATAATTGATAAAGTTACATTAGATCCACTTTCTGATCTTGAAAGGATCAGATTTTCTAGAAGTGAAAGAAGCCAAGTTTCGATCTTCCATTGAGCAAGACAATAAGATGAAGGAAGAAGATGAGTGCCCACATATATGGTAGATGATTACTAGGGGTATTTTAGTCATATCATATGTATCAACAACTTAACAGTGGGTAACGATGTTAATCTAGTTAAGACCCAAACGTAATATATTGCACTAAGAAGACTCAACATTAATTTAAAGTCTATTAAAAGGACCTACACATAAAAAACTCTTATTATTTTTTTGTTGATGAGTTTTGGTGGATTATAATCTTTATAAATAAGATAAAGGTCCTATATATTTTAAGTGCTTGTCTGCTCCTTTTCAATGTTTAAAAATGGTCTGGTGAACCATCTTTTTATTGGAAGGCTTTAATGGGTTATGACCCTAATACATAAAAATTTACTCGTTGGTGAAGACGTAAAGAGCTAAGTTAAACATGATAAAAGAAGTTAAAATAAAAAAGGCTTAGCTTCTTGGTTCACCCTAGTCTTAAGAAAGCCAGCTCTTTGAGTTGAGAAGCTCCAGTGAGTGGAGGCATTACAATATACAATCTCTCTCTGGAGAAGCTGGAAAGGCTAAGAAGTCACTCTCCCACCTTGCTTATTGGTTTGTTCCTTGAACAGAAGCAAATTAGGAGAAGCTTAGCCAACTCAGCACTATCAAGTCAAAAGAGTAAATAATCCTAAATCTCTAAGTCGACAACCCAACATAATTAATTAATTAATTTAAAAAAAAACAAAAACTTTCTCCCCTTAGAAGACTATGAAGTCCAGATCTGCGACCCCGTCAGTGCTCTCTGATGGCTTTTCCACCCTAAAATACAGGGGGCCAAGAGGTGGTGATGGAAGTTTTTTTTTTTTAAAATATTTTTCAGCTGTGGGTCCCACTGATTTTGTGGTGGTAAAACCGTTGGGAGGCACTCTGTGCTCTCCAACGGGGTGATGATCCGGATTCGAAGAAAAGCATTAGTAATCAGACAACAAAAATAAATTAAGCACTACGTCAACCGCATGTTAGAGAAACAAGTTGCATTGGTTCTGAGTCGTTTAAAACATTATCTAATCTTGGTTACTGTGTTTCATGCCTTGAATCGATCTGGGCATTAAGGGCCATGGCTGTTCAGCTCTGTGATTCATGCAGTTCTTGTTGAAGGCTGGCAGGCAACCTCTACTCTTTCCCACTGGGAGAGAAATCTTTTTCCTGCTAAATAAGATTACAGAATCTTTTTCCTTCATTACTTTGATAGGATTTTATATCCAAGTAGAATTTATAAAATCAAATATTTTAGATTGTGTTTTGTATGTATTCTTAGAAAACAAGCTTTGTAACAACGAGATTTCTTAGTGAAGAGGTCATAAACTCGACTTTCCTAAATGACATCTAAGTCTTAAAAAAAAATAATTAAAAAAAATTCCTAATTTCCTGACACTTGATTGTTTTACCAGCCATTAACCCCAAAAAAAATTGTTTTCACCAGCTCAACTTTTTCAAAATTTCCCCTAAAAATAGGTTGAAACCATTGTGGTGAATTTCTCAGCAAGAACCTTTTGTTGCACATAGACGGCCCCCTCTTCTTAATATTATTTCTCGGGCGGCGAGAGCCGGGGTTTGCGGTGAGGAGATGATTTCTTCCCCCTAGTCTAGAAAGTGTTCCAAAACCTCTGATAGGTTGAAATCCATTGTGGTGAATTTCTCAGCAAGATACCTTTTATGTTGCACAATAGACAGTTGCTTCCTCTCTCTTTTCTTTAATATTATTTCTTACGGGAACTGAGACTGAGAAAGACCGGTAGGTTTCAAGGCAGGTAGAGTGTTAGATGATTTCTCATTTGCAATAAAAGCAATCTAAGTTTTGTTATCATTGCATTTTTGTATATAGAATCTCTTTATTATGTTGTTAGTTGATAAATGTGACCGATAAGAAATATGTCATATATTTAAATAGTTATGAATAAAGTTATCTCCTTGAAGATGTGGTCAGAGCCTCAGAAACACATATAAGTTGGTCCAAATGAACCTCAATTCTAAAAAAAATTTTAATAAAAAAGAAAGAAAACAAGGATATCAACCTCCCATGCACAACTCATGATTTTCATTCGATTTCACATATAAAAATTCCAACTTAACTTTGAAGGATTGTTCAATTAGTAAGAGCAAATTCCTCTAAACCATGAGGTCAAAGAATTGAATCCCCTTATATTTAAATTATATATAAAAAAAAATCTTTTATTTTTAAAGAAAATTTTTTGGTTAAATCTTTAAATTTGGTGAAATCTTTGATATGAACTTAATTGGTGAACCGATTAACCAAAAAAAATAAAAAAAGTTAGTAGGTGAACCACGGTTCAACCGGACAAGGCTGAGCGGTTAGGTGTTCACACTTCTGATTACGTGTAAGGCCCCAGCTACGGGAGGAAAGCTGGCAGTTACAGATTCACTTACGTAGTGACCTTATGACTTACACCATTACAAGTGCAAGCGGTTTGAAGAAACTGAAATGTGTCCACGTCAGCTTGCCACACCGCCTCGTTGCCCAGAACGACCGTTTGATCCTTTTTGGTGGGCTCTATTTGGATTAAATGATTTAAATCTGTAAATAGATTAAATCCTCCTTTTCAATTTCAGAAGGGTAAATTCGTCTAATGGGTTCTCCCTGTTCTCCTATCAGGCTATTACGACACGGTAGCCTCACGTGCTCTACCTTACAAGAATGCAAACGGAGATGTTGAAATGTCAGAAAATCCCTTCAAGGCGTCATCGCACGTGCCTGTTGTCGTCCGATTTCGACCACGTCAACATTAAGGAAGTGGACAGAGAAAAGAAAGACTGTAGAAACGTGTAACCGATGAAGTAGAGAAGAGGGATATCAGGGGTATTCTGGTCATTCATTATCAGATGCGGTTGGCGAATTTCAACATTTGCCCTCGAGGGATACAAGGCAAGAGCGGAGAGGTCGATGAGTCTTTCTAGTGTCTCTCTCTCTCTCTCTCTCTCTCTCCTCTCGGGTATATTCCAATGCTCGATTCTGTCTTCAACAGAGCTTATAATCGCATAAGAGGTGAAGAAAAGAGAACGCAAAGTTCCGGACTTTATTCCTTATTCGTTGCTGAATTCTGATTTCGTCTTTTCCTGGACTTGCAGGCTTCGAGGTACTTTTCTTTTCCTCTCAATTGTGGAAGTTTTGTTTCTGAACCGTTTTGAAATCTCTCAGGTTTCTTCTCTCTCCTTCATCTTCTAGTACCTTGGCTTGTTGGAAAGTTATTTCTATCTCTCTCTCAAGTACGTGTCAGTTTATCTCATTTGATATTTAGGATTTCCTCATTCTTTTGCTGCTTCTGTTTTTTGCGTTTTTTTCCCCTTTGGTAGAGAATTTGTTGAGTGTCATGTGATTTTTGTGCTTCTTGTCATCTATTTTTGGATTATTAGTTGATCTCCTAGTTCGCGGGATCTTGTTTTAGGGATTTAATGTTGTATCTGTCATTCTCAAGTGTAGTGATCCTTGTTTTCTTAGACAATTACTTGCTATAATTGGATAATTTGGCCCCGTCACTGCTACCATGTTCTGAAGGCCCTTTGAGTTTCGATTAAATGGATCACGCGGGTAATTGGTATGAAGAGTAAAATTGACTGTTATGATCCGTGGGAAGAGATTCTGTTGCTTTTTTTAAATCAGCTTTTCAAGTTGGTGAGAAATGGGGGCGATAGTTTGTAAATGTTTTTGACACCATTTCGTGCTTAAAATTTCTTCAGGAAATGCATTTCTTGAGTTTATCAGTTGAAATTTTTTTGTGTTGTCCACAAGGCGTCATTTTCATTTTTCTCAGGTAAATGTTTAACAATGAGATGTTTTAATACCTGATGTTAGTTGCATGTCTTCAAAGATTTTAGGATTAATTGCCAGTTTAGTTCTTTCAAAGTTACAATGACTATTCTTAGTTATTTTCATCGTGAACCTGGATACCGAATAATTCTATGACGTCTTACTGGAAACTTTGCAGAGCTATAAATGATCTGGTCTCATGTTATTGTGTGCCATGATACTCTGTAAATACTTTTAATGATATCATTCCTTGTCTTTTCTCTTCCAATTTACCGCTGTCTATCTCCGTGTCCTAATTTTAGCTACACCAATTTTGTTTATATGTTACTCTCCTCCACCCGGATCCAGCTACATTTGTTAATTCTACTCATATAGTTGTCTTAGGAAAAGGTTCCATGATCTTGTTAGAATGCATCGATCGCAACACACAAAATTACCTGCCACTTTGTCTACCATATTCTACTTTAATGTGTAGCATGTGTTTCTACTTTATTTTTTATTAGCCAATGTACCCAAAGTCTTCACTTTTGAGGTGTTACTGTGGGTTTCCATTGGACCCTTCTCATGAAACATGGGATGGCCAAGCACAATCTGTCTTCTTGCAGCTCTTCTCTCTCTCTCGCTCTTTTTTTTTTTTTTTTTTTTGGGGGGGGGGGGGGGGTGGGGTGATGTTGGGTGAGTAGGAAGAAAAGTTAATTGTAGTCTTCAGTTTCAAGTCCTACTCATACGATTTTGACTGTTTAAGTTCTGGATCTGGGTATGATTATATGTCGCTGGATGTATCATGTTCTTTACATACTGTCAGTTCTATACTTAGATATATGTTCTATATGTTTTTCTATTTTCATTGATTGTGTCTTAGCTAAAAATCTGGATGTTTACAGAAGAAATTTTGAATATGATGTAGCTTCCCTTGTTTCAAGTACTTCTATATATTTTCTATCTACTAACCCATGGTTTCAGGAATGGCTAGGATAGCTCTGTTCTGTTTACAATAACGATGGATATGGAGATGGTGGTCTAACGGTTAGTCATTATGCTAACTTCCAATGGATCGACTCCTGACCATCGATGAAGGCCAAAGCTACTTGGTGTGAAGAATGAGTTTGACCAACTAATCTCTGGGTTATGGGGGATGTGGCTCTCAATATTCTGAAGAAGGGAATCATAAGTTATATTGCGTGACAAGCCGTGGGTTGGGAAAAAGAGGCTATAAAGTTGGCAGTTGAATATTTTATTGTGTGTGCAAAATAGAGCTATGGAAGTTTCACCATCACATTTGGTCCGAAAGCAGAGTCAGCAGACAACCATGCGCAAACTTTCTTCTAATGGATCCCAGAAAGATCTGTGTTTTGTTACGCGGGATGGTTCATCATCCGAAGTAGATTTGGCTTTGGCGTTACTGAAAAAGAACGGGGGCAATATCAATGCAAGGAATACTTTTGGTCTCACTCCTCTTCACATAGCAACATGGAGAAATCACATACCTATTGTGAGGAGGCTTATAGCAGCTGGTGCTGATCCTGATGCCAGGGTGTGTTGGTCATCTATTCTTATAGTGTCTTTTTTAAACATTTGAATAATTTCGTTAGCTTTCTCGTTTAAAAATGACCATAATAAGTTACTAATGGAACTCAGCAATCTCATGCTAATTTTGTAAATGAACCAGTATTAGTTCCCGTATATGATCACCTGTCAAACAATGGTTCTGTAGTACCACAAATTTTGATCTTTTCTTGTAGTTTGTCTTTGCAATTATATCTGTTCTCATTGTGCGTCACTATATTTTTATCTTGTAGGATGGGGAATCAGGATGGAGTAGCCTACATAGGGCTCTCCATTTTGGTCATCTTGCTGTGGCAAATATTCTCCTTCAATCTGGTGCTTCTCTTACATTGGAAGACTCTAAATCTCGAACCCCTGTTGATCTCCTCTCTGGGCCTGTGATGCAGGCTGTTGGAAATGTTCATAATGCAGGTAGGCCAATGCAGTGAATAAGGGGCATTGTAAATTCTAAATCTTTTCTGGTTTGATGAGTTGTGTTGAGCACAGTTTTTGTGTTGTGATGTCTGTTGTCTCAGTTTCAGAGGTGTTTAGCTGGGGAAGTGGTGCCAACTATCAACTAGGAACTGGGAATGCACACATTCAGAAGTTACCATGCAAAGTTGATTCGCTTCAAGGTTCTTCTATTAAGTTGATATCTGCGGCAAAGTTCCATAGTGTAGCAGTTGGCACTCGTGGAGAAGTGTACACTTGGGGATTTGGAAGAGGAGGTCGGCTTGGACACCCTGACTTTGATATCCACAGGTAATTGAATGTTCAAAGCTGTATCATCTTGTAGGCTAGCCTGTTTGCTAAACTGCGATGTCTCTTCCCTGGCATTTTCTTCATCCCTGCATTGCTTGATGATCTATTCCGTCAAGCACATCTTGTGCAAGAATAGTAACATAAATCCAAATAAAATTTTCAATCATCCAGAGGATATCCGTTGGACAATCCAAATCAGGTATTAGATCATTCAAGTGAAGCAACCTGTGCTGCTGAAATGAGAATTGATAATAACAGCAATAGAAACCCTTCACTTAATCAGGAGACTAACGAACGAGTGGCTATTTGAACTTGTTGCAGGTTCGGGCTTGTAAACAATTAAATTAGACTGCAACAAATCATTGACCTTGATTAAGAGAGGTTGGTTTGAGAGTTAAGAAATTTTAAGGACATTATTGAGGCTGTCAACAAGGGAAATCTAACAATTCATCTAAAGATGGTAGTGGTTACTTTATTCCCATTATTTCTTGCTGTTAAGAAGTGAACAAATCCAAATAGGCTGCATTGTAACTCATGGTTAATCTTCTTTCTCCCTTCCCGTATATCTATCCAGTGGTTTAGAAGTGACTTCACAAAGCATGCAATCTTTAGTCATATTATTTATGGTTATGTGCTTACATTTGTGAAGTGCCTGTTGATACTGCTTCTATCCCTGGTAATGCAATTCAAACCTCAAAAATGGTCTTGAGCAGTCTGTGCATTTTTAGGGTGCTGACTTTCTCTTTATTGTTTGTAGTGGCCAAGCTGCAGTTATTACTCCCCGACAGGTTACTTCTGGTCTAGGTTCCTGCCGAGTGAAGGTAGTTGCAGCTGCTAAACATCACACTGTTATAGCAACAGAAGGCGGGGAAGTGTTTACTTGGGGATCCAATAGAGGTATATTGTGGGTAGAATATTTCTGGTGAAGTTCCAGAATTTTTTATTCTGGGGAACCTTTTTGCTATTGTCTTATACAATTAGATGTTTCATGAGACATACAAAATAACCCCTCAAATACTTGGTTGCTTTTAATCATCTGTCAGAAAAAAATGGGATGGGAGGAAAGTCAGTTTGGCATGTTCATGCTGTTTGTTGTTTCTTGATGTTGGGAGGGCAAGAAAGGAACTCAACTTGCTTGTTGTTTTTTCTTGGCATGTTTTTAATATTTCATGGCTTCCTGTTTATTTTAGTTCCTTCCTGAAAATATCCTGCAGAGGGTCAGCTTGGGTATACTTCTATAGATACCCAACCTACTCCACGACGAGTGAGTTCCCTTAAACAAAGAGTAATTGCTATTGCTGCTGCGAACAAGCACACTGCTGTGGTTTCTGAATCTGGTGAAGTTTTCACGTGGGGATGCAACAAGGAGGGCCAGCTTGGTTATGGAACCTCCAACTCTGCATCAAACTACATCCCAAGGGTGGTTGAATCGGTGAAATTCAAACGTATGATTGGAGTATCAGCCTCAAAGTATCATACAATTGTTTTAGGCGATGGAGAGGTAACATGCAGCATATGCTTGTTTGAATTCAAAGTGTTCATTTTCCCAGTCAAATTTACGTCTTGATTTTCTTTGATAGTTTGATTTGTCAAAGGAGTTAATGTCATGCATTGAATTCTTATTATGCTCTCTCTCTCTCTTCTCTCTCTCTCTCTCTCAATTTTTGCAAGCTTGAGTTTGTTGGATCAAGGAGATGAAGAGGTGGTGAATTGGGTATTCAACAATGTGTTGGCAATCAATATATTGTTACTCAAAACTTGAAGACCCAAAAGAGAGTCAGAAATTAAAGAAATCTTAATGGAATTACATTGTGAAGGGAATAGACAATGGTTGACACAACAAAAAGTCCAATGCCTACGTACACTATCAAGATGTCCCATCTTGGACTTTCCAATTGTTGTAGTCGAATATGATCAAACAATATATATATCTTTATGGGTTGGACAGCCCATGAATTTTGGGTCACACTCAAACCTAGTGATTTTTCTTAGGTTCACAACTACCAATCCTATATGACTTCACAAAGTGGAAATGAAGGACGCCATTCTCAAGTAGTCAAAGTTTACAAATGAAACTTCAAAGAATAACTTCTAAAAACATAATATCTTCAAGATACTCAATACTTGGTGATTCTCAATCAAGGGGAACTTAGACACAATAAAAGCTATTCGATTGATGATACAAGTGTTAGTGAATTGTTTTCAATGAAATTTATTTTAATGCTCTTCAGCGGTCTAAATACTGTTTGAAGACTAGCTTTAACAGCCCATTTTCACCAACCATTGAGCTGGTTCTAGGTGATATTACCGTATATAAGCATTGTGCAGTAACTGACTGCTCCCCGGCAGGTTGGTGCATTGGCAAGTGAACAGCTAGTATTGTTCATTAGGTTGATGCACAAAGCCAGCTTGCCTAAGGACCTCTTGGGAGGCTTTCAGCTAATTTAAGCGTCTGATTCTACTGAGTACTCTTGGAAATATTACCCTGTTCCCAACTAATGATCCAGTTGGTGATCAAGCTAGATTTTTCATGTGATTCTCTGTTATTTCACAAATATAATTCTAACTTATTTTAAGTGAAAAAAAAAAACTTCGATTTGGTTGTATAGCCTCCCAAGGCTGGTTTACCGAAATGCCTTTAGGTTTGCTATTTGGGCATCATTTGGATTTTTGGTTAAAGAGAACCACCTTACATGTTGTGCTAGGAATTACAAAGTATGCAATACTAAAAGGAAATTCCTGACACTAGAATCTACCCTTGATGGAGTTCCTTGATGATACTGTTGAAATTCTTGATGAAATATTGACCAAATTGTGCTTGAACTTGATGTTCAAAGGCTTGATTTAGGTGCTCTGCACATGCATCAATTATTGTGAGACCAAACAAGTAAATTTAAAATGGATTGAACAAGGCAAAAACAACCACAAAGGGGTGGAACTTGATGCTGATTATGGACATATAGAAGCATAGTTGTCAGGGCGATGATTAGGCATCCAGGTGTCGCCTAGCCACCTGGCAATGCCTAGGTGCCTTGTTTGGTGTTGCCTTGGTTTTGTTCGCGTCCTTAGACACCTTGACAACTATATATAGAAGTGATTATGCGAAAGGGGTTAGGTTTATGCTTGGCTTATCTGTCACAAGTTGGAAGGCCAGGATCATGAAGTGACTTGACCAGTCAGAACACGTCATGCAAATAATTTGCACAAGTACAAAGGGGGGGGGGTTATCAAAGACTTCTTTCAGATTTTTGCCAAAAACAATGATATCACCTATGACTTAACAATGAATAATAAGCTTTGTATGTGGAATTTATTAATAGAAATTGGTATGGATGTGCAAATTCTGTTTAATGACAATGCTGTTGTGTCTTCCCCCCCCCCCCCCCCCCCTTCTTTTCTCAATAAATTTTCCTCCATTATATGGGTGTGGATCACTATGGCTTGCAGGTGCATACTTGGGGGCATAGACAAGTCAACCCCAGAAAAGTAGACATTGTTAAGTGTAGGAACAATGGGCCAGTGAAGTTTCATTATTGTGGACGATCTAAAGTGATTTCTATAGCCGCAGGGATGGTACACAGTATGGCTCTCACAGCCGATGGTTCAGTGTTTTATTGGAATTCTGCCTATCCAGAAAGATGCCAACAGGTTTGTTCTAACTATAATCTACCTTGTATGCCTATCCACGCCTTTCATCAACTCAATAATATCTGAATCTCGTCATTTGCCTGCTGCTTCATGTAGTTGTACTCTCTCAGTGAGAAAAATGTGGTCAGTATTTCTGCGGGCAAATACTGGGCTGCTGCAGTTACAGATACAGGTGATGTTTACATGTGGGATGGAAGGAAAAGTAAGGATGAACCTCCTGTTATGACCAGACTGCATGGTGTGAAGAGGGTTACTTCTGTTTCAGTTGGTGAAACACATATGTTGTTTGTTTGTGCTCTTTATCACCCATCTTGTCACTCCGAATCGGTGGAGAAACCTCAGGAGTCACTTGTAGAGGTTGCTGATGAATCAGAGGAGTTAGACGAACATTTTATGTTCACTGCTATGGAAGAAGTGGAAAACAGGGGGATGCCATCTATTGTGCATAAGGATGATCAGGATGACAAGCATACACCAAGCTTAAAAAGTCTTTGTGAAAAGACAGCAGTGCAGGCTCTATTGGAGCCAAAAAATGCTATACAGCTGCTTGAAATTGCTGATGCTTTGGGAGCAGATGAACTGAGGAGGCACTGTGAGGTAATTATTTTCAACATATATTACCTTTGAATATTTTTGCAAATTCTCCAGAAAATCTTAAAATTCTTAAATCCTTAAAAGAGAGGTGGTGCTGAGTTTCAGGGCTTTCTGTCTGAAATGAATTTTCTACTAGTAATCCTTGCCCCTATTTTAACATAGTTTGTCTGTGGTTTCAATAACCGGTATTTGTTGAGAAGTTTTCCTTTTTCAATGAGATTGATGTTTCAGAATGTACTTCTATTATGCCTGAGGATAGGAAGAAGTCCCAGCATGTACCATGTTCATGTTCATGTGGGACACATGCGTGGCTTCTCGGGTTCACTATCCTGTAAGTGTTAAAGGGTGAATATCTGACATGAGGGCCATATTGGAGACCACCGGTTCTATAGACTACCATATGTTCTGTGCTGAGCAGAAAGTAAGTTGGTATATTCCATTGTTATTGCAGTTGTCAAGGTGCACGTAATGCCCTGGGTACCTAAGTTTTGAGGTGCCCAGTCTAAATAATGAAGCCAGTATACCAGTATGAATGAAAAATCTGGCCTGTTGTATGATGCACTTTGGCACCTTGACAATTATGAATCTATGATTGTCACTGCCTTCTAGCATATGAATCTTTACTTTATTACTTGAACAAATAGTGTAGATAGCATTTGCATCTTCATTTTCTGACAGTTACCCTTCAATTTCTTGGTGTTCCAGAATCTCTCTTCTTACTTCCAAAGCTTATAAAGGTAACCACACCTTTTTGCAGGAGATGGCCATTCGCAATCTGGACTACATATTTACTGTCTCTTCACAAGACATGGCAAGTGCATCACTTGATGTTCTGGCTAATCTGGAGAAACTATTGGACACAAGGTCCTCTGAACCATGGAGTTACCGTAGGCTGCCTACTCCGACAGCTACTTTTCCTGCAATAATCAATAGTGAAGAGGAGGACAACGAGAGTGAAGGCCTCAGGGTCCGTGCCAATCCCTTGAGACACATCTTAAAGAATCAGGGGTACCAAGGTTCAGTCTACTTTCAACAAGATGGTGCTAATCCAGCTGTCCAAAAAGCAGTCCGGACTCTGCGGAAGAAGTTGCAGCAGATTGAGGTGCTTGAGATTAAACAGGCGAACGGCCACCTTCTTGACGAGCAGCAAATCGCAAAACTCCGAACAAAGCCATTTCTTGAAAATTCACTTGCTGAGCTTGGTGTTCCAGTTGAGATACAAGAGGGTGCTTCATCGCCTGTGTTGCTAGATGGGAAAGGGAAAAAGCTTGATGTGCCTAGAAAACAGAGGAGAAAGAGTAAACAGAAAATGGCACAAGTGGAAGCTGCCTCTGGAAGCACTGGGGATGCTGTAGAGCCTGTCCCTGTAAAGGGTTTTGTGAGTGTTGAGATCCCTCAAATGCCTGAGCTCAAGGTTGGTCATCGTCCTTTCAGTGAACTGTCAAGTAGGATGTAATTCCTTTCTCAATGTGGTTTTAGTAAATGGGAGAGATAAATCTTAAGTTGGTGAGATCATTAATAACTTGAGCATCACAGGTACTACAGACAGTCTTGACTCTCAAACATGGGACATAGGCCTTAGCCATCCAGTTTATCTGGAGATCACAGTGATTGAAGTTAACATTTTTTTTTTTTGGTTTTTGATAAGCTGGCATTTTTAATTTTGCACAGTTTTTAATTGTGGAAAATGTGCCAGTTGAGCCATTAAAAGTCCCAAGTTTGGATGGCTACTGCCTTCTGCCTAAGGTTTCAACTATTTGGCTCTGATAGGCAGGATTGGTTGGTTGGCTGGTTTGTGCTGCTCCACCTGATACATATTGATATGAATTCTCCCCTCAAAATATTACACCAGATGGCTTCTATCCTGCCCGTACTGTAAAATATGCATGCGCGAGGGCTAGCTTCAGTAGCCACTGATGTGACTCGCACATGCCTTAATAATGTGTTTGTGCTTAATTTATTCTATCAATTCTTTCATCTTGGAAACCATCGATGTTTAGGTTCTTCCTTTTATGATTCCTCCGTAATTTTTCCACTAAATTTGTTGTGTTGTGATTTTTAATAGGAGGATCCTAATATTGAAGAGGTTGACAGCAGCCACATCATGGAAGAATCTCCTTTATGTAATCTGAATAAAGAAAATTCTGACTCCCACCACAGTAAGAAACAGTTGCCTACCATAACTAAGAAGAAGAAAAAGAAAGGTGGTCTTTCAATGTTCCTGACTGGTGGCCTTGATGATGATGTTAAAGATACTGCTTCCCCACCTCCAGTGCCCAAAAATGAAGGCCCTGTGTGGGGTGGGGCTAAGATTTTGAAAGGGTCCACTTCACTACGTGAGATCCAGACTGAACAGGGCAAAACAAAGGTTCAGCCAAGTAGGTTGGTTAAGGATTCAAGCGAAGGTCTTGTAGATGGAAAAAGTGGACAAATCCGACTGGGTTCATTCATGCAGGTGGGTATGGTTTCTAGCCCAATATCTGTGGGTTCTGCTCGCCCATCACCTATGTCTGATGGAGAGAAAAGCACTCCCCCCTGGGCTGCTGCTGGCTCTTCTCCTATATTCTCCAAGCTATCTCTTAGGGACATTCAGCTGCAGCAGGTAACATGTTTTCATAATTCTTTTGTTCTTTTTATGATTTTATCAAATATTGGAAGTGATTCTTTCCTGAGTGCATCAATATGGTTTGGAAGTTTATCAAAAAGGAAAAGCTTTAAGTTATGAGCACAAAGAAATAAAATAATGGTGTGCTCTTTAGCTTTTCTGCTCCCCCATAGACCCCTCCCAGATTCCCCAAAGAACAGACAGACTGTTGTTACTGGGGGCTTAGATCTGTCCGGCTCAATCAGAGCTGATGCCCCCACCCACACCCCCCCCCCCCCCCAACACAAAAAAGAAAAAAAAATCTGTTTTTCTCTTTGGTTAATATATTATTTATTTGTCAAAAAAAAATGTTCTTAGTTGTATAATTTTTATAATAATACGTTAAGGTAAGTAGTAACATATGTTATTCTCAAATGATATCATTTTTATAATTTCTTGAGTTTCAAAGTTGTTGCTACTACTAGGGTTCTCACCAGGTTATATTTAAGGCCGGTCTCACTAAATCTGATTCTAATCTGTTAATCATATTGTCCAATCCGGCTTAATCCGCCTATCGTGATTAGAACCTGACAAATGTAGTTCTAGATTGGTATGAGACCAAGAAGAAGCCAATATCTAGGATAGAAGTCATAGAACTAGGGTTAGGGTTTGGTAGAACCTAGGGTTAGGTTTCAGTAGAACCTGGGTTTAATGGCACTGTTATGTCAAGTAAGAGCGGGGAAGTCGACCAATGTAGGTTTGGAATTTCTTGATTTGAAGAATCAGCAAATTTGGGTTTTGAGTTCAGGTTTCTAGCATGGAATCTTGGGGGGAAATCAAGGGTTTATAGTGAGGTCTTGGATTGATTTTCTTTCTTTCTTTCTTTCTTCCTTTCTTCTTTTTTGGGGGTTGGGGGCTGGTGTGGTTGGTAGATCCAAATTTTGGAGAAAATTGATGGCAAGCAGTAGGTTTGTAGTTTTTCAAGGCTTCGATGGATGGAATGCAATTGAGCTTTGGATGGGGGCAGAAAAGCCTTTGATCCAATTCGGGGTTTTGTGGCTGGCAATATAGGTTGGAACAGGCTCTGGGAAACTTAGGATTAGGCTGTGAGAGAATTAGAATAAGAAGAGTTGGGGTTGGGATATTTAATATACTTCTAGTTTAAGGATATACTGAACAGCAGGTTGGTGAGTCAAAAATGAGTTATTATTGATGAAGAGTATCCACAACTAGAGAGACCTCCGAGAATTTGGATATGGCAGCCTTGGGAATGCCTGAAGAATAATTATTATCATTATTATTATTATTTATTTTCTTGAAAAAAGAGAAAAGGGGGGGGGGGGGGTTATCTCTCTGAAGCAGAGAACTGATCATTGAAACTTTCTTACAAACTTATTGTGCCATGCTCCTCAAGAGATACTATGAGTCCAAATTAGATCAGATACTACGACCCAAACCTACATTAGGATCCTAATTAGGATTGGTTTTCAAATTCCCTATAGGATTACAAATAAGAATGTAAATAAATTATAAATAACCTAAACCTAGGCCCACGATTTTGGTACTCAGAGGAAGGGCATCTCTGACTTGATCTAGGATCCCATATCCGATCTGATCCCATCAGATCCAATTTTCCTAGTACTTGCTATGGTAATTGGAGTATTCTGTTCTAAAAAGAATCAACAAAAAGGAGAGGCTGAAATAGAAAGGAGTGATGTGACTGAGGTTAGTAATTGGTATCTTTTATCTCGGTTTTGATGTCAAATTTGGGAGAGGTGGACCTCAAAGAAATACAAGGAAAATAGATCCCTGCAGATCCTTTGATTTGAGGGAACTGAATCATAGATGCTCCTGGGCGCACCGCAAGAATTTCAACATGCCTGTGAACTTCGAAGGTCTGCTGTGGTTTGATGGAAGAATGAATTCACTATGGGCTGGTGGATGGCTGCTAAGGAAGGCAGCCACCCAAAAATCAAATGTCACCGGCCAGCATATGCTAGCACTGATGGCGAATGATGAATGAAAGAGAGAGGTGTTTAGAGATGAGGATTGGGGGCAGTGAAGGACCAAGATTTTTCATTTATTATGTTATAAAACTAAATTATACCGAATCTATTTCTACTATTATTTATACCCTATGCATACATTATTACAAAATTGGATTGGGTGTTCAATGGATCAGGTTGGTTTTTTTTTTTTTTTTTTTGGGGGGGGGGGGGGGGAGGGGGATTTGATGGCTTCAAATTTTAAATTAAGATCTTAATCCTAGCGAATTCGTGTTGTATATTTATTCTTTTGGGGTACATAATTCGTGTTGGATGTAATTTGATCCATTTACACCTTAGCTGCCATATCTCAGACACATCTGTGTCCTCAACTTGCTGTCAACCTCTGAGCTTATTACATAGTCTATGAATGGTTTTCCGCACTCAGTTTTGCAGCTTCAGCTTCTAGTTGTGATAATCACCCAATTACTGTTGCAATGCAGGAGAAAAACCATCATGCTGTTTCTCACAGCCCAAAAACCAGAACGGCTGGATTTGCTGTCTCTTCTGGCCAGGGCTCTCCATCAGACACTGCTAGTTCGAATCGCTGGTTCAAACCAGAGGCCGACTCTGCTTCATCAATCCGTTCTATTCAGATAGAGGAGAAAGCAATGAAGGACCTCAAGCGCTTCTACAGCAGCGTTAAGTTGGTGAAAAATCCTACCTAAGTCATATAATCTCTAACCAGTAGATTTGAAATTCTTTTCTTTTTTTTTTTTTTCTTCTGGGCCAAAGTATTCTTTTCACTTCGGCTATTCTCCCTAGGATGTAAATTTTCTGTACAGATATCTGATTGTACATCAACTGTCGTAGAGTAGGTTCATCATCATCATCTTCATCTTCTTATCCAAATCTTTTCAATATCAAGTCAAGCCCCTTATAAATCATGGCCTACTGGATGGTGTTGAGTCGGGATGGAGTGTTCAGGTTAATGGTTGGAGGAGTTTTTAAATGCAGACCTTTCTGATTCGATGAAGGCTCGACTGTTGACGAAGAACCAGTAAAACAATAACAATTCCAGACGAAGGTGGCTTGGAGAATTTTTTAGACATTTCTCCTCTACAATGCACTCGTAGTTAAAGCTGTGTGATAATGTTAATGTTTATCATCTTTCATTATCGTGAAAGACGGCTTATCGATGCTTTTCAGTTCTTATTGTTACCTTTTTGACTCTTTTATGCTAGTTCATTGTTTACCCCCAAAAAAAAGAGGAAGAAAAAAAAAATGCTAGTTCATTGAGTCTGATCTTTGGTGCTGTGGGGATGGTTCGTGCTCCGAACTCTATAGAGTGTATTATTAGGTTAAATTTGTGAGAATATGCTATTTTGTTGCTCACATTCGGTAAAGAAAAATTACTGTACCTGCTTCCTTCATTGTATTATTGAGAGGGTGAAAACATGTATTGTTATATAATAAAGATAAAAGATGGTGTATGCTTTTTGTTGATGAGGGTTGATAGATGAGATTCAAACAATAAGTTGTTGTACAATGCATATCAAATAATCAGTTGTATACAGTTCATATCAAAAATAGTCTTATAGTTTCTTTGCTTTCATCGTCAGTTATTTAACATATATATATGTGCACTATTGTGCATAGTAGATGATGTTTTGAAGGATTAATACTAAGTTAAGATTATGGAGAACAGCTTTGGAATGAAGATGTTTTAAATTAAGTAGAAAGAATACAAAATATATAGTTTATAACTTTAGTCATGATTGAACAAACAATGAGGTGGTGAAATTTGATAATAAAGAGATTCCTCTAAGTGATTGTTTTAGGTATTTTGGTATAATTATAAATAAAAGAGGTGATATAGAGCAATGATGTTTTTAAAGAATCAAAATAGGGTGAATGAAGTTGAGATGTGCATTTGGGATTTTGTGTGATCTACATATTCTGTTAAAGCTTAAAGAAAAATTTTATAAGATTGTTGTTCAACTAGCTATAATGTACAATGTAGAGTGTTGGGATGTTAAAAGGAATTATATAGCTAAATTTAGTGTAACAAAAATGAGAATACCAATATAGATTAGTGGTAAAACTAAGAAGGACAGGATAAAAAAATTAACATATTAGAGTTGGTTTATAGTTGCTCCCAAAAGTGATAAACTACGAGAAAGTCATTTGAGGTGGCACAACGACACTCAAAAGAGGCCTATAAATGTTTCTATATGTGAAAAATAATCAAAATTGAAAGAACTAAAAAAACTAAGACAGACCGAATATAATTTTAGGAGAATTTTGGTGAGAAATGATATGCATAGTTTAGGCTTTGTATCTAGCATTGTCCTCAAGCAAAAGTGATTGGACGATAAAAATCTATGTAGCGGACTCCATTTAGTCGAGCCAATTTAGTCGAGCCAATGCAATTATTGTAAAGTTAAAGATAATATTAATAATAAAAAATAAAAAATAAGAAGATTTGGGAAGATAAAAATGAAATAGAGGTTGAGTAGTAAATGCAAAAACTGCAGCTTTGAAGGTTCAATTATTGCTTTAGCTTTTTGGCCTATATGCCCTCTCACACCTAGCAACCAAATTTCATAGTATCTGATTGTAATCCAAAAATGCAGAAATTGCAGGTTAATGTCATCAAAGTGGGTCCCTTTCACACTGCACTGAACAGTCTTATTGTATGATTGATAATTTCCAGAGTCATGGTGAGCAGGGAGGAAAGCTGAGGAGATTTCTTCTTTTCAATGCTTCCATCTAAAACGGGCCAAAGCCCTAAAAAACATTGTTGTCAGCTGCCTTAAGTGCTATATAAAGGTAACAAAAGTTGGAAGCAGTTGGGCCTCTAAGAGAAGGGCTTTTTTTTTTGGGTTTTCTATCATGATAACAGAAGTGGGTGGGCCCTTTATACGTGTCAATGTTGTGGTCATCAGTTATTGAGCCCACATGAAACTCCAATCGAGTGTCTGACCCCACACTAACCAAAGTGGGTGGGCCCAGATTGGAAATCACTGCAAATGTTAAATAGATAGAACCAAAGATCTCCCAATTCCTTGTTCCGAAAAGAAGAAAAATCATTGCTTAAAATCATGTGAATAATCATCTATCTACTTCTTTCCTTCTTTTTGTTTTCTTTTAGTATTCCTGAACCAAAGTGGTGCTTCTGAGTGAAGAGGAAGGAAAAACTTAAGAGAGAGAGAGAGAGAGAGCAGTGAATTTGTGTATTTGTTATGGAACAGGCCGACACAGATCTTGATTCTCACCCATCTTATTTCCTGTAGCTTGAAAGTAGTGTTGAGCGTTTTACAGAATTTTTCCTAGGGTTTTCTTTTTTCAGTTGAATCGGACCAGTTCCTGGTTTCCTGGCCGTTCCTAATTTCACCCTTATATGGATACTAACAAATTGATCGTGTCAATTCAGCTTATGCTAGTAAAGCTGTCGATTGGATGTCTAAGTCTACGCTCAGTCCTTAAGTGCTCCATGATGTCTTTTCAAAATGTTCATTTGGGTTTGGAGGAGGTTCTTCTGGTGAATCATGATGTTGGCTTTTGTTAGTTTTTCTTTGGGTTCTTGTAGACGCGACTAGATGGTTTAAGTGCTCAATTGGTCGGTCTTTTCTGAGAACGATGTTCATTATGAGAATCGTTTTCTAGCAATTTTAACAAAAAACGGTAGTGTGAATATAATTTTAACCATGTGGTAAAATTTACACACTGAGAGCGGGAATGAGTGGAATTTGTGTGAATGAAGCTTGGGTGAGTGTCTTTCTTAATGTAATTTTGACGTAATTTTTGTTTTTAAGAATAACGAAATAAGTCAAATTTGTTTTGCAAAAAGCCTTTCTCAGGCACAAAATTGGACTGATTCGTACGCTTTTTGAAACTGTTTTTGACCCTTTACCAAACATGCCCTAAGGGATTGACTTTTCTATTTCCCCCTGTTTGTCTCATGCATTGATTCATTGATTCATTGATTCATTGTAGTGGTTGGAAGATTAACATAGGTACCATTATGATCTACCGAGGCAAGCTAACCGCCTCATTGACTCTTGCACATAGATGGCTCTTTTGATTCCAAATAAGATAGATTGGACCATCTCCTATCCTAGGCTCTTATTATAGATGCATGTATCATGGATTCTTTGGCTTCCACTTTTTTTATTGGAGTACAAACAACCTCTCGTTGTGAAAGTAAAATTAAGCGTTTAAACATTATGATGAAATACATAAAACAATAATTACATCATCACAATTTTTGTTTCATTTAAAAATTTTCCTTTTGGTTCAAAGTTAACCTATGAGAATTTGACTGCATCATCACATTTTTTCATTATGTTCTTCCTGTTGGTTCAAAGTTAACCTCTGAGAATGTGATGGTCTCTCTCTCTCTCCACATGTAGATACTCAAGCAAAGACACACTGAATATCAACGATAGTGATAACATAAGGTGGAAGTAGTGATTCTCTAATTGATTGGGTTAGGTTATTGGGATTCCTCAACAAAGTTTTCATTCCTATTACTTTCATACTTAGTGTGATGGGATGGGTTTGTCTCTTATCTGTCTATTCAATAGTTAAGGTAATTACCTTGTTCAGAAAGAATATTTACAGCCACAGAGGCACGATGGTGGTAGTGGTGAGTGGTGAATGAGAGAATCCTTTCCTTTTACGATTGATAGAGAAATCCTCATTGGTGTTAGCTTTTTCTCTCTTTTTATGTGAGCTCAACTTTTATACATAAAGAAATGAAGCCCGAGGACAACTATGTACGCCTCCCATGCTTCCTTGTCTCTCTCTCCCTCTACTTCCCTCTTCTCTTTCTTCGTTATTTTCAGTGATTCTTTTTTTCCACAGTGATAGCCTGTAAAAGTCTTAAGCACTCTCTCTACACCCATAAAAGCCATAGAAGAAGACAACATCATCCCCCAAAATCTACCAGCTTTTCCTTATTTTATTCTCCATATGACCTGTCTATCATGTGCTTTTCTTAACTATTGCTTCTCCATACCTCTCCTGCCTCTTCGTTTAAAAGCTCTTAATTTCCTCCATTTCAGTTAACATTGGTTCTTGTATGTGAGATATGGGAGAGGTTATTTGAGAACCTGCGAGCTCTGCAGCCTAGCTAGCTAGCTAGTTATCTATAGTGGGTTTGATTGAAAAGAAAGAACAGATTTGCAACTAGGAAAGTAGGTGTTTGGAATGAGGTTTGATCCAAGATCCTTCGGTATAATCGTCTATCTTTACCTTCAATTTGATTCCATATCATGGTTTCTTATAGTGGAGTGATCTCGGACCAGGCTTCATTCCTCACACGAGGCTTTCCATCAAAAGGAAAACAGGAGAAGCTTTTACGGTGATCATGATCCAGCTTTAATAGATGCACCATGTATCTGTCTCGAACCCACTAAGGCACTCTCCATGGAGCTCTAGAACATGGTCCGCTCTTCGATCAGAAGGAACTGATCTAGGTAAGTTTCGCTTTTTCCTTATCCAAACCCTCTTCGGATCTCTGCAAAACCCTTTGCAGCTTAAGAAGTGATGAAGTAATAAGCATCATCATCTTCTCTGCTTAGGTTTTCCCTTTAGCTTCAGTAGTCTCTATAGAGAGTTTACCTAGGGTTTCTTTTATTTACTAAAAGTTTCTTTATACTGCCCTGTTAAAATTGAAGAAGTTCTCCTTTTTTTGGTTTTCTTGGAAACAACAAAGCATTATTCCACATGATGTTCATCTCAAGAGTAAAGGAATTATGTGGGAACTTATCATTATCTTCTTGGGTTTTTCTATTTGGAGTTTCTCAAAATTCCATCTCAACAGTATTTTCAGTTGTCTCTTTGTTTATCAACTTCTTTGGTTTTCTGTCTCTCATCTTTAATTATTTATTTGATTGTTTCTATTGTTCGTCCTACACTATAAAAGAAACAATTCCTGATTGTTATTCCAGTACTAATGAATCAGTACTGTTCCATAGTTAGAGAAACAACAGTTGGGCCTTAGAGAGGTCCAGGCTCAATTTTAATGATGCTTTGGGAATTCCTTGTACGCCAATGATCAGATTCTGAATCATAGAGTACTGTTTGTTTATGTATTTCTTTGTGTGGGCTCTACTCTTTAGCTTATCTTCTTCTTCTTCTTCTTCTTCTTCTTCTTCTTCTCATCGAGTGGTTCTCATTATTTCCTTCTTATTTCAAACAAAAAGAGTATTTTGAAGGTTTTTGAATTACTTAATCACATTTGATATACAGTCTTAGTAGCCATTGTATGTAAAAGCTCAAATCATATTTGATGGAAGGTACCCTCACATGTATATGATAGAAACCAGAAGATCTCCAGTGCAACGAGTGTGAAACCATTTTCCTTATACTCTTTCTCATGTGTAAGTACACTACAGAAAAAACCAGACTGTGTTAATATATAAATATCAAACACAAAAACTCATACAAAAGAAGAGATGGAGATCGTGGTTAGGAACAAAATATACAAGGCAACTGAATGGAAAACAAGGTTCGTTCTCTGTTCTACTACCGGACTACCCTAATGGAGGAACTTCAATCCAATATGCTTGTTGTAGATCTAGATTTTGTTCTTTCTGTGTGCAAAGTCTTTTGGGTTTTCAGCTGTGAGGATCTCCCCTGCTGATTGGGTACGTATATCCTTTGAGGCTTGTACTGTTTCTTGTTTGCCTACGTTCTCCCAGAAAGAATGAAACTTTTCCATAGCTCTGAACTTAATTTTCATCTTTATTAATTAGCAGGTGGAGATACATGAGTAGTTCATAACCATGCAGCTATAATGACCTATATTTCCAGATATATAGTGATAATATTCCTGTAACTTGCTATCTTATCAGTAAGTCTCTTTGGGTTTCTTTGATTATTACTTTTATACTTACTAGCTGCAAATTTATACGTGAAAATCCTTTAAAAAAAATATCTGGTGCATTACAGTAACAAGCCTTGCACATATAATAAGGACATGTTAGGTTACTATTTAATTATTTGCTAGTACCGTAACCAATCTCAACTCTCAAGTTCTGCTGCAATTTTTGTTGTTTCAATCTCTTCAATAAGAACACAAGATGAAATGAAGACATTAACTAAGGCTCTCTTTCTTTGTGTCTATATTTTGGAATGGAAGGTAGGGTGTTAGGTGGAAAGGATGCATGTGTTTGTGGACGATGGTGCGCATGCATGAGGCTGTGTGCGTTTCCCTCCTAAAGTCATTCATTTTCTATGTTTCTTGTTGCATAGAAGTTTGCATATGACTTACGCTTGGAATAAGACATGATAGGCTCTGCACCTGCACAGAATGGGTGACTTTTTCAGTTGCAGATCCTCTCCAGAGATGCGTGCAGCACAGTTCGCTTGTGGGATGCCCATATATTGTAAACCCTAAAATTCCTGAGCTTACATGTATGGTTTTAACTCAAATAAAATTTCAGCAGATGACAAAGTAAAGTTTGGGAAAGCTAAGTAGGACTCTTTTGTGTTCTGGGAAACCAGTTGTATTGTGTAAATTAAAGCGTCATTGTATGATTTTGTACTGAGAGATTGTTTCTTATCTGGAAAGGGTGTTTGATAAACTCGTTTTGAAAATGAACGCGCATAAAAACAAAGGTTGTCGATCAAGTACACAAGACAAGAGAGAGCAAAGTTTACATAGTTTGCTAGCAGGGGTGGTATGAGAGATTCACCATCCGAATTATATTCATATGAAAACGTTTTACATGTTCTATAAATTTTTTTCTTAAACCCACTTTTCTCATCAGTTCATTCTTTAAGAAGCAATTCAAAAAAAAAAAAAAAAAAAAAACCTATACAAAGAATAAAATATAATGCACGCATACATGAAGTACATGAGTGGATATTTGAGTATATGGTTATCGTGGTACTGTCCTCATGATATTTTGTCTTAATTGATTATACTATGTAACCATGAAAATTGTCATCAAAGTTTCCTGAATACAAATAAATTTTCACAGACCGAGAGGCTAGTGCTTATATGATTTACAGTAATGGTTGTCTAACTAAATGTGAATATAATTGGACGTAAGAGACTTTTAAGCAAGCAATGTTATATCATCCATGGCAAGCATGGTTTTTACCCACTGTTTTCAACCATTTAATGATTCTCATTTAACTTTTCAAATTTGATTTTATGGAAGACGTTTGTGCCTTTGGGATTGATTTGTAAATAAGAATAATATAAAGTGATTTCAAGTGGATGGCTTAGTTGGTAAAGACCAGCATACTATATTAAGAAGTTAATTAAAGTTTGAATCTTCTTGAAGTCAAGATTAAATCCTGTAAAAATAAAAAGTTCTCTCCTTACATATTAAACTACCCGTATGAGGATTACTCATAGAAAACAATTTAATACTCCTACACTGAAGGGTGATTACGAAGAAAAGAAATGACCAGAAGATGTGATATATTGTTTTCAGAAAGGAAAAAGGGAATACAAAAGAACTCAATAGAAACATTGCATATAATGTGTATGCGCACTTCTTTTTGTTTTTTTGTTGCCAATCCCAGTTTCCAAGACTTTGCTATAACTAATCTGGTGTTCGACCCGGATTGCACACTTGGCTGTGGTGGGTGAGTCTCCGAGCGGGGATTTTTGCATCCACAAGGTTTCGATACTAGAATCTTGCTTAAGGTGACCAACCTGCTTACCACTTGGACCAACCCCCGTTGGTGTGTATGCACACTTCTAGTGTATTAGTATTAGAATGGGTGTCGTTAACATAAAAATCAAACATCACATTGGATTCATTGCGGATATTGATAGAATCAGCCACTTGCCCTTAATAATTGTCAAAATATGTATTTTTAGACTATTCCTTGCCTATATAGTGCATAAATCCATATGATATTGCCAATGTACAATATATAACACCGATGCCTAGAACCATCGCTTTACATTAGCACTTTCTTGTATGTAATATGCATGTATCTCTTTCATCTCATAATAGAAGTAAGGGATAATTACTGTTGCCCCCCTGTACTTTGATTTTATTACTAATAAAACCCTGTTCTTTACAAAATTACTGTTGCCCCCCTTCCTCATAACGGTGTTAAGTAGCCGTTAAGTTTGAATATGTAATGTCCACTTTGTCCTTCATTAAAATTAAGAAATCAAAAGACGATACTACCCCATTTATAAAAACCAGATTAAATGTCAATTTTACCATAACTTCATTTATTTTGAATTAAAAAAATATTGGTTTTCCACCTTCACTAAACTTATTTATTTTGAATTAAAGAAATTGGCAAAATTCAAATTCGATTTGGTTTCCCACCTTCTCCTCTAGCATACGTAGGGAAGGAAACCACAATTTTTTTTATTTTTTTTGGGGGACTGGTGCTTTTTTAATATTGTAAACAAAACGTAACACCTCCCCATGGGAGTTTAGACTTTTAACCGCTTTACTAACCCACCATTGACGAAACCACAAAATCTTGTCAGAGAAGGAATTAACAAAGTAGGTGATATTCAGTTTCTAAATTTGAGTTGAATTCTATCTTCCCTCCTCTTCGGTTTCTATTTTAAATTTATTCAATTATTATTTCTTTATTTTGGTGATTTTTTTTAGAGTAAAACAGATTATGATAATTTTTTTCTCTACAATTAATTAAGGGTATTACTGTAACTTGACAAAAGGGCAAATAAGTAAAGAAATAAGTAAAATGGTATTTTGGGATTTTCAAAAAATATGGAGATGCCACATCATCAGTAAACTAACGGAACTTAACAGTAGGGGGCATTAGTAATTATAGACAAAGTTAAAGGTTGGATTAGTAATTTTTCAAAATACAGGGGATACATTAGTAATAAAATCAAAGTACAGGGAGGCAATAATAATTATCCCTAGAAGTAAATATGTCATTATTATAGGAGAAACAGAGAGAAACCTGCCCTTTTTCTTATGACACCAAAAAAAAACGAAACGAAATACGTTACATTACAGTTAAGGAATAAGTCAAAAATTAAAGGACACGTGCATGCCTTTGCTACTCCTAGTTCCTACATGATGCGATCGGACAGCGCAGGAAGTCTTCTGAAGAAATTCAATGCCGGCGGTGGCATTCGATCTCGGAACATCGGATGGCGTAGATAATAAAACCCCGCCGCCATTGCTGCCATCTTCGTAGGTATCAAATACATTAACATCGCCACCACAAAGCACAACCCCACGAATATGCCAGTCGCCCTTGGATCTCTCCACGTCACCAGCGCCTGTACCCTCTCTCCCTGCGTTGCCAAATCACCCAATAATGTCTGCACCCTCGCCCCTAGCGTCCGCAGCTTATCGTATCTCACTCGCACCACTTCCGATGATCTATTGGTTGGCACTGTATCAAACTCCTCGTCCAGCTCTTCCTGATCCACTGCATCCACCTGTGAAATCTTAGGGCAAAGGTGAGGCAATGGGTCCTTCGCTCGAAACCTATAGTTCCATGCACCGATCACGAAAACGTAGAATGCTAGCGTTGGGATTATTAGATCTGGGAACCAAACCAGCATCACCAACAATGCATGCACCAGCAGCGTAGCTGTTGGGTTCTTCCATGTACGCGTATCTTCCACCCATCGGACCACGTCGATCACTCCAGCAACCACATTGATGATTCGGTACCAATTCGCACGTACCTTTCTCATGCTAAAAGCTTGTGAATCGGCATCAAGCATGTATAATACCACTTCACGCCTCACCGGCGGCTCTGATCTTGACAGGTGTTGGGCCACGATCTTCGCCGCTGCGTTCCTTAACATTTCTTGTTGAAATACTCCGAGTGGTTTGATATGGTGCATTCTCGGCATCATCGGCTGCGTGTACACGTGTATCAGATCAAGCGTGGGAACCGCAGGTACGAACCGTACAGCGATCTCTATGTCTCCCATCTTCTTCGCTCCCGTAGGCGACAACAGAAGCAATGGATACGTATTCCTATACTTACGACCCTTTTCCAACGTTGAGATACGTATCCGAATCTTACCGATACGGAAATCGGGTCGCATCACGGAGGGTTCTTTAGAACCGTCCGTTTCGTAGATTCCCCAGCTGTCAAAAACTCCTATAGAGAGCACTGTACAAGGATCGTATACCCTCCATGTGTATTGCTCGTTCCACTTGGGATCCAAGCTGTCAGCGACCGTACGCGTCCGCACCCATTTCTGACCATACTTGGCGACGGCATAAGCATCGGTGGATCCCTTGCCGTCGATTGTCTTCATGGGGAGAAGATCCTTGCATGCGATGATACCAAGCTCCACCGTACCAACTGGGGGCTTCCAGAGCTGCCTTGCCGTCGGACGGAAATCGCTGGACACGTGAGCCGCTTCGTCCATCACGTGATATCCTCCATCGAAGCATAGGCGGAGGTGGATACGCCCCTTGTTAACCTTCTTCTCACCATCCTCGAGGCCAAACCACCGTGATACAACCTTCCGGTCATCCACGCGCCTTTCGATCGTTGCTAGTCGTATGCTGGCGATACCCAAAACAGGCGATTCCTTTGATTGGCGGTTTTCCAGATAGAAAACTAGTTCATCTCCGAAAGGTTCGGCAGCGACGAATAAGAGATCCTCGTTCCATGTCGGCGATCCGTTACGACTGACAGAGACTTTAGTCTTCAGTGCCTGGAAACCTAATTTAGCTTTGACTTGAAAGCTGGATTCCCTTAACGCCGTACCCTGCAGAATGTCTTGGGCTTCGATGACCGTAGCTCTTAGGTACCACAGCTTCGGCGAGAGATAGACCTTGGAACGTGCACTAACGTTGCCAGCAGTATCACTTTTCCACGCGTCGGAGAAGGACTCATCAGCCTGGGTGCCAATCCACGTCGCCAGCATGAGATCTCCATTGCGGGAGCCATTTCCTTCCAACCTGTACCATTGCGGAGCTAGTGGGCTATCTGGTGGGTCCCGTAATGGGATCTCTGTTACGTCGAAGCAAATCCCTCCGAGGAACTTCCCTGCCACATCGGAGTCCAAGTTGGAACACGACGTGGGCACGTCCAACACGGAGACTTCCAGCGTGGTGGCCAACTCGGGGGAATCGCGGCTGAAGGCGAAAGTCTGGTCCCACTCGAAGTAGTTGCTTTTCCGGGCCGGCTTGGTTTGTACCTGAGTACTAGAAACGGCGATGTCGACCACCGGGTAACCTTTGGTGGGAAGGAATCGGGCCTTGACGACTCGGACGAACAAGTAGTGCATCTTCTCCACCAAATCATAAGTGCATCGCTCGTTTGAAATTCTTTCTGAAGGATCGGACGTGAAATTCAGATTATCCGACATTTGTGGCGGGTAGATCGGCCGAGGGTGGTTGAATCGGGTAACTTTAGATTCGGGAGCGGATACTCTCTGAAACTTTACTTCAGGCAATGGGACCACTGTGGGCGGATCAGCCTGGTTTTCAGTATCAGGAGGCGTGGGTTCTGGTGGTGGGTCCACCGGATTTTCACTTACTTCGGGTTCTGGGTCTTTTGCTGGTTCAGGGGTAATTTCCGGTGCCGGTGGTGCAGGTTCCTCCGCTGGTGGTGGTGCTGCCTCCGCCGGGGGTGCGGGGTTAGATTCCGGCGGTGGTGGCTCCGATGACGTGGCATCGACATTAGCCTTTTCCTCTACCTCCTGTGCTGGCGGCTCCCCAGACGGTGGTGGTTCAGATACTTCAGCCGCTTCTGGTGGATTATCTTTCTCTTTCTCATCCTTCACTTCCTCCACCGCGGGTGGCGGAGGAGCCTCCGGAGCTGGCGGAGGGTCCACCACATCTACGTAGTAAATCCTCAAACCAATCTCACCTTGCACCCAATTGAAAAAGCTTTTCTTTTCTAAGGGAAAGAAAATCAATGCCTCCTCACCTTTCCGCACAAACTGGTTGGAATTCAACCTGATCCGACCCAAGAAATTGTTTCTCTTGGTCGGTCCAACACGGCGATCATGGTAGACATCAAGCTCAAGCGTATCACCGAACACATCAGATGGGCCTCCGGCGTTGAACTCTAGCACTTCATTCCATGTAGGGTTTAGGTCACGAGGCAGTGTCTGGGTTCGTTTCCGCTGGCCATGGAAATCAACAACAACGTATGGACTGGAAGCTCCGTGCCCATCCTTGGGTTGGAGATTGTGGGCTTCAACCACCTCCACGATGAGCTTCTGAACAGTAGCCATGGCGATTGTTACGTTATTGCATGATTTAGCAGAATTTCAAGAAAGAGAGAGAGAGGGAAGAGAGGCAAGTGTGTATAAGGTGATTGGATTATAAAAGAGAAGGGAAAGTTAAAGAAACAAATGAAAGACAGAGAAGAGATGGTGTTGGGTTAGTGGATCTCTTAGGTGTAACCGTGTAGGAAACGGAGGAAAAGGAAGAAGAGACGATAGGAAAGGTGCTTAACTTCATGTGCAAGCAGCCTTGGGGAACGGGTAACACCAGTCTTTTCTTCTGCTTGTGATGATAAAAACATATACTTTGGCCGGCTAATGGGTTGAAAGATTCTTCCTGAATTGCTTTTTTATCTCCATTTCTACTGTGAAACCTCCATCTCTACTCTGTTTTCTTTTCTCTCTCTTTATCATATTTTGATTTGTTTACGCATTTGTCTGTTAAAGGTGCTGGGAGTGGTGTTTACTTTCCAAAGATAAGTATCTTTTCTGTCACCGACCTTGGACCCATGGGACTATTGGATCTGCGTGATTGAACCTTCCCTTTTTTCTTTTTGAATTTCACACCCCATTGTTTCTCTCTGATCTTTTCTGCATGAGGTAGATCAGAACCCAAAATTCTGCTAGGGAAGATCTAAACTAATGATCAGGACTTGAAATTAAGGATATCCAGCAACGATTTGTAACTTTGAATTATATTGAAGGTTTGTAGTAAGGTGCAAGCTCGTTAAGAATCTTGTATTGTATCTTTAAGAGACAAGTTTTGCCTTGATAGTACTAATCCATGCATTCCTCTTTCTTATAGTTCACTCAAAGTCTGAACAGGATTTGGAGTCAAAATTTTAACCTTAATAGTTTTATAGGAATTTGGTCTCTTCTTGAAATTTTCTGACTTCGTTTCTCCATGGTTTCTCATGATTAAGAATGGTTTGGTTTTGTCAATATATTCACACTACTTATTAATTTTATTCGCTAAACTTTTTCCACCCTTATCTTATCTTATAAGGGTCTTTTTTTTCACTTTATGCTTTGTTGAATACATTGATTACTTGTTGTACCAAAAAATACAACAATCAAGTTGCTAAGCATCAATTTTTTTGGGTAAAAGCTAAGCACCAAAATAAGATCTATAAAACATAGAATACTAACATTACTTTAGGGTCTATTTGGTTATTTGAATCTAGGGGATTTCATTTCAATTGAAGATTTATATTTGTTTAGTTGTAAAGCATCTCTGGATTCATGATATTAATCTAGGGATTTCACTCTTTTGTCTAAAATTGTGAATTAAGTCATTCATCGGTATTGGGTGAAATCCATGGATTTCACCATAAGTATAAAATTGATGAAATTTGCAGATTCATGCTAAGTAACCCAATGGAACTCTATGAACTTCGATAGGTTTGAGGCTAACCAAACAGTTACCATGAATCTGTAGATTTGAAATTTATAGATTTAAAATCGCATTTCATTTTAAATTCTTGATTTCATTTCAAACCGCCCTTACCAAATTTATAATGATTAAGCCTATGCACCAATGGTAAAAAATCAATTTTATCTAAATAGCATTTTATTATAATTATATTGCAAGATCAATTGATTTTTTTAGGAAACAAAAAAAATGGAAAACAAAGTATATAAAAATATAAAGACAGTGACAACAATATGTGTAGTTCTTTCTCTGCCTAGCAATCGAGTGATTTCTATTCAACAACAAAAGGGTGGATGACATACCACCCATCCTTTGGCTTATCCGCTTGATTTCTTGATATAGAGGAATTGATAGAGAGAAGTCTTCCTAGGTCGTTGGTTAACTAAATAACAAATTTAGGGTTCTCTTCCTCCTCCCCATCCGCTCCTTGGTGGAGGGAGCCAATCAGGCTAAGTCCGTTATGGGCTGATTAGAATTGGGCCTGGGCCTGGGCTGGGCTAAGGATATAGGATCAAGCCTTAAAAGTATACTAATGGGTCTAACGATTGTACAAGCGTTTCAAAAAAACCAAGCCCACGTGGACCCTTTTCCAACCCAAACTGCTGATCCAGCAACTCGAAGGGGAAAGTATTTCCAGCCAATGTGTGTTGTCCATTTTAATGGGGAACATTCAAGTTCAACTCACCAACCAAACGTTAAAGCCACCTAAACTGGAACAATATCATGTCTATTTTTGACAAGGAAATGGTCCATCTATTTCCTTGTAGATGTGTGTCATGTGTCCTATGGTTGAAATTCATTTATAGTCACATTATATGGCACACATCTAAAAAAAATTGATGGTCCATTTATGACAAAGAAATGGACCTGATAAATTTCTCATCTAAACTTGAGTTGGGTATATATATTTTGATACACATAGGTATAGTTGAAAAAGTTATAAAAATGAGAAAAAAAAAAAAAAAAAAAACTGAAACTGAGTGGTTAAGATTCACTCATTCTATTTTAATCGTAGTTCAATGCTGCGCAATAAAAAATTTTATCCACCCGAATTGAACTTGGATGTTGCATGTTAAACATGCATTACTTGTTGCCAACATTGGAGATCGAATTCCCTCATAAGATTGTGCCGTGGCATTTAAGTAATTCAACGGTCAACCAACAAGAGTTTAAATAAAATTCAAATTTATGGATGGGTTTAAATAACATTTAATTTTAGTTTGAATTGGGTAACCGTTGGATTACTTAAATGCCACATGACACAATCCTAGAAGGAAATTGTGAGGAATTGCGGAAAGAAATTACAGAGGAGGTGAATCCGTCAAATTGAACCTAGTCAAACCGAACCTAAAGTCAGTAATGCCACGTGGCACGTGACTTCCATTTTAGTGGCAGTGGACTGTAAAACATTTTAGGTTGTCTCTTCTCAGTTAGTCAGTTCCTTCCGTTACAGAAAGAGAAAGGAAATTCAGTGGACTGGAAAACATTTTAGGTTGTCTCTTCTCAGTTAGTCAGTTCCTTCCGTTACAGAAAGAGAAAGGAAATTCTCTGGATTCGGTCCCCTTACAGAAATAGAAATGGAAATTCTCTGGATTCGGTCGCAAATAATCTGTTTATTTATTTATTTTTCCATTTTCTCAAAACTTCACTCTTTTTTAATTATTAGTTTTGTCCTTTCCGGGAAGCTTGAGGAATCGAAGTAATGAAGTCGGCGTCAGGAGTGACAGAACATACTCAGCGGAACTCGGGGATGGAAGGGATCGGAGAGAAGAAGCTGGTTTTTGCTATCAATGGCGAGAGATTCGAATTATCCAGCATCGAACCTTCTACTACTTTGCTTGATTTCTTGCGCTCTCGGACGCGTTTCAGAAGTGCTAAGCTTAGTTGTGGCGAAGGTCACTTCTTTCTCTCTGCTTATCCACCCATTCGATCATCGGTTTTTTACCTCGTAATTGCTGTTGGGTTTCTTTCTTTTGAATCTTATGCCGTTTTCTGCCAACCTTCTTTTCCTAGGTATGTTTTGTTGTTTTGTCGTCGGTTCTTGAAACCATTTACTCACTGTTTTATTTATGACAATCATTCATACACTTCCTTTTATCCCCTTTGAGTTGATTCTTCTGCTCAGTTTTGGGTGTTTACGGTTTGGATTTCCTCATTAGTAAGTTGAGGAATTCGACGTGTTCGTGATGGTTAACTTTTCAATGAGGATTTTTTAGGATTCCTGAAGGGATAGAGGTTTCGGACTTATTTGGTTTCACAGAGTAGGACTTAGAGCACAGGATTTCAACGCTTGATTTCTGAAATACCGTGTGGAATGCAGTTTGCTTTCAGATTTAATACAAAACAAATATTTTTGCAGGTGGCTGTGGAGCATGTGTTGTTCTTCTGTCCAAGTATGACCCTGTGCTTGACCAAGTCGAGGACTTCACAATCAGTTCTTGTTTGACTCTTCTTTGCAGCTTAAATGGATGCTCAATTACCACCAGTGAAGGGCTTGGAAACAGTAGAGATGGATTCCACTCAATCCAGCAAAGACTCGCTGGTTTTCATGCTTCACAGTGTGGCTTCTGTACGCCTGGGATGTGCATGTCCCTTTTCTCTGCTCTCTGCAATTCTGAAAAGACCTCAAGACCAGAGTCGTCTCCAGGTTTTACCAAGCTCACTGTATCAGAAGCTGAGAAGGCTATTGCTGGCAATCTCTGTCGGTGCACTGGTTACCGACCAATTGCTGATGCCTGCAAAAGTTTTGCAGCTGATGTTGATTTGGAAGATCTGGGTCTTAATCGTTTTTGGAGTAAGGGGGAGAACAAAGATGTTGGTAGATTACCCTCTTATAGGCATACAAATGGCGTTTGTACTTTTCCTGAGTTCTTGAAAAAAGAAATAAAAAACAATACCCTTTTGAATATAAGAGATCATTCCTGGCATAGTCCTGTTAGTGTTGAGGAGCTGCAGAGCCTATTGGGACTTGAAGAAGCAGACAACAAGACACGGGTAAAACTAGTTGTTGGTAACACCGGAATGGGCTATTACAAAGAGCTTGAGCACTACAACAAGTACATTGATCTAAGTCATATCCCTGAGCTTTCTATCATCAGAAGGGATAGCACAGGGATTGACATTGGAGGAGCTGTTTCAATCTCCAATGTCATCAAAGCTTTGAAGGAAGAAAGCAAAGGTATTCCTGGATATGAAGAAGCAGTCTTTAACAAAATTGCTGATCATATGGATAAGATTGCCTCTGAGTACATCAGAAATACTGCAAGTTTGGGGGGCAACTTGGTCATGGCGCAAAGAAATCAATTTCCTTCAGATATTGCAACTGTACTTCTTGCTGCAGGTGCATCTGTAGATTTACAGTTTGGAACCAAAAGATTAAAGCTTACATTAGAGGAATTCTTGGAGAGCCCTCCCATTAATTCTTTAACCATACTCCTGACTGTTAGAATCCCATTTTGGGAACAAATAAGAAATGTTTCCTCCAAAATCCAAATCAGTTTGATCTTTGAAACCTATCGGGCTGCACCAAGACCCCTTGGAAATGCACTGCCCTATCTCAATGCTGCATTTTTTGCTCAGGTTTCTGAGTATGAAGATTGTGATGGAGTTATCTTGGAAAGCCTACACTTGGCTTTTGGTGCCTATGGGACTAAACATGCAATAAGAGCAAGGAGGGTTGAGGAGTTTTTAACTGGCAAATTGCTTAGTGTGGCTCTTCTATTTGATGCTGTTAAGTTACTCCGGGAAATTATAATACCTGACGACCATGTTTCACATCCTGCTTACAGGTCAAGTTTGGGTGTTGGTTTTCTTTTTGATTTTCTTCGTCCTCTGGTTGCTGGGGTTGGTGAAATTCTAAGGGGTGGAAATGGAGCTATTAATGGCATCCCAAATGGCAACAAACTGGAGAATAATTTTCATAAATTGGATAATATTAAAAAGCCAAGTTTGCTCTCCTCTGCAAAGCAGGTGGTGGAAGTTGTCAGAGATTATAATCCAGTTGGTGAACCAACAGCGAAGGCTGGTGCTGAGATCCAAGCTTCTGGTTTGTATAACCAAATTTATATTTTCTATCTTTTTCTTCTTTTTGGTGTTTTTTTGCCTGTACTGGGAGTGAGGGATACTAAACTTGTCCATGATTGTCCTATCTTTGTGAAAGGGTTTCTTGTTGCTTATCTGCAAAAAGAGATGGATTTTTGTTCATTTTCATCTTTCTATTTCTTTCTTGTTTAATAATAAGAAAGCCTATGATCACACCTATATAATCAATTATTCTTTGGTAAGAGAAGAAATTTTTGTGTGTTTCTCTGGCCTGTGTAATCATATGGTTGGTTGCACTGAGGTTGCCATCATAATGAATTCACCCCCCCCCCTTTGTGCATGTAGGGAGGTTGGCTTCTTCGTAGCATAAGGGTACATAAATAGTAGCATGAACCTAGTTGAAACTTCCATACGCTTAGATTACGTAATTGCCCCTTGTCTCATTTGGTCCATTCATACTGTAGGGGTAAAAACATGGTTTTACACGCCTTTGTTGAAAATTTCCTGTGCTTAAATTACATTATTGTTCCTTGTTTTATTCAGTCCATCATGCATCTCAGAGGGTTACAACTTACAACATCATGTAACCAGGAAGGGTTGCATGGAGAATATCCCATTTTCACTCTTAAAAGGGAATGAAAAAGTTGTATGGAGCTTAAGAAGGAGAAGAATCAGTAGCTTTTTATTGGATTATCCAATTAAATTTTTTTACGTCTTCTGTTAATTGGTGTTGCTCTCATGTTTGAATTTCTATATTTTGATAATTAGGTGAGGCTGTTTATGTGGATGATATTCCTTCACCAAAGGATTGCCTTTATGGATCATTCATTTCCAGCACAAAACCTTTGGCAAGAGTAAAGGGTATTATGCTGAAATCCACATCATTATCAGATGGAGTTGTGGGGGTTATTACAGTTAAAGGAATCCCAAAAGGAGGGGAAAATGTTGGAGCTCAGAGTATTTTTGGTACGGAACCTTTATTTGCTGATGATTTTACTCGGTATGCAGGCCAGCCAATTGGATTTGTGGTAATTATGATTAGGTTCATCTGGAATTATATATAATGTATATTCATTTTATGATATTTTTTGGGGGGAGTAATTTAGTCGCTGAAAGCTTGTGTAGGTTGCGGATACACAGAAACATGCCAACGTGGCTGCCAATTGTGCAATGGTTGAGTATGACACCGAAAATCTAGAACCACCTGTTTTGACAGTTGAGGAGGCTGTTGACAAATCCAGTTTTTTTGAGGTCCCTCCATTCCTAAGCCCAAAACCCATTGGCAATTTCTCCAAAGGAATGGCAGAAGCAGACCACAGGATCCTCTCTGCTGAGGTGATTCTCTTATTCTTCTTTTATTTAAGGCATTGACTGTAGACTGGTAGCACAACTAGGACCCAACAATCCCAAAGTATGTACTATGAGTTAACTTAGAACTCTGCTTTTTAATTCAATTTTTATGAACTGCTCCTGTTTAAATATTTATTTATTTTTTGATGTTGTAAAAGCATTTATTCTTTGCCTTTTCTTCTCCCAGCACTGGATGTTTTTCTTCCAGTTTATCCTTTAAATGGTGACAGTTCACACATGAGCTATTGCTCCATTATGGCTGTCTTTGTGGCTAAGTAATTCTTAGAGTAATCAATCAAGTCTCCTACTATTAACTACCTTGATGTCATTTTTGAACGGTGATTTGCAGATCCAACTTGGATCACAGTACTATTTCTATATGGAGACACAAACTGCCCTTGCTGTACCAGATGAAGACAATTGCATGGTAGTTTACAGCTCCTCCCAGTGCCCTGAGAATGCACAGATTGTGATTGCAAAATGCCTCGGTTTACCTCATCATAATGTCCGTGTTATTACTAGGAGGGTTGGAGGAGGATTCGGTGGAAAAGCCATAAGGTCTCTGCCTGTGAGTATCCCTATTCTATGGTACCTAGAAATGGGCCTTGGAAACAGATGTAGAGACATTTTTCTTAGTTTTGCCTTCTTTAATTGAACAGTATCCTTTGGCAACTCAGGACTTGTCCTTCAGTGAACACCTTTTTTTTTTCCCCCTGTTTCTTACAAATTGTTAAATATGTTTTAGGTGGCCACGGCATGTGCACTTGCAGCCCATAAGCTTCAGCGTCCTGTCCGAATTTACCTCGATCGAAAGACAGATATGAGGATGGCAGGAGGACGACATCCTATGAAAGTAAACTACAGTGTGGGGTTCAAATCTAGTGGAATTATCACGGCTTTACACCTAGATGTATTAATTAATGCAGGTATTTCTGAGGATGTAAGCCCAGTAATTCCACATAATATGATGGGTCCACTGAAGAAATATAACTGGGGAGCTTTGTCTGTTAATATGAAAGTCTGCAAGACAAACCATTCTAGTAAGTCAGCCATGCGGGGACCTGGAGAGGTACAGGCTTCATATATTGCTGAGGCTGTCATCGAGCATGTGGCATCTATTCTTTCCATGGAAGTTGATTCTGTCAGGGACAAAAATCTCCACACTTTTGAGAGTCTTAAAGTTTTCTATGAAGGAGTTTCGGGGGAATCATTTGAGTATACTTTGCCGTCTGTGATGGATAGGTTGGTAAGCTCGTGTGACTTCCACCAAAGATTTGAAGTAATAAGACAATTCAACAATTGTAACAAATGGAAGAAGAGAGGAATTTCACAGGTACCTATTGTCCATCAAGTTATGGTAAGGCCAACACCAGGAAAAGTGAGCCTCCTCAATGATGGTTCAGTTGTTGTTGAAGTTGGAGGGATTGAGCTGGGCCAGGGCCTCTGGACAAAGGTGAAGCAGATGGCAGCATTTGCTCTCAGCCAAGTACTACCTGATGAAAGTAGCAACCTCTTGGATAGAGTACGGGTCATTCAAGCAGATACATTAAGCCTAGTTCAGGGAGGGTTTACTTCTGGTAGTACCACATCTGAGTCAAGTTGTGAAGCTGTTCGACTTTGCTGCAATGCATTGGTTGAAAGATTATTTCCTATCAAGGAAAAGTTGCAGGAGAAGATGGGTACAGTTTCATGGGACATGTTAATTTTACAGGTGACTTTTTCAGCTTTGAAAATTGTTGTGTGCGCCTCAAAACTCTTGTAACCTGTTTGAAGTGTGACCTGCTTTGACATATTCTTATGGCAACCTCAATTACTTGTTTTCTGATATCTGTTATGGACCTTTGAGGCTACACCATAAACCCTATCCACGAACCTAATCTGACCTACCTAAACTTAACCTATTTTGTCCCATAAGTTGGTTCTGATCAAGTTCTTGGAAGAATAAGGCTCCTTGTTGATTATCTCTCAGTTTATAGGACTACATTACATGCAAACATAGATGGTCGTTATGTCACAAAAGGGGAAGAGAGTGACAAAGAATAAAGTTAACAGACATGAAACTGAACTTCATCACCAGTGGACGTTGTCACCCAAATCTGCCACCCATCTCCCAATTTATGAAGTTGTGAGCTTATTTGTTTCAGAAAAACTTTTTATCCTTATCTTGTCTAACAGAACTTCCTTCAATTTGAAAGCTAATATGCTTAACCACTTTAGCTGAGCAGAACTTCATGTGAACCATTTACCAAGTTCAGAAATTGGGTTGAAGAACTGATCAAAACCATTATCCTGTGAGACTGAACATTGGTATAGCATTACTGTGGCCGGTTCCCCAAGAAGACTAATTCACCCCTCAGGCCTTGCATGAGTGGTGGATCAGAGAGGTTTATTTAAGGGAGTTCTATCCCAAATGACCTGCCATATTGACGAGAAAAGACACATTGTTTTTCAATGTTGATAGCTATCAGCAGTTGGCCAGAGGTAACCACCAATTAACAATTGAGTCATACTATTCATTTTGAGTTCTGACAACCAAGGTAGAATCTATTCCAATTAGCTTTTACAATTCACAATCTGAGAGATGTTTCTCACTCTTTTCTATTGGACTAGAAACAGGAAAAATGTTAGTATCATCCATGCTTTTGACAGAGAATTTGGGGATAACTTTTGCACATTTGGTCCCGTGACTCCCGTCATGCATTATCAATCAAATACCCATCCTATTGGTGTTCTAGTATATGGATGTGAAGAATACTTCTCAGAAGGCACATTTTTTTATTACCTCTCGCCACTGCATGCAAACTTTACTTGTTGAAAAAGTAGTCGAAACTCTAGCTGCATAATGTGACTTGAGGAAATGGAGACACAAATTTGTTTCGTAGACTACCATTAGATTGCTTGTATGGTTTTGGGATTAAAAATCAAATTCCCACTTATTTTAAATGCTTCTTAGAAAAGCAAGCAAGACTTCAGAACTGTTGTCTTAAGCTGTATTATATGTTACTTTGAAAGCTTTAGAACATCAAGCAAAGTAATCTTGTACTGGTTCTTTTGAGTCCAAAAATTATCTTTTAACAGCCATAAAACGTAACTGTCAAAATTAACTTGACTCAAGAAATCAATTTCATAGAGAATAGAAAATCTCGAAGGACCATGGTAAAGAGGCAGTTTATTTCTCTTCCTCTTGGTTTTTCTCTCTTTGTGCATCAATTGAATGCATTTACGTTTTGCAGGCATATCTTCAAGCTGTGAACTTATCGGCAAGTGCTTACTATGTTCCTGATGTAAGCTCCACCCAGTATCTAAACTATGGTGCAGCTGTGAGCGAGGTGAGTACAAATGACACATTCTCATGTAATCCCCCCCCCACCCTTTGGTCTTCTCTTG
This sequence comes from Hakea prostrata, assembly GCF_041222555.1. Classification (NCBI taxonomy): domain Eukaryota; kingdom Viridiplantae; phylum Streptophyta; class Magnoliopsida; order Proteales; family Proteaceae; genus Hakea; species Hakea prostrata. The sequence continues at coordinate 17,348,975 of NC_142600.1, read as the reverse complement.
AACTACTATTTGCACCGTGAAGTAGCATTGGTTTTTGTTTCAGCTGGTTTGTTGGCATTGATAATTTGGAACTATCATAAGGATTGAATCCTGAACTAGCATTTTGTAATATATTTTAATACAACAGTAACACTGTTAGAGAAATCAAGAGCAAAGGATTCTTTTTTACAAAATACTAGCTGATCAGAATTGGTGTTATCCTCGCTAAACAGGGGGGATGCTTACATCAAGATGAGGAAATGGGCTGCTTTGGGTAAGCCCACAAAGCAGGGTGTGTACAGTTTTCGAGTATCAGTGACATTGCCAAAGCTCTAATCAGGTCACTCTGTGCAGAACTTTGGTTCATGGAACAAGGTGATGGTCGAGAGAGCAACAAGAAGAGTAATCTGGAAAGGTTCAAATTAAAAAAAATAAAAATGAAGCAAAATTAGTGCTGGTGTTCTTTACAAGCGGTTGTCTGCATTATAACCTGGGAGTAGTTATAAATAATATTGAACTGGGGGGATCTATGAATATTGGATGATGGCTTGCTCCATTGCCTTCCATGGCACAGAGAAGAAGGAAGTGTTCCAACAGCATGGGTGGAAATATGTTCACCAATGTCTTGAAGTATAAACCTTTCTACCAAAAAAATAGCATAGGGACTTAAGGTAAGAATAAGCAATTTCCAGATATAGTGGTCTAAGATGGAGAGTCGCGTTGGATGACTTTGCTGTGGATTAGCAAGAACCATTTCATTGACCAGTTGAGCGTAGTTGTAGGGAAAGAAATTCACGAGTGTTAAGAGTGAAATTAAACAGCACCTATGTAAGAAGACATTCGGGTAGAATACTGAATTCAATGGACCAATCTCATTCTTTTATCAGGAATAACAGAAAGATTCTTTCTATGTAGATTGTGCATAACAGGGGTTGTACTTGTAGATGATCCTTTGGTCGAGATTTTGTTACTGATTCAATTTCATTTCCTTTTGTTCTCCAATCTCCACAGCATTCTTTTGATTGATTTGTTGGGCACTAGTGCTGGTTGGTCTTTGACTTTGACCACCATAGCAGTAGTTAAGAAATACTACACAGTACTGAAGTTTTTATTTTATTTTTATTTGAACTTCTAATATATAAATAGAATCATGTGGAAAAGAGCACCCTCAAAAGGATAATTAAAGTGTTGGGGAAAGGTAAAGATACTGATACTTTGCACTTCTTTCCTGAAATAACTGTCCTCTTAAAAAAGAGGGGGGGGGGGAGTTAAAGGAATGGTGCTTAATACCCCCCCCCCTCAAACCCCCCAAAAAAGTGTCCAGAATGGTTAAATGCAAAGTTAGATACAAGGGATAATATTATTGCTGAAATCGATAAAATAAATTGGGACAGCCAAAAATGGGAAGGAGAATGATGATTGTGAGTTATAGGGAGTTCATTGGAGATGACAGTTACAATTGGATTTGTAGACAAATATTCAGAAGATGAAGTAGCATATGTCACAAGGACGCCAAAATTACTAACATCAATCAAATGGAATCATTGTTGCCAAGTAGTCACAGGTTTGAGTCTTTGAAGACTTATTCTTTTAGCTTTATTTTCTAATTTTTCCAAATTAGACAATGTTTGTTTTTCAATATCTTTGGGTTCTTTATCTCTTTAACTGAGTAATTAATTCTCTAATTTCTTCCTTTAAGGGTATCTTAGAAAAATTAACTATGGGCACCTTGTTTTTATAATCTTCAATCTTTTGATTGATAATCTAAATTTCGCATAATTGTGAACTATCAATCTTTTATACTTAATCTATGCTCAATATCTTTTAGTATGAGATTTTTCTCACCAATACTACTAGCTAAAATTCTAAGAATCTTCTCAACCATTTCCCAATCTTTCTTTAGATTTTCTAAAAGACTTATCAAAAGATCAATCAAACAGTTAATCTGGTCAGGAATATCTTCATGCTTATTACTATGCAGTTTATGCCTAAAATGCATAGAATGAAAATGGCAAGTAATCTTGTATTTATCTAAAGAGGTAATCTTTATACTAGTTGTATCAACTATCTCAAGACCAAGATATTCTAATTTTTTCAAATCAGACATTAGAATACTTTTGGAAATATCTTTGCATATGAGTATCTAGAATAGGTAAGCTGTAAGTAAAATTTTCTGCATATTTATCTATAATTTTTTCAAAATTTAGATAAATATCTCCATAAGAAGATATAGCTTTTTCATAGATAGCATCTTTAACATGCATAGGCAAATAATGCAAATCTGATGAACTATCATAAATTATATATCTGCAATATTCATTGAAAATGTCACGAAGACAATCTGGTTTTGGCAGATGTTTGTACACAGCTAATCTATCTATCATGTAAAAGAAACATGAATAAATTTGGAACATAATCTTATAATTAACTTAGGGCTTGTTTCATTACCAAGATATGAAAGAAAATACTACACAATTCCACAAGGAAGAAAACTGCTCTGATACCATAGGGGGGGGGTTGGTCTATATACTCAGGTATATAGATTTTTTTATATATGTGTGTATATATATATATATATATATATATATATATATATATATATATACACACCAAAACTCGCTGGAGAGAGGATAATAGAAAGCAAAATGTTTTAGATGCATTAAGACATAAGAGTAATGATCAAAGTGTCTTTGTGAAGGATGAGGTGACTATAAGAAATGTTACATCAATTATTTCATGAAAACCATATAGGGGGTCATGATTTAGGAGGAATATACGACACTGAAACAATTCCACCAAAAGGGCATTGAGAAGCGTCTAATGCAGTTAAGATGTGATGGTATTGCAATTGAGGTGTAGAAATACATGGAGCTGAAGGATTGTCTTGGCTAACTGGTTGCGGAGCAAAATGATCAATAAGAGGATTCTAGATGCTATCCATTCTATGAAACTACTGGACTGAAAAGGATGGTTCTTGAGCAGGTTATTTGGTTTTATTTGACCTGAGAAGTGAAATCAATTTGAGACTTCTTGGTGGTTGAGCTCCTCTGCCTAGGGTAGTCTGTATTTTTTTTTTTGGGAGGGGGGGCTTTTGAGTTATTTTACGAAGAGGGGAAACATTAAATTAGTTCCTTCCTGGTCAGTGCAAGTAGTGTATTGCCTCTTGGTTAATTGGTTTCTCTCTTTTTAATAGAGCTACATGTGTCAGTTGGCCTTAATGAGTCATCAATTTTGTCAGAGTTTTGCAAACTTTTAATTCAAGTTTACATTTAATAAGAAAAGATATAATTGTTGCAAGAGTCAAAATACCAACTAAATTAATCACAGCTTCTAATGGATTATTCCACCAAGATCCAGCACCAATCTTCACACCACAACCCATATCAGCCTTAGCAACTATTCACATGAACAGTTACTCGTGCTATACTGTCCATGGTAGTTGTAAAATTAAGAGGTCTGGGTGAAGTGAGGAGATTCTGGAGTTTTGGTATATATCATCTTTATATTCTCCCTTGTCTCTCAAGATATTCACCGTGTGGGCTTTATTCAATGTTGGAGCTTTCATTAAATGTATGATATGGTGTTGTACCTGCTTGGGTAGTCAATTGGAAGAGGACTCACACTTAGTGGTTCAGTTTCCAGTTGGCATATGATTTGGTGGTTATCTTGTAGCCAATCTGTGACTATGTCAGGTTGCTAGAACGTTAATTGCTAATGCTATTAGTTGTGTGACTGACAGGTGGAAATAGACCTTCTTACTGGAGCAACCGTAATTCTGCAAACAGATATTATCTATGACTGTGGACAGAGCCTGAACCCTGCTGTTGATTTGGGACAGGTTTGTTCAGCTAAAATCTTATCTGCATTGTACTCCCTCTTTTAAGTTACTGTTCTCTCTTTCTTTCTTTGGATAGAATGATAATTCTCTTGTGTGATGCGCCGTCTAGGTTGTGTTATAATTTTCAAAAAGTTAATGCAATTGTACAGTAAATTTTCCTTGGAAAATGACCAAAAGAAGCTACTATTGACAGTTTGTATCATTGTAGAATGGTAAGATGTGCTACTCTCATTTTGTTGACATACACTGGAAAATATTAGTCCTACAAATCTCCCAGATTGAATGTTTTTAATCAACCAAATGATCTTCTAGGAGTGTCCCAAAAAATTTGGAGTAGTCTAAGAGGGTATGACAATGGTTCAAGTTATTTTTGGTTCTAGATTTATTCTTAAGTTGAATCCATTAATCCAGACATTGTAGGAAGACCCATTGGATGCTTTATTTTAATTTACTGCCCACCATAAACATGATTAGTCACCTCACATTTGCATATAACTTCCTACAGATTGAAGGTGCTTTTGTTCAAGGGATTGGGTTTTTCATGCTGGAAGAGTACCTGACAAACTCTGATGGATTGGTAGTGTCAGAGGGTACCTGGACATATAAGATTCCAACCATTGACACGATACCCAAAAAGTTCAATGTGGAGATATGGAATAGTGGACATCACCAGAGACGTGTTCTCTCCTCCAAAGGTATGGTCTCTAGTTGTCCGCTCGTCTGAGTTGTGTGTATAATAGTATATTTGCATGCACTTCCCCCAAAAGATGTTCTATTATGTATCCTGCATGTGTAATCTCATGGACCCACCCTGCAGTGGGCCCACTTTGATTTGTGTGGCCGAGGATGGAAAACAATAATGATCCAAACCGCAGTAAATTGTATGTATTCAGCTAGTTTTGTCATATTGCATTTCCAATGGCAAAGCTTTGTGTAGGGCGTGAAGGTTTAACTAACCAGAAGAGGATTTTCAGTCTAGTGATTAGATGAGATTACAATAGATTGAAGATAGATGGATGACCAAGAGCCGCTGTATGGTTTATTTTGTTACTTTATTTTTCAAATGGTGTGAACCTCTTGATATATCACACAATTAAAGGCCTAGAAATTAGGAACCATTTGAACTTCTTGCTTCTGTGTCTTTACTTGGCAAGCATTTCTTATTATTTCTGTAGTGCTGCAGCCATTTTCCCTTCTTTGACTAGTAGGTGTTAATTGGAAGGGCTGTGCCCAAGGTCTTCCAAAACTGTGGGTTTGCAGATCGAGTCCCAACCCATATTATGACTTTATGAGTACCCCCCTTCTCTTTCTTTTCTCCTTTCTCTCCTCCCCCAAACAAAACTTCACAAAACTGATCCTATTATGTCTCTTCCAATTCTGGCCATGGAAATTGAAACTGTAAACGGGAAAGAGAGTGGGCCATATAGAAGCAAATCCTTGCTGAGGATGGTGTATATTCTTTTGGCACCTTAAACTAGCACCGTATCACTTCTTTCTGCTGGTGCATTCATTGCTTTTCATTCTAATTGACAATGTGATACAGATTCATCATCAGATTGGGCTTCTTTGCTTAAGAATAAGCCTAGGGTTGCATTACATACATGATGTTTCTTCAACCTGTTGGTTTTCTATACAGGCTTCTATGGGCTAAACTATGGGAAGTTAGGTTAACTATGAAATTAGCTTCTGTACTTCTACAATGTCTGAACCGTTTGATATGGTTAAAATTGTGCATCTAGATTGTCTTGATTCTGAAGGTATGGAACTAAATTAAACTTCTAGGCCAGCGATATCTGAAAATATCTTTTGAGCTTTTCCTCCTTTTATGTTCACCTCCAGTTTTAGCTATGTTGCGGATCTGTTGGATAACTCCCTATTCATACCCGCTACTACTTATCTCATTACTTTGACCTTTTCATCCTTATCTTCCTCTTCTTGCTCAACAATGGTTGCTGCTGAATTCGGCAAAGAGTATTTTTCAATCTTGCTGTTTTCGAATACCATGTGTTTTTTTTCTTTCTTTCTTTCTTAGTGGTGGTGGGTGGAGGGCAGTTATGTTGTAATTACTGTAGTTAACTAGTGTAAATTAGCTAGTAATTCAGAACATTGTAAGTGTTCAATCATGATTGGTTTCTTAAGATAAATTTGTCATGCAGCTTCTGGGGAACCACCATTACTTTTGGCTGTCTCAGTTCACTGTGCAACCAGAGCAGCTATTAAAGAAGCTAGAAAGGAGCTTCTTTCCTGGAGCGGGTCTGATGCATCACATTCAACATTCCAACTGGAGGTCCCTGCAACTATGCCTGTTGTCAAGGAGCTTTGTGGACTTGACAATGTTGAGAAATATTTACAAAGCTTGCTTTCTAGTCAATAGAAGATCAGTTTGTCATGAATAATTTGCATGGATATGCAAAGTCCCTGTGAATATACACATAAAAGCCATAGCAGCCTGGAGAATCTTGAAAAGGATTGAACTTCAACAGAGATGGATCTTTGTTTATATTATGGATTTCCAGAAATATGCAAACAGGGAGTCGTTGGGAGACCGGATTGCACGTGTACCGGAGGCAACTTCTCAGGGCAGGCCTGGCTCAAACTTTTCTGATTGCTATTAAGGCCCTGGCTTGAAGACTGTTTTACTCATGAATTCTTCTCTGTACGTGTGACGTGATGACAAAAATTGCTCCCAATTTTTATTTTTTTTTATTAGAAACAAAGTGATATTACAAAGGGTATTTATATAATTCAACTGGGAATAGAACCTCCCATGTGTTTATAAGCTTGGACTTCCTGCTTTTGGGATAATTGGATTCGAACATTAGTAATCGCCTTTGCTAAGGTAAAAAGATCCTCTATTAACTCGATTGGTCATGCTATTTGAGATTTGGGAATGTATTGTGCTAGCTCATCAAAAGTTGTCCAGATCTTTGGGATGTGGATACCAGAAGAGCCACGTAAGCCAATTTTATAAAGTTTGATTGTAGTCAAGAGTCATCTAGGGTTTTAAAGAAGGAAAATAATTTTCAAATCCTGGTTGCGTTTTCGAGCCTCTTCCAAGCGAATTTGGCTTTATTTGCTTAGGTATAGGCGTACAACTTAGGCAGGAAAAAGGAATTTTGTTTTCCATCAACTGAAATTTTGGTAATTAGACAAGTTTGTTTTATTTTGCTTTTCAAAATTGTTCATGACAAACTGATCTTCTATTGACAAGAAAGCAAGCTTTGTAAATATTTCTCAACATTGTCGAGTCCACAAAGCTTCTTGACAACAGGCATAATTGCAGGCATAGTTAATTGACATGAATAATTTATCTTCGGTTAATATATTCAGTTAGAAGATTATTTCGATATTAAATTGTTTATGCTTCAGTTTATTCATAAATTGAAGGAAGAAAAATAAGAGGGTATAAGGGTAATTTAGTTATAAAAATCAAGGTATATCTTTAGTTGGTCTTTTTTGAAAATTACATGTATATCTGTTTTGAATAAGAAGTTATTTTGATCAATCTCAAGGAATCGAAGTGAAAAATTCCCAGATTGTTATAAATTTCAAAAAACCCCTCCTTGCAACTCATATATACATCCCAGACCCTAGAGCTACTATTCATCCAGGTCAATGCAGTCTAAGAAATCATCATATAAAATACAACTTTAATCTGCTGTCCATGAAGTTAAACATTTGTTCCAATTTTCCAACTGTATTTAATGTATATTATCATTTATTTTTTCCATTTTCAACATTTTGTGAGCTCTAAACATCTAATGAAATTGAAGACCGCAATTTCATAACCGCGGTTCAATGGAAAAACTTGTATGCTGAATTTTTTTTATTTTATATTTTTAAATTATGCTGGGTTTATTTTAATATACTCTCTTCTCGAGGTCCATCTGCAGAAGCCGCTGGATAGACGACATGTAACCTATGCGGCTACCAAGCAGTTATGAGTCGTCTATCCGGCGGTGCTTTTGAATTCAGTGATGCGCATGGTGAGGATCAAAACTTGTGGTCTATCTCGACCATTCATTTTGCCCTTTTTTTTTACTAACTTTGGATCTCGGCTGTAGGCAGTTTTAATACTATGCATTAATTGTGCAACACTGAAGCATGGCCCCCCAAACGGTCTAGGCAGATGAATGGATGGGCAGACGACATCCCTAGATGGAAAAGATCTGAATTCTTAATTTTTTGAAAACAACATGGGAAGTGTACCTTAGTGCCACATTAAGGCTGTTCCATTAAAACCCAGCAATCGCTGGCTGCAATTTATTCAATTTCAGCACTATTTCAGTTGGTGTGGTTTTTCGGGAAACTCCCTAGATACTTTGGAGTAATCTTTTCAAGATTCATGTTATGACATTTGGTGGTGAAGTGAAGGATCACATCGTTGCCGGCCGGGATGAGATCACGGCCGGAGAGTGGAGACAGCTTCTAACCCTACCTCTTTGGCTCACCCCACCAGACTTCATATATTTTGTCAAGAATGAGTTAGCACCAGTGAAGTGAGATGCCCCGGTTGTTGTCTATGGTAGAGTGTTTCTCTCTCATGAATCAGAGATCTATCAAGATCTTGAGGTTCATTCTGGCCGGAATAACAAAGATTGGAAAAGATAAAGAAGATAATTCACCTCATTTAATCAGAATTTAACTTTGATATTATCATAGGAAGGACAAGCTCGATCGGGGAATTTCCCATGAACAAGTCTTGTTTCCTATTACTAGTTTATTATTGCTAAACATGAGCAAGGACTCTTCAGATAGTTCTTAATCAGACCAGAGACATAATAAGCTAGTGATTATCACTCATGTTGCTAGCTTCAAATACAATATAGTAGCAAATTAGAAGTGGGTGGGTTACTAGTAAGGAAGATTTTTAGAAGAGCAACAGGAAATTCAATAAGGACGCTTGCTGACATGGTTGTCTGGAGGATCATAATTGCAAATGACGAGGGTCCTCCATTATTATTGTACAGAACCCTACAAGTCTACAACAACTAAACTTAACTGAGCTCTTCGAAACCACTTGGGTATAGTGTCCACATTAGTGCCCCCTGGTACATGAATTCGAAGTGTAATCATAAAATGTTTTCTCATCCACCCATAGCTTCACAGCCATTGCAGCTAAAATATTACCGAAACTCTAAGGGATGTTCTCACGGGAAGGCCTCCGAAGTGCGGGAGAGCACATCTCCAGCTCTTTGCTTGGCATGGCTTTGAGCATAGGCAGCTATTGTGTCATTCCATGTCATGCATGGACCCAACACCGACATCTTCACGGGTAACATAGTGGGGGTGATAAGTAGTCATTTGGAGAGTTCTGGGCTTTGGAGATGTGGAAGAAGAAGAGGAGCTAACTCACCAAGCTTGTGATCCCATCTTTTTTTAATTTTATTTAAGGGTACTTCTCTTCTTTCTTTCTTCTTGTGATCCCATCGGATCTTCTGCTTCTTTTTTTTTTTTTTCTTCTTTTTTTTTTCTTTTTTTTTCATTTTTAAATAAATTGTATTAAGAAAGAGAAAAGCTAGCCCCGAGCTAGAGACAGTACAATCTATGAAATCTAGAAATAGAACCCAATACAGATTTGCAAGTGTGGTGTGTAGTGAACAAAGGTATCCTGGAAGAGAACTGCTTAATTCATTAGCAAAACAATCAGCCACCAATTTAGCTTCTATGTACATGATCAAACCTAATAGATGCAAAAGAAGATGCCAATGTTTGATGTCATTAATGATGTGATACAGTTATTTCAAGAATAAACTAATAATATGGAAGAATTTAAGAATGATGTTAACCAAAATCTATCACCCTATGAGCTTGTACTTTCCTTTCCTTTTACTTAAATTATTGGGTAAGCTTGAAGATTGAAGTATAAGAACATCCCCGCTCTTATTCAATCAACAAAATATAAATAACTAAATAAATTCCCAAGAGAGAACCTTACAAGAGTGTGCTACTGTCTTCAATTATGCTAAAGTAATCTCAATTATACAATTCAAAATAACTCTTCATCAGGCAAATGGGTGACGGGCCTGGTGGTCTAATCTGTACATCGTAGTCGAAATAGTCACCGAGAAACTAATCTTTTCTACCTGTAGAATATCAGTGGCAGGATGCATGACCATGTTGATGAGACTACACATGACAACATACATGGTGGGATATTTTTATTTTAGGGTTCCTGGAAATTTTTTTCTTGTGACTTTTGTTTCGGTGAATTTTCATTCAATTTCACACCCTGTATGAACTCAAAAAGACATAGCTATTATTACAAAAGTATGAACTCAAAAAGACATAGCTATTCTTCACCAAAAAAAAAAGAAGAGACATAGCTATATTTTATTTCTTTAAAAGTTTCCACTCACTAAGTTAATAGACATGAGTAAATGATGTCTACAATTGATATTTTATATTTAATAAATATAAATTTATTAAATAAATTAATATTAATGACATCCTAACTCATCATTTATTAGTTACCAAAAATACTAATTTTTTATTAAATGCCAGCAAAGGAAAATTCATAAATAAATAAAAATATTAATAGTAAATATCTTTATATTAAACTGTATTAATTTTCGAATGAATAATTACCAAAACTTTCACCCAAAAAAAATATTATTACCAAAACAACACCACCTAGAGAATCCAATCATTTATTTCCAAACCCAATAGTTACCTTCTTAACTTCATCCTCACTCCTCTAAATCTCATCTCTTTCGTTTTCTTGAAATTTAAATTCTACTGGTTTGCCAAGACTAGAGCAAATAGACTCCTTGTCAAGAATTTGTTATTCTTTTCGTTTCCTTCTTTGTTATTATATTTAGTTGTATTTATTTAATTAATAATACTTTAATAGTAATCAGATATGAAAATATTAACCCCATTACATTCGATATTGTCATGATTTTATCAAATTCACTTGAAAATAAATGTACATACAGTGATATAGATGCTAACATATGTTTAGATCGACTTGGATTCTCTTAAACCATTTTGTTGCTTAGAAAGGAAAATTACCTTGAAAAAATGAAGAAAAAGAGGGGTAAAATTTAATTTCAAATCAATATAGTTAACTTAGCAATGAATACCTCGTACGTATGCACTTGAATTTTTACTGATTTTAAATAAAAATGTTTTAAGCTGACCATGGAAGAGTCGAGATCTGCTATCACTACAAGGAAGGAGAAAACCTACACCCTTAAATAAATTGGATTCTTATTGTCATAACACTTTGTGCAAATTTAACCATCCATGTGTCAAAAGTATAATTTAATGCGGAATTTTAGCATCGTCTAGAAATTGAGATCTTAATGACCTTGGAAGTCTCCAAAATATTCTCCATGAGTTTTGTTGAATCCAAATCCGTTTTATAATGCATTTAGTAGTGAGTCACATAACGTGTGAAGTATTGAAAACATGCATATAAGCTTGTTTAGGCTGTGTTTAGCATGCTTTAATATTCCAAGTTAAATGTTGATTAAGCAACTAGATTAGGTCTACAAATTTTTTAAGGAAAGATGAAAAATTATCGACGACTGCCACTTAGTCATACTTTAGGTTCGTAAACTAGGTCAAGACGGTTTAGAATGAAATGAATTGGCCACCCTTTCATGGTATATATATAGAATCATTATGGTGTAAGGTGGTCATTTCACACCCAGCTTCGTCCACACCGTGCACAAAATTAGTTAGCCTTCTTTATGGTATTCTCCTTTTTCTTCTTCTTTTATTTATTTATTTTATTTTGAATATGAAACGGTCTATATATTAAAGCATGACCTGCGTGTGAATTCCAAATTACAAAAGTCCAGAAATTAGTACTTCTGGCAAACATATTGTTTCATCATCAAAAGGACCTTGCATAGTATACATTGTATGTTATGCTTGTCTCAATTTCTTAAACTTATTTTTTGTACTTAAACAGGTCAAAAGATCCAAGATAGAAAGACATAACTAAACAACAGGCAAAGCTCCTGGCTTCTCCTCTAGTAACTGTTAGAATGTTCTGCAACACTAGTGACACCTTCCAATTCTTACACTTATTTAAAAAATTAATGCACTCAAATACGTCTGGTGATGACTAGAATATATGTTTCTAAGGTCTCTAAGAATAGGGCAAGGCTTGAGCATGGTACAATAATACTATAATTCCTAATTGTATAGCCTATGTTTTTTATATGTATAAAAGAATAAAAACAACGATTAAAACAGATAAAAGAAAACTTACTTATATTGCTTTATTCTTATATTCTTCTCAATATTATTATTATTGCTGATCAACATAACATATGACACCCTATCGAAAAAAGGAAAAAACAGAACATAGCATACAACAGCAAATTAAGGTGGTTTTCTGGGAAGATTTTCTAAATGACAACTACTCAATAAGGACTTTCCCCTTGATAGTTGCCTGGAGGATCATAGTTGCAAGTGATGAAGGTACCTCCACTGTTGCACTGAACTCTACCACAACCAAGCCGAACCGAGTTTCTCCAAACCACCTGGGTGTAGTGCCTGCACTCTTGCCCATCAATACAAGAATTGGAACTATAATCGTAGTATTGTTTCTCAGCCACCCACATATTGACAGCTTCTGTTGCTGACATGTCACCGGAACTCCAAGCAATGTTCTCACCATACTGTCCACCAGAGTGCTGGAGAGCACAATCTCCAGCTCTTTCGTTGGCATAATTTTGAGCATATGTGGCTACTGTGTCGTCCCATGTCATGGATCCAACACCAACATCTGAACGGGCAGAATTGTGAGGTGATAAGTAATCATCTTGAGAGTTTTGGGCTTGAGAGACATGGAAGAAGGTCAAGCCAATCAAGCAAAGAAGAGCTAAGGACTCAAGCTTATATGATGCCACCATTGCTTAATTGATAGAAAGATATAAACTTGATATGCAAAATGAGACAGAGAGTTATGGTATTTATAACCATTCGGCCAAGAAGATTCTTCTTCGACCCAATACTCAACTCTTTCCTTTTTAAAATTTCAGGTCCTAGTTAAATCTTATTTGGACAGCTTGAAGATTGTAGATAGCCAAAAACTACTTTTCTTCTTATTAAATCTAAAATTAAATAATTCCATAGAACAGCCCTTAAGAGGGGTTTCTAATTAATATTAATACTAAAATAACTCCAGATTTCTTTGACTATGACATAATCCTAGATTAAAGACTTTGAATTGACAATTCAAAGTCTACAGGAGACAAAGGGCTCAATCTATACCCCGTGTTTCATAAGTTCAAGAGAAAAACACATGGGAGGCTAGGACTAACTGAATGAAAACTGAATGACTAACTGTTTCCAATCCTCCGAGACACAAGGCACAATCAGTGACATTGAATGTGCATTATTTTTCCCCAACTAAAAAAATCATATTCCTTCTCTAAAAGTATATTCGCAAGGATCCAAAGTCTTTTCTACCTAGCCTTCAACCATTGAAGATTGAGAAGTATGTATAATCTAATAGTCAAAAGTGGTTTTCGGTATAATTAGATCCACGGAGAAAGGTTTGCTTTGCAAGAAAAGCATGACTTTTATTGCCTTACGGACTTTCAGCCCTCATTCCTAGGTACATGTCAATTTGGCTTTCTTTGTGAAGATGGAAGCCCCCATCTATTACCAAACTGGATTTTTTTTCCACCGCAGTCATCATCTCTAACCCTTGGCCGCTCTACAAGGAGAAAAATATGGATGATTAGAAGGGGAAAGAACAAAAGATTAAATAAAACATGATTCAAAAATAAGTATATAATTTTTATTCAACGATTAGTTTTTTTTCAACTGATTCATGGCCATGCATGTCACATTACATAATAGAGGGATGAAGAAATAGCAAGTTTACAGGATTTCAGGGGCGATGTATAAGGAAATTTATCAGTAAGGATGTTGGCCTATATAGTTGCCTGGAGGATCATAGTTGAAAGTAATGAAGGCTACCATTGTTGCACTCAACTTTACCACAACCAAGCCAAATGAATTCCCTCCAAACCACCTGGAAATAGTGTAGGCAATCCACTCCTCGAGCACAAGAATTGGAATTATAATTATAGTAGGGTTTCTCATCCACCCAAAGCTTGATGACATCTATTGTGGAGAATGTACTTCTAGGAGTCCACCATGCAATGTTCTCACCATAGGGTCCATTGGAATGAATGAGATCACAATCTCTGGCTCTTTGGTTGGCATAGTTTTGTGCATAATCAGCTACCTTGTCGTCCCATGTCATTGGTCCAACACCAACCTCTGCACGAGCGGCATTGTGGGGGTGACAAGTAATCCATCACCTTGAAAGTTTGGGGCTTGGGAGACATGGAAGAAGGTGGTCAAAACCAATTAAGCAAAGAATATCTAAGGACTCATGCTTACATTAAACCATTTCATTTCCATGCACGAAGATCTTGATACATGAAATGAGGTACAAGAGTAATAGTATTTATAGCCAAGATATTAAACTTAAAAGGAAATTTCAATCAAAACCTAGAATTAATTTCACCAAATTGATGATTTTTTAATGTATACCCCTATTCTTTTTCTCGTTGTGAACATTATTTGGAAAGACAGTCCAAGTGGAACACCGAGGAAGTGCATATGACTATATGACTAAATGTCGAGGTGAGTCAGAATGAAGACGGTGTGGATCTCAGATTAACCAATTTTGTCCAATGGGATTTCTATACCTAATTTTTTAACTACGTTGAACCGACTGTCGATTGAATTGACTTAGAAATCTTGAAAAAATCTTAATATTTCGGTAAGCATAGTGACCTTAGCACCAGGAGATTTCTTAAAGCTAGCAAAATATACAGAACTGATAAAACAAAACTTATGGTTGCAGGCGAGAGGATCCCAGAAGAACCTGTCGTCTAATGGGATTTTTATCCATAACCCTAATTTTTGACCCACTTTGATCCGACTGTCTATTAAATTAATTTAGAAAATTTTGAAAAAAAAAACATGGTGGCCTTATCACTAAGAGATTTTTTAAAGAAAAATAATATACAATAAAGTTGCCAAAAAAAAAAACCTTACATTTGTCTTAATACATTGTGCAAAAGACTTCCATATTCCGACTTACTTCAGTAATTTTTTTACTCTAAATCTGGACAATAAAATAAGAACAACTTGTGTAAAAGTTCTATTCGTGTTTCTTTCTGACAAACAAATTAATGCTCTCCTGGTATCTCAAATTTTATACCTACTGATCAATGAGATTAGTCAGTAGTGTGAAGCTTAATTGGCGAGGTAGCTCTATAAATAAAATTGTAGTCTAGATATATAAAATTATGGTTGAAATAAAATTTGAAATATCAAACGAACATTCGTAATAGAAAAAGATTTAGGGAATAGTAAATGAAATAATTCGCAAGTTCAGGGTTGTATACGTACTAACATAATTTACATGCAAAATAAAGCAATATGGATAATTGGATATGGGTGAAAGAACGGGAGAATTATTACTACATGATTCAAGAAGAAGTATATAATCTTTTTTTAACCCTTAGTTCTTTTCCAACTGATTCACGGCCATGCATGTTATGTTATTTATTAGAGGTTAATAAAAATCTTGGAGGATAAGAGAATCATAGTTGCAAGTGATGAAAACTCTACCATTGTTGCACTCAACCCTACCGGCTACCACAATCAAGCCGAACGGAGTCCCTCAAAACTACCTGGGTATATATAGTGCTGGCAATCCACTCCTAGAGCTCAAGAGTTGGAATTGTAATCATAGTAGGGTTTCTCATCCCCCAAAAGCTTGATGGCATCTGCGGTGGAGAATGTACTTCTAGGACTCCACCAAGCAATGTTCTCCTTGAAGTGTCCATTGGATGATTGGAATGAACGAGTTTGCAATCTCTAGCTCTCTGGTTGACTTAATTCTGTGCATAATCAGTTGCCTTGTCATCCCATGTCAGTGGCCATTGCCGGTGGCATGGGTGGGGGGGGGGTAAGTAGTCATTAGGTGAGTTTTGGGCCAGGGAAACACGTAAGAAGGTGGTCAAGCCAATCAAACAATGAAGAGCTAAGGACTTGAGCTTATATGAGACCATCTTCATTGCCATGCATAAAGATCTGAATACATAAAATGTGTTGCAGTGTTGTGGTATTTATAGACCAAGATATTAAACTCAAGGAAATTTCAATTAATGCCTTTAATTTCCCTGATTAATGATCTTTTAAG
The DNA here is from genome assembly GCF_041222555.1 of Hakea prostrata. Classification (NCBI taxonomy): domain Eukaryota; kingdom Viridiplantae; phylum Streptophyta; class Magnoliopsida; order Proteales; family Proteaceae; genus Hakea; species Hakea prostrata. The sequence continues at coordinate 17,332,968 of NC_142600.1, read as the reverse complement.
GTATATCCTAATTTTGTTACCACTGTGAACGTTTTTTGAAAAGACATTTTAAGGTATACGTACTCTAATTTTGTTGTCATTGTGAATGTTATTTGGAAAAACATTTTAAGTGAAACAGAGGAGAGGTGCATATGATGGATCTTTGTTTATATTATGGTACTTGAAGACTGTTTCACTGGTGAATTCTTCTCGTGTGATGCGATGAGAAAAATTGCTCTCAATTTAGAAAGTTAACCAAAGTCATTGTAATCTAGGGCTTTAAGTAAGAAAAGAATTTTCAAACCCTTGTTACGTTTCCGTGTCTCCTTCCAAGCGAATTTTAGCTTTATTTGCTTAGATATATAACTTATGATAAGAAAAAAGAATTTTGTCTTCCATTACTACCAACAATTACTCTTAACTGAAAATTTGGTAAGTTGGCAAGTTTGTCTTTCCAAAATTGTTAGGGTAATTTTTATATTAATCAAAAAATAACATTTTGCATTTTATCTCATAAAAAAAAAATCAAAAACACATTGTCATTCTTACGACCAAATTTTCTTTTTTAATGACCAAAATATTTTACTTATTTGGAATTTCTCTTCCGTTAGTATATTTAGTTAGAAAATTCTTTCAATACTGCTCGTATCTCTTTGTGTTCAAGGTTTGAGTACCATTTTTTATTTTATTTTTTAATGTAAAAGAGAACAAAACTACTTACATATGCATGTGGTTAAGAAGAAGTTCATCCCTTACCAACGGGGGTTGGTCCAAGTGGTAAGCAGCTTGGTCCTGCTTAAGCAAGGTTCCGGTATCGAAACCTTGTAGATGCAAAAAATCCCCGCTGGAAGACTCACCCACTGTGCGGGTCCGGATTAGTCGGGCAGCCTTGGCCGGGATTGGCAACCAAAATAAAAAAATAAAAATTCATCCGTTACGATATTAATCCATGTCTTGGAACATCCGGGATTAGCACATATCTAAAATAGGTCAGGAATAAGAAAAAGGGCCAGGTTCAGAAGGTGTTGGCATGGACACCATCTCCCCCAGTCCTCAGCCAAACACAGGCATGTAATCTGGAGTCTCAGCTGAGCAGCCTTTTCCCATCCTTCCTTTATTGCTATTAGTAGCACCTCTAGTTGAGTAAGCTTTGTAGTAACTCCAAAAGTGATATTGGTTAGGCGTTTATGAGTACAGAAAGCAAACGCCCAAGCACACCTAAGCCATGCAGCTTGTGCCTGTTCATCTGCAACCACCAATATAACGTCATTTAAAAGAGGATTAGATGGATTTCCAAAGCCAAAGGCAGAGTCCATTCCTTCCCCTCCGAAATGGGGTTGGAAGATACCTGATGTGTCGAGAAGTTTATAGAATGAAGAATTCTGTTTGGGTCATCCTTTCATTATTGAAGGAGTAGACAATATTTCGCCAATCCCACATTTAAAATAACTAGTTATAAAAATGATACTGAAAACATGGTTCAGATCTGAAACCTCCCAATTCAAAGAAGCAGCGAGCATTCCTGAATTGGCTATAAATAGAGTCTAGTTTAGAGCAAACCTGTTTAGGTAAGGAGAAATCACTTTTAAAGATTCATGCCATGACATTGTGTAGCTGGTGAAGGATCAACATCGTTGCCGGGATGAGATCACGGCCGGAGAGTGGAGATATATACCTCCTAATCCTACCCGTTTGGCTCTCCACCAGACTTCGTATATATCAAGAACGAGCTAGCATCAGTAAAATGAAATGTCCCAGTTGTTGTCTATAGTAGAGTTATTTCACTCTCATGAATCAGAGATTTATCAGGATCCTCAGGTTCATTCTGGACGGAATAACAAAGATTGGAAAAGATGAAGAAGAAACTTAACTCAGTTCATTTATTTATAACTTGAGTTTGATATTATTATAATCGGGGAATTTCCCATGAACAATTCTTGTTTCCTATTACAAATTTGTTATTGGTCAACATGACGATAGTTCTTAATCAGACCAGAGATATAAAGCTAGTGATTATCACTGATGTTGCTAGTTTCAAATACAATATAGTAGCAAATTAGAAGTGGTTTACCAGCTAGGAAGACTTTTAGAATAGCAAGAGGAAATTCAATACGGACGTTGGCCAACATAGTTGCCTGGAGGATCATAGCTGCAAATGATGAAGGTCCCTCCATTGTTACTGCACAGAACCCTACCACAACCAAGCCTAATTGAGCTCCTCCAAACCACCTGGGTATAGTGTCCACACTGGTGTCCCCCGGTACATGAATTCGAAGTGTAATTATAATATGCTTTCTCATCCACCCATAGCTTCACAGCCGTTGCAGCTGACATATTACCAGAACTCCAAGCAATGTTCTCGCCGTAAGGTCCACCGGAGTGCTGGAGAGCACAATCTCCAGCTCTTTGGTTGGCGTAGTTTTGAGCATAGGCAGCTACTGTGTCATTCCATGTCATGGACCCAACACCAACATCTGCACGCGCGGGAAGCATTGTGGGATGATAGGTAGTCATCTGGAGAGTTTTGGGCTTGACATACATGGAACAAAGCCAGGTTAATAATGAGGAAAAGAAGAAGAGCTAACTCATCAAGCTTGTGCGATCCCATCTTAATTAAATGCTACAAAGATCGATCCTTGATACTGAATGAGATAATGGGTACTTGATTTTGCTATTTATAGCTATTCCAAGATATAAACTAATAATCTGGAAGAATTTTCAATCAAAACTTAGGAATGATGTAACCAAAAATCATCCCCCTTGAGCTTTCACTTTACTTCCCTTTTACTTCATAACTTTATTATGGGTAAGCTTGAAGATTGAAGTATACGAACATGCCCGCTCTCATTCAATAAAAAAAAATATAAATAACCAAATAAATTCCCAAGAGAAAACCTTACAAGAGTGCTTTCAGTTGTGCTAAAGTAATCTCAAGTTTTAGGATTTTGACAATTCAAATTAACTCTTCATGAGGCAAATGGGTGCGGGCCTGGTGGTCTAATCTGTCCATCGTAGTTGAAAGAGTCATGAAGAAATTAATCCTTTCTAGCTGTTGAATATCAGCGGCAGCATGCATAAGCGGGTTGATGCATGAGACTATGCATGACAGCATACACGGTGGGATATTTTCATTTTAGGGTTCATGGAAAGTTTTTCTTGTGACTTTTCCTTGTGAAGTTGCATTCAATTTCACACCCTGTTTTAAATAAAAATGTTTTAAGCTGATCATGGAAGAGTCGAGATCTGCTATCACGGCAAAGAAGGAGAAGACCTAAACCCTGAAATTAAATGAACTCTTAGTTTTAGAACACTTTGTGCCAAAAGTAAATTTTAAGGCGTAATTTTACTATGGTCTAGAAATTGAAATCTTGGAAGTCTCCAAAATATTCTCCATGATTTTTGTTGACTCCAAATCCATTTTATAATGCGTTTGGTGGGTCATATAACATGTGAAGTATTGAAAACATATAAATAACTTGTTTAGGCTGTGTTTTGCATGCTTTAAAAATGCAGATTAAGCAACTAGATCAGCTCTCCAATTTCTAGGGTAAGATCACAAATGGTCAAGGATTGCCACTCAGTTACACTTTAGGTCTGAAAATTAGGTCAAGACTTTAGAATGAAATGATATTAGCTACCTATTCACGGCATCTAGAATCACTATGGTATTTCCACACCTAGCTTGTACACAACTAGTGAGTATTCTTTATATTTTATATTCTTTTGCACAAAAGTTATTAGTAGTTCTGGCAAACTTATTGTTTCGGTGTCAAAAGGGAGTACATTGTGTTAGGGATAACAGATGCACAAACACGAATAGAGAAGAACACAAGCAAAGCACACAAGGGGAATTTAACGTGGTTCGGCAAAACCCTGCCTATGTCCACCAGAGAGAAAAAGAGTTTCATTATTTCCAGGAAACCTCACACCACTTCTCACACCCACAAAGTATTATCATTTGCTTGCCCCCATCTTTATCCTCAGGATGGGTTTCTCAATCCCCTTACAGGACCGATTCCCCAATCTCCTACAGAGATTGATACGGTTATCCCACAGAGACTATTTATAAGGAAACTTAAAACCATAATCCCAATGTAATTACAATTTTACTCTAGTATTAGTAATTGACTCAAACCTTGTTTCAATTACAAATATAACCAAAACCATAATTACATGGACCCACAGAATACAAGACACCCAAACCCAACACATTATCTTTGTCTTGAATTTTTATATTGTTTTTCTTGGTGCATAAATGGGGTCCGAAGATCCAAAATAGAAACACATAATTAAATAGAGCAAAAGCTTGGATAGTTCAGCTGAAGGATCTCTTCTAACTCTAAAGGGGGATTCAAAAAGATTGTCAAGATATTCTGCAATACCACTAGGCTTGAGCAAGGTATGGTAATACGACAATCCTTGATTGTACAACCTATTATATATATAATGATGAAAGACACGAGGATGAAAACCAAGACTGAAACTTAAAGAAGGAAACATTAACATAAATTGCTTTACTCATATCTTCCTCTCAATATCATTATTGTTGATCAACATAACATATAGGTACCTTACCTTTACGCGCCACCCCCCCCCCCCCCCCCCAAAAAAAAAAATAAAATAAAAACAAAAAAATAAAGGAGGAAGGAACATAACATATAACAGCAAATTAATTGGAGGTGGTTTCTTGAAAAGATTTTTCTAAATAACAACTCAATAAGGAAGTTCCCCTTCATAGTTGCCTGGAGGATCATAGTTGCAGGTGATGAAGGTACCTCCATTGTTGCACTGGACTCTACCACAACCAAGCTGAACCGAGTTTCTCCAAACCACCTGGGTATAGTGCCTACACTCTTGCCCACCAACACAAGTATTGGAATTGTAATCGTAGTATTGTTTCTCAGCCACCCACATATTGACAGCTTCTGTTGCTGACATGTCACCAGAACTCCAAGCAATGTTCTCACCATACGGTCCACCAGAGTGCTGGAGAGCACAATCTCCAGCTCTTTCGTTGGCATAATTTTGAGCATATGCAGCTACTGTGTCGTTCCATGTCATGGATCCAACACCAACATCTGAACGGGCAGAATTGTGAGGTGATAAGTAATCATCTTGAGAATTTTGGGCTTGAGAGACATGGAAGAAGATTGAGCCAATCAAACAGAGAAGAGCTAAGGACGCAAGCTTATATGATGCAACCATCTTAACTGATAGAAAGATATAAGCCTGATACGTAGGAATGAGACACAGAGTTATGCTATTTATAACCATTCTGCCAAGAAGATTCTTCTTCCACCCAATACTTACTCTTTTAAATTTCGGCTCCCTAATTAAATCTCATTTGAACAGCTGAAAGATTGTAGAAAACTGCTTCACTTCTTATTCAGTCTAAAATGAAATAACGCACTACAACAACCCTTAAGAGGGGTTTCCTTAATACTAATACTAAAGTAATTCCAGATTATAGACTTTGAATCCCGGCCCAGAGTATAGACTTTGACAATTCAAAGTCTTTAGGAGACAAAGGGCTCCAATCTATACGTCGTGTTTCATAAAAAGAAGAGAGAAACACATGGGAGTGCTAGAAAATGTATCCCAAGTTTGGATGAATAGTAGAAAAAAGAAAACCGAATGACTATATGTTTCCAATCCTCTGAAACACAAGGCGCACTAGCTAAGTGACACATTGAATGTGCATTATTTTATTTGTTGGGTCAGGCTCATTAATCCATGTGGGGTTCAAATTTTTTAAAAGGGTCAAAAGCAAATAGGCATTTTTCAAGTTCTTTTGAAAAAACGCTGCCTCGCACAATAGAAAGTGAAAAAGAAAAAGAAAAGTTTTTTTTCTTCTGATTTTTCTGGCAAATCTGAAGGTGAAACGTTGCCGAAATAAGGTGAAATTTGAAAGGAATGATCGTGACACTTAGCTCTTCACATCAAACTGTCAGAATTTCATTGTACCATTATTCATAAGAAGCCCCTCTTGTGACTTTTCCCTATTCTCTTAGATTTCTATTTATTTGACAATGTAATTATGACTTTGTGTTCCTCTAGTATTATATAGAGATGAAATATAGATTGTATATCCATTATTATTATCATTTGATGATAGTGGAAGTTTGGGTGGACTCTGATCGGATTTTTCCGTGTTAAAAAATTCTTGTGTGTTTGTTGTGGTTTGTTTGTTGAATACTTGACCCATTATTGCTATGTTTGTTGCTTTAATTTACATTAGCATATTGTTTGGCCCCAATAGAATTCTCCAATTGAATAATCATTTCTTTCTCTAAAAATATATTCGCAAAAGATCCATAGTTACTTCGGATAAGTCTACATAGACTTTAACCATTGAAGATTGAGAATTTTAAATTTTTTATTCCCAAAATTTTTTTTTTTTTTATTAAACCCCCCGAGAATATTGTAGAGGATATCACCCCTTCCTGGGGCCGGGGGATGTAAAATCTAATAGTCAAACACTTGGTTGTTGGTCTTTGTTCAGAAATGATTTTTTGCAAAAAAAGATCCACGGAGAAAGGTTTGCTTTCCCAATAAAGCATGACTTCTATTGCCTTACGGACTTTCTTCCTATCTATAATCATATCAATTTGGCTTTCTATGTGAAGAAGCCACCATCTATTACCAAAGTAGTTTTTTCCCCACTCCATTTATCATGTCTAACCCTTAGCCATTCTACATGCCAAAAATAAAGCAATATGGATAATTGGAAGAATGAAAGAACAAAAGAATCAATAACACATGATTCAAAAATAAATATATAACTTTTATTCAACCATTAGTTTCTTCGAAGTGATTCATGGTCATGCATGTATGTTACATATTAGAGGTAATAAGAAATCGCAAGTTTACAGGATTCCTGAGCGATTTAAGGAAACTTATTAGTAAGGACGTTCGCCTATATAGTTGCCTGCAGGATCATAGTTGCAAGTGATGAAGGCCCTACCATTGTTGCACTCAACTTTACCACAACCAAGCCGAACGGATTCCCTCCAAACCACCTGAGTATAGTGTAGGCAATCCGCTCCTGGAGCACAAGAATTGGAATTATAATCATAGTAGGGTTTCTCATCCACCCAAAGCTTGACGGCATTTGCGGCGGAGAATGTATTTCCAGGACTCCACCAAGCAATGTTTTCACCATAGGGTCCATTGGAATGAATGAGATCACAATCTCCGCCTCTTTGGTTGGCATAGTTTTGTGCATAATCAGCTACCCTGTTGTCCCATGTCAATGGTTCAACACCAACCTTTGCACGAGCGGCATTGTGAGGGGATAAGTAATCATTCGGAGAGTTTTGGGCTTGGGAGATCTTGAAGAAACAAGATAAGCCAACGAAGCAAAGAAGTAGAAGAAGAGCTAGCTCATCAGCAAACTTGTCCAATGCCATCTTATATGCTTGTTCTGATACTTCCAATCCCTATGTTATCTTAGCTAGTTTTATATAGGAGAGTCTTAATTAGTTGAGCCGTTGTTGGATAGAATAACAACTCTTTTCATTAACACAAAACCTCTCCAGCTACTTCCTCTCCAATTACTTTCAACCACTAGAACAGATTATATTGTTGTAGTTAACCAAGTCAAGCTAGTCAGTTTCTCAGTTGTGGATTATGAAGCTAGTTTCATATATGCAGAATTTAGGCAAGGGTTATCCTGGAGGTTGACTACATCCTTAGGGAAGCTTTTATATATAATCAATATAGGTGGAACTTCAACCCTGACCCCGAGGGGATTTGAACTCTGACACTATAGGTGGAAGTGTTAGTCTTTTGCCAACTAAGCCACCCCTCATGGTTGAGTGCGTGCAAACTGTATAATTATTGTTTTTGAAATAATATGTTGTTTTATTGTGTTGTTATCAAGGTCGAAGCAAAGTCACTCTTAGTATCAAATTTGGCCTGCCTAACTATATAGTTAGAATCAAGATAAGAACTGAGCTCGGGTATTTAGGATCAAGGTCAAGGTTTTGTAGATAGTCAAAAGCTGCCTCGTTTTCTTATTCAATATATCTAAAAATAATGCCCTAGAACAACCCTTAAGAGGGGTTTCCTAAATACTAATACTAAAATAATCCCAGATTATGGTTTTTGATAATTCAAAGCCGGATTAATTTTTTGAAAAAACGGAAACTGTACCTTAGTGCCCACGGTAAGGTTCTTCCATTAAAACCCAGCATTACATCGTTGTAGCTGTTGAAGGATTACATCGTTGCCGGGATAAGGATCACGGCCGGAGAGTGGAGAGAGGTGAGGAAAGAGCTCCTAACCCCAGCCTTTATATGTACTGTCAAGAATAAGCATCAATGAAAAAAATGCCCTGGTTGTCGTCCATGTTGGAGTATTTCTTTCTTCATGAATCAGAGATCTATCAAGGTTCATTTGGCCGGAATAACAAAGATTGAAAAAAGATAGAGAAGAAACTTAGTTCACCTCATTTATTTATATATACCTTAACTTTGATATCATCATAGAAATGATTTTCATGCAGTAGCCTGCATGGAGAGAAGTTGGAGGACAAGCTCGATCGGGGAATCACCCATGAACAAGTTTTGTTTCCTATCACTAACATTTCATTATTGCTCAACATGGGCAAGGACTCTTTGGATACTTCGTAATCAGACCAAAGATACAAGCTAGTGATTATTGCTCATGTTTTTAACTTCAAGTAGAATATAATAATAGCATATAAGAAGTGGTTTACTAGCTAGCCAGGAAGATTCTTAGAACAGTAAGAGGAAATTCAGTAAGGACGTTGGCCGACATAGTTGCCTGGAGGATCATAGTTGCAGATGATGAAGGTCCCTCCGCTGTTGCACCGAACTTTACCACAACCAAGTCGAACCGAGTTCTTCCAAACCACCTGGGTGTAGTGCCCGCAAACTTTCCCACTAGCACAAGTGTTGGAGTTATAATTGTAGTATTGCTTCTCAGACACCCACATATTGACAGCTTGTGTGGCTGACATGTCTCCGGAACTCCAAGCAATGTTCTCACCATACTTTCCACCGGAGTGCTTGAGAGCACAATCTCCAGCTCTCTGCCTGGCATAATTTTGAGCATATGCAGCTACTTTGTCGTCCCATGTCATGGATCCAACACCAACATTTGAACGGGCAGCATTGTGAGGTGATAAGTAATCAGAATGAGAGTTTTGGGCTTGGGAGACATGGAAGAGTGCCAAGGCAAGGAGGCAAAGAACAGCTAACAACTCAGGCTTATATGATGCCACCATCTTAATTGATAAAAAGATATAGACTAGAAACTCAGAATGAGATACTCATTCAGAGTTGTGCTATTTATAGCCATATGCCATGAAGACTTTTCCTTGACCCAATACTTAACTATTTTCTTTTTGAATTTCAGCTCCCTAATTAAATCTTATTTGGACTGCTAGAAGCTATTGTAGATAACCAAAAATTAAATAATGCCCTAGACCAATCCTTAAGAGGGGTTTCTTAATACTAATAATAAAATAGTTCCAGATTATAGTCTTTGAGAATTCAAAGTCTACAAAAGGCAACGGGCTGGCTGGCCTAGTGGTTTATTACGTGATCATGTTTTCTTTGATTTAGTTCTCTATTCTTCTCAAGATAAAAAAAAAAGGATATGTCTTTTTAAAAGGAAGAGAAGGACACGTGGAAGTACTCGCACAGGCTATGTCGTTATACTGGTGTTCGATCTATCCACAATTGGATGAAAATTATATGTTTCCAATCCTCCGCAACACAAGGCGCAATCTGTGACACATTCAATGTACATTATTTTTCATTTGGCATACATGTGGAATAGTCAAAAAAAAAAATCTAAATTTCTCCAATAAATATTTGAGAAATCATATTCCTTCTCTAGCTAAAAATATCTTCCTAAAGATCCAAACTCACGTTACTCAAGTCTACATACACTTCAACTGTGGAAGACTGAGAAGCATGTATTATCTAATAGTCAAAGTGGTTTTATTATCTGAAGAGAGGCTGCTCTGCCTGTAAAACATGGCCTCTATTGTCTTTAAGCACCTTAAGCCCTCATTGGGCCTACAAGCAATTATATCCATTTTTCCTATCTCTAAGCGTATCGATCTGTCTTTCTATATGAAGAAGCCGCCATCTATTACTGAAGTAGTTTTATTTTTCCGCTGCATTCTTCGTCTCTAACCTTTAGTAGTAGTTATTTTTTTGGGTTAAAACCCTTAGCAATTATACATGCAAAAATAGATGACGAGGCTGGTTTCAAATTTTGGGCATGGAAGACATGGAAGAAGGCCGGCTAGGGCACCAATCAGAAAAAGAATAGAGCTAACTCATCAAGCTTGAATGACCCCATCTCAGTTGCCAGAATTAAGGTAAGATCTTTGCTTGATACTAAAACTGAGATAAAATTGCATTATTGATTTATAAATATTTAAGATTATCATCGTCATCATTATCATCAAAGAATTGGTTCGTTGGTGACAATAACACCTCTTAGCAAAAACTTCATTATTTCATTTCTTCCTAGTGGCCACTATATGCAAGAAAACTCTCTTGTACCCAAAGGGAAGAAGATCATCGCCATCATGAAGAAAAATTCAAATTCCAAGGCACCACCTCCGAATTGCTAGAAACATTGAATAAACTCACAACACCAGAAATAATTTATATTATTTTATTTAATATTATTATTATTTTTCTTTTCCAGAGGAAGGATATATAATTAGCAAGCGTTAGTGCGTTCTCCAGGAGGTTGAGAATTCAACTTCCCCTTCATGGTTATGGCCTTATGGGTATTGTTATATTGTCATTTGCCGGAAACAAATATGCAGTTCCAACTTCCAAGCTACCTCTCCTTGGGCGCGTATAAACTTTTTTCTTACAATTAATTCATTTTTTTTTTTTTTTTTTGCCTACCAAATACATTAGGTGATCTTATTATTATTGTTATTATTGATCACCCCATTTCCAAGTGATTCTTTTCTGGGCTACCAAACACATCAATTGACCTTATTATTATCACTATTGATCACCATGCATTTCCAAGTGATGCTTGGCCATGCATGATACATTACATATAACGGCTAATTAGTTAAATTTGAAGCACTTCAATTACTGTAAGCAAAGACTTATTACCAAAAAGAAACCGAAAAAAAAAAAGTTATCGTAAGACTTTTTATTAATAAACTCTCAAATAAGGACGTTTTCCAACATAACTGCTTGGAGCTAGGATCGTACGTGGTTGAAATTAATGAAGGTTCCTCCATTGATGCACTAAACCCTAGCACAACCAAGCTGAACCGAGTTTCTCCAAACCACTTGGGTGTAATGCAGGCACTTTCGTACCCAACACAAGAATTGGAATTGTAATCATACTAAGCCTTCTCATCCACCCGCCACATCTTGATAGCATCTGCGGCTGTCATGTTGAGACAGGACTACCATGCAATATTTTTGCCGCCTGGGCCAGTAGAGTGCACCAGATTGCGATCTATGGCTCCCTGGTTGACGTAGTCCTATGCATATTCAGCGACCTTGTCGTCCCATGTCATTGGTCCAACACCAACTTCTACACGAGCGGCATTGTGGGGTGGAAGGTAATCACCTTGAGAGTTAGGGCTTGGGAAATATGGAAGAAGATGATCAAGTCAATTAAGCAAAGAAGAGCTAAGAACGTATTCTTCGTTGCCATCCATAAAGATGTTAATACATGAAATGAGGTACAGAGTTATAGTATTTATAGCCCAAGATATTAAACATATGGAAAGTTCAATTAAAGCCTAGAATTTATTTCACCAGATCGATGATCTTTTACTGTGTACCCCTACTTTCTTCCTGTTGTGAATGTTATTTTGAAAGATAGTCCAGCTAGAACACGTAAGAGATGCATACGAGTACATGATGGGGTGTGTCAGATGTGCATCAGATGCCCTGCAATATCATCGAAGAATGGATTCAAATCGTTTGTAGCTATGGATCTGTTGGCCATCCTTCAGCCAAACAATAATGGTGTGCTGAGTGCCGACCAAGTAATCCCATATTATTGTATAATTTTAAAATTTAAAATTTTAATTTTCCTTTTTTTTTTGGTAGAATCAAATTTGAATATAAACTTTGATTTAATTCCACACCCTTATTGTTGTAGACGTGTGGATCCTATAAGAACATAATTCGTCTAATGGGATTTTTATCCCTAACCCTAATTTTTGAATCAGGTTGATCCGACTGTATATTTAAGTGATTTAGACATCTTGAAAAAAAAAAAAACTTAATCCTTGATAAACATGGGGGCCTTGGCACCAAGTGATTTCCTAAAGCAAAATATCCAAGAAATCATCCCCACAAGAAAGAGACCTCATATTTGTCTTAACACAGAATTGAAAAAGTCAAATCTACTACAAAAGGCTTCCATACAAAGTAGAGTTCAAGGGAGAAATTCCCTAATGTAATCTTACTTCAGTAATTTTTTTTCCATAAATCTTAATAATAAAATAAGAATAAATTATGTATTCGTGTTTCTTTTTGTCAAGGATAATTCTAGTTCTTCGCATACCGAGGGTGAAACTGAAAAACCACAGGCAACCCTAAATGAACTTAGGGTTGCCCCTAACAGCTACTATTCCATAAGTGCAAGGCTTCAAGAACTCCACTCAAACTCAACTATCTTCTCCATGCGTGCAAAGCTTCAAGAATCAGACTCAAACTCAACTACTTAAGAGACTCCCGCAAATTATATCTTATCCACAAGTGGATTAGACTCAGAGTTGTACACACAGGAGACATAGTTCATACCAAACACAAATAGAGATTTTGTGTACTTCAAACTCCAGAGTAAGAGTCCAAGATTAGTGTTGCACATGACTCTTGTAACTATCAATGTATAATATGTACTACAATCAATCTCAAGTAAGCAAGTCACATTCTCATAGACGTGGATTGCAAAGATCAACCGAACCACGTACATCCCTTGTCAAACTCTCTCACCTTCTCTCTCTCTCCCTCTCTTTTTTAGAAATTCCCTAATGTAATCTTTATTCAACCCTCAGTTTTTTTTCAAATTGATTCATGGCCACGCATGCATGTCATGTTACATATTAGAGGTTAATAAGACATGGCAAGTTTACACAATTTCTTGGAGGATAACGAAACTGATCAGTAAGGATGCTGGCCTATAATGTAGCAAGTGATGAAGGACCTACCATTGTAGCGCTCAACTCTACCACAACGAAGCCTTATGGATTTCCTTCAAACCACCTAGGTATGGTGTAGGCAATCCACTCCTAGAGCACAAGAGTTGGAATTGTAATCATAGTAGGGTTTTTCTACATACCTTTTATACCAAATTATGAAAATTACCAATTGAAATACTTACAAAGCTAGAACCGTCAGGCGATTTATCTTGGTCAAAGTGACTGGCAAGCAAGTACCTAGATCAGGATTCATTACAGTTCGTAACACTAACACTAGATGAGAAACCAAACATCTGAGGGAGATTTAAGGGGTTTGCTTTGTCGGGTGGACAAAAAGAAAAAATTATCCAGTCATGAGACAAATCTCAACGATAAAACAAAGAGCAAATTACGTATAAATTCTCTGGTGCTGCAAACTATTACGTTTCTTATTTGTGTTAACGTTCTTTTTAACACCTATTGATTAATGGGTTAGTCTGCAGTGAGCAGCATAATTGGCTATATAGCTCTAAAAAAAATCGTACATAGATCCAAATATAGAGAGCTCCAGTTGAATAAAATTTGAATTACGACCCAAAAGACTTTCATAATAGAAAAACATTTGAACTTTAGGGAATGGTATATGAAACATATAGTTTGCAACTTTAGGGTCATATACCTACTTCCTCCAAAATGAAACGTACCCCAATTGAGAGATGGAGAAATGAGATATCAAATGTCCATTCCTTTGAATTTTAGAGCAAGAAAACAATTGTGAAGGACTTCATTTCTAAGTTTGAAAGAGAGTGTATATCCAAGATTTGCTAAACTCAAATATGCTAATACCACTTCTTCTTTTTTCTTCTTTTTTTGGGTTCTAATACCACTTAAACGTGTTTTTTAGGCATTCCCAACCCAACCTCAAGTCTGGTTTCTCCACCTTCAAGTATAGAGGATAATATTTCCTAATTATTCTGTCGTTTTTTCATTAAATATTTGAAGGAGTTCATCTTGTCAATGTTCAGATGGGTCTATCTTCCTCTTAAATGTGTGATGGGAGGAAACATTAAGAAAGTTTTCTTTGATCTGGATTCACCAACCGGTATCTTTGAAAAACGAAAAAGAAAAATAAAGAGAATGAAACCAGTGGTGTGAAGGTGGTGGAGATGGTTATTGGGTAGCATAAAGTGAAAGGAAGAGTTGGGGGATTAGCGTTAAACAATATGTTAACTATCTAATTATTGTGGGGTTCTATGATTAACATCCTCTTCTAATCATATTAAATCCCTACTTTAACTAATTAATTCCATTATTTGCATAGAGAATATGAAACGTAGCCCTCCCTAGCTAGCTCTTTCCATTCATTTTATGCAAAGTAGATCATGAATGTATAAAGCAAGAAATTTAAAATTAGTCGGAGACTTCTCTTCTACTACATTCTTTCCTCTTTTTGATTTTTTTTTAAAACTACGATTCGTTTCTCAGCAGGTATGTTAACCTTAAATATGTGTAAGTGTTCATTAATTTCCAACGAATGAGGAGAAACTGAAGCTACCACACAGAGGTCCTCTCCCTTCATTTTCTTTAGTCGTCCAATCACTGATAAGAAAGATGAAGAGGAAGAAGAAGAAGAAAGTAAAGAAAAAGAAAATGATCAGGTTTTGATCTCATGAGTCAAAGCTACAACCCTCTTGAGCCTTGAAGAGTAATCTCAAGCAGTGGGAGTAAGGCAAGTCACCAAGGCAAAGGGAAGGCAAAGCCTTTCTTTCAGTTTCTTCCTCTATTTCTTCCTTCTTATAGCAAAGCCTTTCTTTTAGTTTCTTCTTCCATTTCTTCCTTCGCAGCAAGAGTACATTCCTACTGTGCCTCCAACAGATACTGAGAGCACAGGGCCGTTTCTCGGGCGAAGAGCTTTAGTGTAGTGCAATTAATTCGCATCAGCTGCGTACAGTGAGGATTGAATGAATGATCCACGTCAAAATCTCGAACCCCCCCCCCCCCCTCTTTTTTTTTGCAGCCATGCCTACCTATAACAAAAAACACATATGCAAAATGAGTGGTGGAGATTTGGAGGACATCTGGGCTTTTAAAGTGGACCTTAACTATTGTTCTGTTAGGCATGTTTCTAGCTCTCTGAATACTATTGCAGATGACCTAGTTAGGAGGGGCCTGTCTTGGAAGTGCACTACTAACTGGTCCCTATCCACCCCATGGTTGAAGTCTGTTTGTAACTCTTCCATGAGCTTAGTGCTTTTTGAATAAATTTCTTTAGTAAAAAAAAAAATCTACTTATCATCTCTCTCTCTTTGTGTGCACAGATCTGCATGTCTTCTCTCAATTATGTTTACTTAGCGAGTTTTGTCTTTTGATATATCAAATATAAATCACAACTGATTTTTTTTTTTTTGAATGGATTGATAATAAGACAAGTGTTATGCTTGGGTTCGGATAGGATTTACATTTTCTACAACATGGGCCTGATAACATGGGAAAGATGCCAACCCAAAGCCCCAATGGGCCAAAAATGAATCCATGGGCTTACAACACTGGCATTAAAATAAAATCAAAATTTGAAGTTGAATGTAAATGCAGTGAGAGGTCTTGAATGGGCAAAGGAGTTGAGTGTAATTCTATGGTGGTAGTAGTATTTTTGACACAAAATACCTTCTTGTGGTTTATAAGATAAGGGGAGGTGGGGCTACAATCATTTCTAATGAGATATTTACTAGAAGATTATACATTATTATAGGAAAACAAATGTGATGACAGATATTTTTCAGCAATTTTTAGTACAATTTGAGTGAGAATAATGAGCACCTCGAGAGAAATAAATGTAAGATACCAAAATGCACATTTTTAAATGCTCTCCCACCCATCCATCGCATAAATTAACGCATGAAATAATGAAATGATATATTTATATGGTATGATTCGTTTTGCTTCTACCCTTTTCATTTGAGTAGGACAAGAAGGATGAGCCACCCACATAATGATGGAGGATTGGAGAAACTCGTAGAGTACTGATTTGTAGGTATGAATGATCCAACTTGGGCTTTAACAAGCCCCAATGGGCCAAAAGTGTATCCATGGGCCTTACACAGCAGCAACAATATCCATAGATCAATTCCTATCTGCATGGAAAAAAATCCTCTGCTGTGCACAACAGTGCACTTAGATGCCAAACAATAGGCTGAAAAATCCAAAATAGAGTTATAATTTTTTTGCTTTTTCAGCCTATTGTTTGGCATCTAAGTGCATTTGTGCACAGCAGAGGATGTTTTCACTATCTACATGCTTGATATGGTCTCACACACAATATTTTCTTTTTTGGTATACTTCTCACGCACAATAACTTGTTCTTGACGTACGCTTTCGCAGATTGAATTTGGCTCGGATGTATTACTATACGTATCTAATTCCGATAAGCAAAGCTGTTATCTTATTCGAATATGGAACTTTATCAGATATCCGATTATCCGAATCCAATAAACTATTAGCTTATTAATTGTCTATTATCATTTTGGATTTTCAATTTCCGGATGCCCATTACCGGTTTTGAAATCCGATTATCAGCCTATTTTTAGTGAAAAAATTGTTTAATCAGCCTTTCGAATCTGATTATCAGCTATAATTTAGCCAATTGGCTATGGATAATTGATGGGAATTTAGAATGAATTCATGTTATTAATTAAGGTTAATCGATTTAATCGCATAAGTGATAGAATGTCATTTTTTGAGATACCATTTAATTTTTTTTTAAAAGTATTTTTCTCTAGTTGGATATTATCCTATCTAATAAGCAATTATCTAAATCTAATTTGTTTACTAGATAAATATATTTTCACCTAAGAAAATTTTGGATTTGAAAATCTTTAGAGGACTAGTGAGTGGGTTTTTATATTCAGACGTGGGTGCAAAGTTAGCATTTTTTTCTTCTTCTTTAATTTATTTAAATACATAATATAATAAAAAATAAATTTAAAAAAAGCTTCCTAACCATGTTTTACAGACAACATACTTTAACATTTTTGTCTCTGTTGATTCTTTTTTTCTTTCGATTGGGGGAAGCATCAAATCTGTGACGCTTTAATTGAAAAGTGTGGGACCTGTGGGTCATTACCGACTGCGACTGAGTAACTCTTTCGATTAAAGAAATATGATATTCAAACTAGTATATATTGCTTTTCTCTAGGATTGATGACGGTTCTTATTTAATTGTTTGGGTGTTGAAAAAAAGAGAAACAATTAAAACATTTTTAAAATTTTGTTGGCTCACTAGTTACTCCTCTGAGGGAGAACAATGATGCAGTGCATGTAGATTTGCCATGAAATCAAAAATGCACATTATTAGATGTTCTTTCCCTACCCATCGCATGCAATACAGAACTGATGTGTTTAACTCATCGTATAAACCAAGAATAACTGAAGGAGATAAATGCATTTGTTACACCCACTAACTTTAATCAGCAGATCCACTAAGCTTCTGCTGTGATGATTTCCAAAGAGATATAAAGCCCAGATGGAGTTTTCTTTGGTTACTGCTTAAATCATTCAGAAATTCCAATCAAGTTGTAGTTATATATATTTCAAGTCCAGTGATCTCAGTGATCAGCAGATTCAGCACTGAAAGAGAGAATGGAGGAACAGACACAGGAGTTGAAGCAGAAGCTGGTTTTTGCTGTTAATGGTGAGAGGTTTGAGGTGTCAAAGGTCTACCCTTCCACTACTTTGCTTGAATTCATAAGGACTCAGACCCGTTACAAAGGAACCAAGCTTGGCTGTGGTGAAGGTAATAACTTCTTCTTTTGAAGTCCTACTAGCTGACATCTCTGATCTCTCTCATTTTTTATTTACTGTTTATCCACCAAATGCAAAGCTTCCTTTATCTGTGGTTCTTAATTTTAGCTCTTGGTACAAAATTATGCTGCAAAATTGGCTATTCTCTCTACTTTTCTGTTTTCTCACCTGTTCTACTGCTTGAGGTTGGTGTCTTTTGATTTCCTCAGTTAGGGATTGTAGCAAATCAAAAGCTTTATGAAGAGTTGGGATTTGAAACCCATCTACAGTCTACAACAGATCAAACACTTCTAGTTTCGTTGCTTTTTCAACCACTTACTTGTATATAAATGCATTGATGTGCAAATGTTTTTCCATATAAAAATTCAGTCTGATCAGCACTCTTCTTGAGATTAACCAAAAAGAAAAAAATCTCAGCACTCTCTCAAACTCACAGACCTTATCACTATATTATAGCATTTCCAGCTCTAATGCTCAAAGGACTCTTCTCTTGCTTGCTTTGTTATATCATTTTCAGTTCTAGTGCTCAGAGCACTCTTATCTTGCTTGCTTAATTTATTATATCATTTCCAACTCTAGTGCTCAAAGTATTCTTCTCTTGCTTTCTTTATATTTGTTTATTTATTCTTTTGGTTTAAATTAATCCCCTTCTCTAGCTCCTACTGTGCTGAGATTTCACATGAATCATGAAACCCACTTAAATTGACGTTACTCAGAAGCTCATTCTCTCACTTTTCTGTTTTCTATTTTCTCAATATACAATTCCCGAGTGGGATCGGTATGAGCCAAGAATGCCAGACAGTTGAACTAATTGATGATATCAGAATAAAGGCTTATTAACTGGTTGCTTGGGCCACAATTCATTCCAGCCCAAATATCAACCTGGGCCAACCCTGGCCCAGGCCCAGGCCTCAGCAGACCCATGGAGCTGGAAGTGTGGACACTGTTAATTATTCAATGAGAAATTCAAATCAATGAGTTTTGAGAAGAGAAAGGATAAATATGTCTTTCTATTTTTAAAAGTCAAAAGTCAAAAGTCAAGTCAAAATGCAAGGTATAAAAGACATTTCTAATAGAACAAATTTTAAAGGATATAGATGTAATTATGTATAAATCTAGGGGTGTGTACATATAATTTGTTCTATTTCTTTTCGGTCCCCGGCGAGTCGGAAAAAAAACAGAAGAAGAAGTTTTGCAAGATTAGATAATACGTTTCAAATATAAATTCCCACCGTGACTCGTTATCTGCTTGCAGGTGGTTGTGGTGCCTGTGTTGTTCTTCTCTCCAGGTACGATCATGTCCTTCAACAGGTTGAGGAATCCTCTGTGAGTTCTTGTCTGACCCTTATTTGCAGTCTAGATGGATGTTCAATTACAACTTCAGAGGGCCTTGGAAACAGCAAATCTGGGTTCCACCCAATCCACAAAAGGTTCTCTGGTTTTCATGCTTCTCAGTGTGGTTATTGCACTCCCGGTATGTGCATGTCCTTCTTCTCTGCTCTTGTTAATTCTGAGAAGACCCAGAGGCCGGACCCTCCTTCTGGGTTCTCCAAGCTTACGGTTGCAGAAGCTGAGAAAGCTATTGCAGGCAACCTCTGTAGATGCACCGGTTATCGACCCATTGCAGATGCCTGTAAAAGCTTTGCAGCTGACGTTGATTTGGAGGATCTGGGGCTTAATTGTTTCTGGAAAAAGGGGGATGGTAAGGATGTGAAACTGGGTAACTTACCACTTTATAACAATCGGAATGAGATCTCTACATTCCCCGAATTCTTGAAAGAAGAAATGAATCCCAAAAAACTTTTGGATTCTGAAGAGTCTTCGTGGTACAATCCTGTCAGTATAGAGGAGCTTCAGAACCTATTGAAGTCGAAATTAACCGAGAACGGAGCAGGAGTGAAGCTAGTAGTTGGCAACACGGGTACGGGCTATTATAAGGAACTAGAACACTATAATATGTACATTAGCCTCCGAAATATACCTGGTCTCTCTGTCATTAGAAGGGATAGCACTGGGATTGAAATCGGAGCAACTGTGACAATCTCTAAAGCAATTCAGGCTTTGAGGGAAGATAAAGATGGTGGGTTTCGCTCCACAATCTTGTTCAGAAAAATTGCTGACCATATGGATAAGGTTGCATCAGTGTTCATCCGAAACAGTGCAAGTTTGGGGGGGAATTTGGTTATGGCTCAAAAGAATCACTTCCCCTCAGATATCGCTACAATACTTCTTGCTGCTGGTTCACATGTAGATATACAGACAGGTTGCAGAAGACAAAAACTTACGTTGGAGGAATTCTTGGAGATGCCACCATGTGACTCTGAAACCATACTTATAAGTGTTACAATCCCAAGTTGGGAACCGGTTAATAACATTTCATCAGATGGCAAAACTCAATTACTGTTCGAAACATATCGTGCTGCTCCACGGCCACTTGGGAATGCATTGCCCTATCTCAATGCAGCTTTCTTGGCTCAGGTTTCTTCATCTAAAACTTCAGATGGTGTAGTTCTCGAAAGCATTCAGCTGGCCTTTGGCACATTTGGGACTAAACATGCAATAAGGGTGAGGAAGGTGGAGGAGTTTTTAGTTGGAAAGTTTTTGAATGTGGTTGTTCTATCTGAGGCTATCAAATTACTCAAAGAAATTGTGGTTCCTGCGAAGGGAATTTCGCATCCTTCTTATCGATTAAGCTTGGTGGCTGCATTTCTTTTTGAATTTTTGCATCCACTGGTGGAAGCTAGAACTGGGATTTCCAATAATTGCTTGAATGGAAACATCAGTAGTTTTCCAGATAAGTCCTCCAGGCTAGAGAATCATCTTTATCAGAATAAGGGGCCAAGCATTCTCTCACCCGCAAAGCAGTTGGTGAAAGTTAACAGGCAGTTTCATCCAGTTGGTGAACCAATTAAAAAGACTGGGGCTGAGATCCAAGCTTCTGGTTTGTATTACTGAACTGTTAAAAAGGGCCTTTTACCTTTCTCCGTTTACTAATCTCGACCTTTTATTGATTTTAATGTTACTGACAAAGTTTTATGTTTCACCCATGCCGATACTTGTTATTCCTACAGTAATTGAGATGAAATATCCCTTTCCTATTGTACCTGTGAACACCACAATTTCCTTTTTACTATGAACATCACAATTACTTACACCCTGTCCCAATAAGCAATGGATTCTTTAAAGAACACCTTGTCTGGACACACTTTTTAGTGTTAAAGATGTCATCATCTCTAGTGTTTCATATTTGTCTGGGACTGTTCCCACATAACCACCCCCACCCCCCACCCAAAAAAAGAAAAGAAAAGAAAAAGAAGGTCACGTGTTCTGTTATTGTTTTGACTCTTGCCTTGATGTTAAATGGCATTTCTTAAGTCTAAATGTTAATTATTTTTATTAAGTTTCTTTACTGTATTCTTCAACAAACATGGAAAAAATCTTTTGGTGTTAGCAACACTTGAATCTCACCATATAATCATATAGGTGAGGCTGTCTATGTGGATGACATTCCCTCTCCAAAGGACTGCCTTCATGGAGCATTCATCTACAGCACGAAACCTTTGGCCCACGTAAAGGGTATTAAGTTCGCATCTACATCACTACCACGTGGAGTTTTGGGAGTTATTTCTGTTAAAGACATCCCAGCAGGAGGGAAGAACATAGGGATGTTACAGTCCGTTGGTTATGAACCACTATTTGCTGATGGTCTTACTGAGTTTGCGGGCCAAGCACTTGCTCTTGTGGTAGTAACACTTGGATTTTATTTCTTCTGGTTTCTAGATGTGTTTGCCATATGCTTAGATCTATTTCTTTCACTTGCTTGTTTTCTACTAATTTAATCAGTGGAATGTTTCTGTAGATTGCAGACACACAGAAACATGCAGACATGGCAGCCGGTACTGCAGTAATCGACTATGACATTGAAGGTCTTGAAGCACCAATATTAACGGTAGAAGAGGCAGTTGAGAAATCCAGCTTTTTCACTCCACTTTATTACCCAAAGCAAGTTGGTGATTTCTCGAAAGGGATGGCAGAAGCTGATCACAGAATTCTCTCAGAGGAGGTACTTCACATTTAGATTTATTCGTCTTTTCTAGGTAGAGTTGAGAATCTGGACCACAACTTGGACCTAATCAAAGACCAGGTAGGTGTTTGCCTGAACTCTTATTTGCAGTGGAAAAGGATGTAAAAGCACATTATTTTGGAACAATTAGGCTTGACTTTCTCCTCATAGAGATGGGTGGGTTCAGTACCAATTGAAATTCACATGATATAACTATTTGACTAGTGGAAAAAGAAAATAATGTGACATGGAAATATAAGCATCGTAAAAAAATGCTAATACTAATGAATCACTACCTCCACCAGTTTCAGTTTTCTTGCTAGTCAAATTTAAGGAGGTATAGCCATGCCACGAATGGATCAACAGAAAAACAAACCACTAACAGATGGATCTTCTGACCTTTGATTTACTAACCAAGTTTAGAGACTATGGTGCATACTAATAATGGGTTCCATGGTAATATGAGTCATGAATGTCAAACAAAACCAACAAAACCAAGGTGGGTCCTTTAAGCCTTGACTTTACTCTGTTCTAAAACTGTGGTTTCATACTGATAACAATTTTATGACAATATGCAGATCAAGCTTGAATCACAATACTATTTCTACTTGGAGACACAAACTACTTTTGCCGTGCCAGATGAAGACAATTGTATAGTGGTTTACAGTTCTAGCCAGGGCCCTGAAGATACCCAGGTGCTAATTGCTAGCTGCCTTGGTGTGCCTGAAAATAATGTCCGTGTGATTACAAGAAGGGTTGGAGGAGGATTTGGTGGAAAGAGCTATAGGGCTATGCCAGTAAGTGTCCATTTTCTTGCTTTTTCCAAATTAACCTCATTAAGGCTATACATATTTCAAAAGATAATATTTTACTTGAATCCCTTAAAAAGCAAATGGAAATTGTATAGGAACAAAAATAACAGAAACTGTTCAGCTAAAATGTAACTGAAATAGTCAGATAGTCATAAGTTTAAAATAAAAAAAAAGAATAAAGAAATAAATCCACCATCAGCTCAAAAAAAAAGTGACTGTGCCTTGGAACTCTTAGTCAATCATGCAATTGCCAGCCATGAGACCCACCCTCCCCCCCATATGGCTGGCTTCTTATTAACTCTTAAGTACTAAAACTGTGTTCTGCTTCATGTTCCTAGGAAGATAAGTGTTCATACAACAACAACAACAACAATAAGCCTTGTCCCAACTAAATGGGCTTGGCTACATGGATTCTTGCCCTCCAATCAGTTCTGTTCAAGGCCATGCTAGATACAAGGCCTAAGCTATACATATCCTTTCTCACCACTTATCCTAAGGTTATCTTAGGTCTACCCCTAGCTCTTCTAGTTCCTTAAATATGGATTATATCACTTCTCCATACAGGGGCATTTATAGGTCTCCGTTGAACGTGGCCGTGCCACCTCAAATGACTTTCTCGAAGCTTATCACTTATGGGAGCAACTCCCAGACCAACTCTAACATGATCATTTCTTATCTTATCCATCCTAGTTTTGCCACTCATCCATCTTAGCATCCTCATTTCTACTACACTGAGTTTATCTATATGATTGTTTTTAACAGCCCAACACTTTGCACCGTACATCATAGCTGGTCGAACAACGGTCCTATAAAATTTTCCTTTAAGCTTTAATGGAATACGCCGATACATAAGACCCCGGACACACCTTTCCACTTCATCCACCCTATTTTAATTCTTTGGGAAACCTCATCCTCTAAATCACCTCTTTTACTTATGATTGAACATAGGTACCTAAAACAATCACTCTAAGGAATCTCTTTATCATCAGGTATCACCACCTCATCATCTGCCCGATCATGACTAAAGTTACAAATTAGATATTCTGTCTTCGATCTACTAAGTTTAAAACCTTCCAAAGCTACTCTCCATGATTCTAATTTGGTATTAATCCCCACTTGGGTCTCATCCATCAACACAATATCATCCGCAAAAAGCATACACCAAGGGACCTCATCTTGAATGTCTTTGGTTAATTCATCCATTACTAGTGCAAATAGATATGGGCTTAAAGTTGACCATTGGTGTAGCCCAACTGTTATCGGGAATTCATTACTTTGTCCCCCCACTGTTTTAACACTAGTCACCGAACCATCATACATATCCTTAACTACATCTACATATTTATTTGCAACACTTCTTTTCTCTAGTACTTGCCAAATTAACGCTCTAGAGACTCTATCATAAACTTTTTCTAGGTCAATAAATACCATATGAAGGTCTTTCCTACATTCTCTATACCTTTTCATAAGTCTCCTAATAAGGTAAATAGCCTCTGTTGTAGATCTTCCCGATAACAGTTGGTTCTCCGTAACTGTAGTTAATTGTCTCAAACGGGTTTCAATTATTCTCTTCCATAATTTCATCGTATGGCTCATCAATTTAATGCCCCTATAGTTATTGCAACTTTGAATATCTCATTTATTTTTTTAAATTGGAACCACGACGCTTCTCCTCTATTCATCTGGCATTTTCCCTGTGCTCATAATCTTATTAAACAACTTAGTTAACCAAACTAGTCCATGGGTTCCTAAGCTCTTCCATACTTCAATTGGGATTTCATCAGGACCTTGTGTCTTGCCGAGTTTCATCCTCCTTAAAGCTTCTTTTACTTTGGAGTTTGGACATCGAAATTCTACGTATATAAGTTCGGACATTGGTGCCTTGGTGAAAGGTGTAATCGTCCGAATCATAAGTGCTTGAAGAATGCTCATTTATTAAACTAGAGAAATAGGTTTTCCATCTTTTCTTAATGTCTTCCTCACAAACTAATACTTTACCATCTCCATTTTTAATACATCTAACGTGGACTAGATCTCTACTCTTCCTATCCCTCATCTTAGCTATCTTATAAATAGATTTTCCCCCTTCCTTTGTGCCCAACCTGAGATAAAAATGTACTTAAAAAATATAAAAAAATCCAGCATTGCAAAACCTGTATGTATGAAACCTATTCTTCTCCTGCACTGAATTAGCTACATTGGCACTGAAACTTAGGGAAATTCTGAATTTTGCTAGACACTTTTATATCGTTGCTTGTTCTTACTGCCAATATCATACTGTGTTTTGCTTACATTGGCTAATGTATATGGTAGTGTGCCATCTAGCATATTCTCTAGAACTCTGGATTAAGTTTCAGGGATTTTTGGAACTATTTTGCCTGACACCAGCTTCATCTTTGTTCCCTAGATCTGTTTTCCCAATCTTGTTTTTTTTTTTCCCCTCCTGGATTAGTTATTGGATTTCTTATCAATGTATGAACATGAAAGTGGACACTATTGCATATGCAATGTGAACATGTAGAATTGATAGTCATGCCGTCCCACCCAAGGATTTAGGCATAGGCACTGGGTATCAGGTACCATATTGGAGGGGTATTTTAGGTAGTAATTGTATCATACTTGATCAGAGATGCAAGATTGCTGAAGATAAGCATGTAAATATCTATCAGCTTGATGCAAGGATTAGAGTCACATTTACGTATTCTATTGATGTACAACCCCCTCCCCCCCCCCCACCCCCACCCCCAAAAAAAAATGTTAGTAAAGAAAGAGATATATGCAACTTTGCCACTTTTAGTCTATATCTGTTTCAATCTGTGATCTGAGCACTATAAATCCCCAAGAACTTGTTGAAATAGGTCATTTTTTTATGCTAGATGATTGCCTCCAACTTATATTGAAGTAAAAACCACTATCCAAGGCCTTAGGTTGCTCCCTATTTTGTATCTTACCACTTCATTTTTTTAGGTTTGATGGAGTATCAGTGTATCAGATGGTATCAGTCTCATATTGATTGATGAATTATTTTGTTAAAAAATTAGTGTTGCATTGGTATGTATCGTATCAATACCCACTGATATGAAATGAAACTTGCCAATACTTAAAACCATGGTCCCATTTACTATGTTTCCTAGCTGAAATAGTTAACTTGTTCCAACAATCATTACCGGTGAGTTTCTTGGTACATTCATAAAAAGGTTCATAGATTACTTAAAAATGACATATGCAACAGATGGTTGCTATTTGTGAGCCATCTGATTTGTTGGCATCATAATTGTCAAGGCCTCACCTAGCCATCGCACGTCCAGGTGCTTTGGTAGCGTCCAAGTGTTGCCTTGATCCCGCCCTTTCGGATGCCTTGCTGGCCTAGATGCCGTGACAACTACGGTTGGCATATGAAATTTGTGTATAACCCATTGACTCATGGTACTCAAGGATTCCCATACCAATTTTCCAAAATCTTTGTCACAAGGTTATTAAAGCGGCAAAGCGACCAGAGCGATTGGGGCTCTGTCTTGTCGATTAGGCGACTAAGCGGCACTTAGGCGGCTTTAAAGTGACCAAAGCGGTTTAGTCAATATTTTTAATATAACTACTTTTAAACTACTTTTTAATACAAATACTTTTTATAATAAACTAAAGTACTAAACAAACATTCAACAATCACATTCATAAAAAAAAAAAAAAAAAAAAACATTCAAGAATCACAATTATGAAAATTATCCAAAAAAAGATTAAAAACATAACTTCATCTCATCAAGCATCATAAGATTCATAACAATAATTATATAGTATGTACTATATCAGTAATCAATGTGAAAAATGAAAATGAAAGTAGTAATTTTACATTCTTACTTACCTCTATGATAGTGCGACGCCAAATAAGTGTCTTGTACTCTTGTACATAGATCAGTAATCAGAATTGATGTATAGATTTTCCCCTTTTTTTAATCAAACAATGCCGACATGATAAATTAATAGATCTCATTATTCCGATTTCCAAGTTATTGTTTATTTAATGATTTATTGATTATCAATGTTGAATATAGCTCATGCTTCACATTCTGTTGCCGACAGACACTTTGGGCCTTGGAGTTCATTTGCAAATTGGGCCTCAACTCTGAAATGGCTCACATGTTTAAATTTATATACGGCATTGTAGAATAAATTATGATTAAAAAAAGAAAAAATAATATGCACAAATTACAAAATGTAAAAAAACGGTTACTTTAGCATCTAGGCGGCAATATGATGCAAAAGGTGGCAAAGCGGTAGTGCCTAAGCAAGAAATCAGCCCGTTAGTTAAGCGGCAACAATTTAAGCGGTTCAAAAACCGCTTTGTTGCTTAGGCATGCCTAGGCGGACGCTTTAATAACCATGCTTTGTCACATTGGTTGTGGACTCTGTGGATTTCCTCTTTGCCAAATGTTACTCAGGTCTTAGGAGTTGTGACCATTTGTTTATGTAATTCAGGGATCGGTATTCATACAGGGGAGACTCATCTATTAACTCCACTAATTTTAGGTTAGGGGGTTTGTGGGCACTTGTTAATGGTTTTTATGTCATTTCTGGTTCTGATTACATTTAATGCAGGCTGTGCACATGGCACAGCCACGCATCAGAACTTCTGCCTTCAATTTATGAGATTTTGGTTATTCCAGATGTTTATCCCCACCCTTTGAAAAACCTAAAATTGAAAATTTTGAAATAACAGAATACCCCCTTCCGTGTTTAATGTATGTTACATAACCTACTTGCAGGTTGCTGCAGCATGTGCAGTTGCAGCACACAAATTACGCCGTCCTGTCCGGGTTTACCTCAATCGTAGGACTGATATGACAATGATAGGCGGACGACATCCTATGAAAATTAACTACAGTTTAGGGTTCAAACAAAATGGGAAGATTACAGCCCTACATGTTGACATATTAATTAATGCAGGTATATCTGAAGATTGGAGTCCAATCTTTCCTCTCACCATCATTGGTGCATTGAAAAAGTATGATTGGGGAGCTCTTTCCTTTGACGTAAAGGTCTGCAAGACAAATCATACTAGTAAGTCGGCCATGAGAGCCCCAGGAGATGTTCAGGGATCATATATTGCAGAGGCTGTGATTGAGCATGTTGCATCTTATCTTTCCATGGAGGTTGAATCTGTCAGGAACCTTAATCTCCACTCATATGACAGCCTTAAGCTATTTTACGAACATGCTGCAGGGGAACCTTTTGAGTATACTTTGCCTTCACTTTTTGACAAACTGGCTGTCTCTTCAAGTCTTCAACAAAGGATTGCAGAGATACATCAGTTCAATAGCTGCAACAAATGGCAGAAAAGGGGCATTTCCCAGGTGCCTGCTGTGTATGAAGTGCGAGTGAGGACAACAGCAGGGAGAGTGGGCATCCTGAATGATGGGTCTGTCGTGGTTGAAGTTGGAGGAGTTGAAATTGGGCAGGGGCTGTGGACCAAGGTGAAACAAATGGTGGCATTTAGTCTTAGTCCAGTACTGCACAATGGAGGTGAAGACCTTTTGGAGAAAATACGGGTTATCCAAGCAGATAGCTTAAGCTTGGCGCAAGGTGGAGTAACTGGTGGAAGCACCACATCAGAGTCATGCTGCGCTGCAGTTCGTGAGTGCTGTGATTTCTTGGTCGAACGATTAACACCTGTCAAGGAAATATTGCAGAAACAAATGGATACAGTCTCATGGGATATGTTAATTCTCCAGGTAACTATTTTACCTTTAAATTTTATATAGCATATGATTTCTTGTGTTATGAGGTTCCAAGTATGGGCTACGTACGGGGCTCAACCAGCCAAACTCTACCCAAGACCAGATGAAAGAAAATCAGGTACATGCAATGACCATAACCTGGTGCTACTACTGCCTTCACAGACTACTTGGTGGGTGGGCTGGGAACAGTCTTGATCTCTCAATTACTGATACATCTAAGAAGACTGGTATATAACATGTATGATTCTTTTTATATGTAATACAGGATTATGATGGTACTGATTATATTTATATAACCTTAACCTATTAGTTACTTAGGAGGCAGCCTTGGCACAATAGTCGATATACCACAGTTGTAGCCTGAGGTCAAGGAATTGAAACAACCTCTCAGAATAAATTGCTGGGGCAAGGCCATGTAGGAAGATTGCCCTTCCCAGACTCCTGCTTGTGCAAAAGCTTTCGGCACCAGATTCTTCCGCTGATCTATTATTTACTTTGCCTTATTATCCTTTGTACTTAAAAAAGGTAGAAGAAGCAAGGCAAAGTTCACTTCTGAATAGTGCCTGTGAGTTCTGGTCTGAGCCAGACTTGAGAATAGATTTTTGGCCAAGCTTTGGCATTGGCCAAACCAACCCAGCACAGGGGGTGCTCCCACATTATTAGGGTAGTCTGCGGCTGCTATATTAAGGCCTTGGGAAGGGCCTTTGAAGCTTGGTTTTGGGTTGGATGATATCTTTATATTGGACATTCTCTAATTATCTACTACAAGAAGGAACCTGTTTTGTTTACATTTGTATGGGTGGTTTCCTCCAACTTCTCACTTGGTAGATTGTCCTATCTGAACTGCAGAACGGATGCTTAGTTGTTTCAATCAGTTTTTAACCTGAAAGATACTATTTGTTTAGACTACATCAGCAATTGTACATAAAATGTATTCATTAAATGCAGTTCCAACTTTTGGGGGAAAACCATCTAAATTTTAATACATAGAATTTGGCCCCAAGTGGTCTTTCTCAACCATTTTAATATTGAGCTGATCTTTATCAAATATCATTCACCATATTAAATTAGACAACTCTTGGAGCATATGTCATCCCGTACAGCTGCATCTGGCCACAAAGAAAGTTTATTATATGTTGAAGAATATGTAAATTTGGGAGTTTTACTGTTCACGTGAACAGTATTATGCTATTGTTTTTATTATATTTTCTATTTCTAATGTGGGAGTCTTGCTACATAAGTTTTGGGAGTTTTTAGAAAGCGTAGTTTCTATTTTGGTGGTACTTTCTATTTTCAGAACTTTCTATTTTAGGAGTTAGGAAGTTACTAAAGTTGTAATATTTTGTTTCTTTTTTCTAGAGGACAATTACTTATCTCTCAAGTTGTATTAGATTCATTAGAAGCTATAAATAAAAGTGCTTTGTGATTCTAGACTCTTAAGCAAGAATCACGAGCCTCTTCTACTAGTTCTTCATCTCTCTTCTCTTC
Organism: Hakea prostrata; assembly: GCF_041222555.1. NCBI lineage: Eukaryota > Viridiplantae > Streptophyta > Magnoliopsida > Proteales > Proteaceae > Hakea > Hakea prostrata. The sequence continues at coordinate 17,302,944 of NC_142600.1, read as the reverse complement.
TTCTTCTTCTCTCTTTTCTTTGTTCAAGTTCAGTTGCTGTTTTGATTATTTAATGCTTGTTTTCTAACATGGTATCAGAGCAAGTTTAATCAACTTAACTTTTGAAGCACCAAGTATCTATGTATTAATACTACAAAAAGGCCCTAAGCTTTCTGGGGATATGTCTACCTATTTGATTCAATTGAAGCTACTACTACCCTTTTTTTGTGTGCAAATCTGAAGTTCAATCTGCACTATACTGATGTCTTGGGATTCCTCTTGATTCTTGCAAAGATATGCCCATAATTCGGATTGCAAGACCTAAGTATTATCTTCCATTGTTTGTGCTATAAGTTTAGTTGCAAGTCGTATACTAGTACCCCTGTTTCATTGAATTTCTCTCTTCTGAAAAATTCTGCTGCTACCTTCTTGCTTTACTACTGCTTCCGTTGTTTATTTCAGAATCAAGTTTAGCCTTCTTTTTATCTAAAACTTCTACAAAGACCTAGAGGACTACTTTTCCTTCATATAAGATATTTTAGAGTTTTAAATCTAGCAGAAGGTTGTTGCTATGGTCCGAGATTTGATATTATTTTCTACTGCAACTACTGTTATTGCATTTCTTCTGAGTGGATTGCTGCAGCGACTACTGCAATTTTGAGATTCAAAGCTGGTACGTAAAAGGCTGATCTGCCCCAATAAATCCCCCTAGAGTTGTGCAGCATTTTATGTCAATGGTTCAGCTGAACAAGAGAGGGGTACCCCTCGACTTGTTATCAATTACCAACCTTTGAACGAGGTACTCGAATGGATTCGGTACCCTATTCCAAACAAAAAGAACCTCCTTCAAAAAATACACCAAGCAACCATCTTCTCCAAGTTTGATATGAAGTCTGGATTTTGGCAAATCTAGGTTCACGAACAAGATAGGTACAAGACCGCTTTTACTGTTCCCTTTGGTCATTACGAATGGAAGGTAATGCCCTTTGGCCTTAAAAATGCCCCAAGTGAATTTCAGAATATTATGAACAACATCCAAATCTATCCCCTGGTATCAGAGCCATGAAGGCGTGGTGTATGATTAGAACAACTCCGGTGTAACCCAAGCTTTCTTCGTGTAAGTCCGGTTACCCTCACCAATGCTCCGGTTACCCTTCTCCTTGTAACCTTATCTTTTCATCAATGCATTGTCATTTTCATCTATGCATGAAAGGGATGGCTCTGCCGACCTTTCTTTTATTTTTCTTGCATCATTTGCATATGGTCGAATTATCGCCTAAATTTCTTTCTGTTACGCATTTAATTTCATTATTGCTTTAAATTCTTTATTTTTCTTATATCATTTTCTTATGGTCGGTTATACCACCTAAGATTTTCTGTAAATTCTGTTCTGCATTTCCTGCTTATCACTTCTTTCAATTCTTTACCTTTTGTCCTATAATTTTCTTTATGCATATTTTCCTTTCTGCCAAATATTGTTCATACCTTGTTTCTTTCTTTTTAGTTTGGGTATATTGATGGCTGGATTTTCCGCCTGTTGACTTACTGTTTTGTTTATATGCTTTTGAAATCCATACTTTTATTTTCTTTCTTTTAATTTTCTTCCTAATAGTTTGGCTAGGGTATCCGAGAAGTAAAAAAGACCGTCATGGTTTGATTCCTAGAGGTGAGGCAGAAGGTGTGTAAGTCCTCTTTTGTGCTAGGTCTTAGTGACGGGTGAAGACTTCTCTAAGTGGACCCCTTTCTTTTAGGACGGAAAGAGAGAGCTTGAAAAATGAGTGTGTTTTCCCGAAGCATGTCTTCAACAACTCGTGAACCGCGGGAGACCAATTTGGCTACCAATATCCTTAACCAAGAAGAATTGAATAATGACTTTAACCAATCCTTGGCGTGATGGGTATGCCCAGGTACCCAAAAAGAAATTTACCAACAATCGATCTTCGGTTTTAGAGAAACCATTAAGACCGTTGAACAAACAATTCGTGTTTCTTCCGAATTGGAAGAAATCCCTCTTCTGCGAGCAAAACAATTCTCAACCTTAAACAACAGCATAATTACATCCATTTTGGATGTGTCCAAATAGGAATTAAGCCTCTCCACCGTGAAGGGTTAAACACTTCCCTCATTTTGGCCCTTAGAGACCAAAGATTTACCCAATTTCGGATTCCCTGTTAGGCGGTCGAGACAAGTCTTTGTCGAGGACCAATCTTCTTTAACCATTTCCCAAATCTAACAATATCCCTTGATGATAAAAACATTTTGGATTCATTAGTTGTTAACCTCCAAACCAATGGTTACGACATGAAGCCTGGATCCATACCAATTTCCTTAGTTTGCGTAATTCAATACAAGGTTATGAAATCTGAGCCCCTAAGGCCCTTAAGAAATCCACCGAGAGGACGACGGAGTTCTTTGAAGGCTTTGATTGCCAATCAGAACGATTCAACCCAAGTACGTTCGTTGGGAAGAGGTTAGTTTTCCCGCACAATGGACCTTTCAGGCTGTGCAGCCTCAGGTCAGACCTGCCTCTACCATTGCATCAATAACCCAGGACCAATCTGGTCTGTAACAATGTCTTTTGACCGAATGAACCTCTCCAAGAGGCTACAGGTGAATCCTCACGTCTATCAAATATCATCAACCATCCGAGCTTCCTGCTCAAGCATTCCTTCGGACTCTAGTAGTCTAAGGTCTGAACCTACTATCAGGCTCAGCAACCTTGTTACCAACAACCAAATTACCCATGGTGTTTACACCAAGGGAGACCAATATGAACAATCGAGGACAGCCAAGCTGACCCGGTCACCGACTCCTTCGGCTATGGAAGTTCCCCCGGAATTCTTCATTAATGATGATTATGTCTGATCGACCTTTCTCGATCGATAAAGAATTGCTTCGGCAAGACTTTAGTAGCCCTGACAATGCCCTTAGGAAAGATTGGTTTAACGATAAATTTAACCTTTCTGAAAAAATTCAGATTCGTGATGCTTGGTATCATGACATGGAACAATACAAAATTAACATGAGATTCTTTGTCTGGTTTGCCTCTTATGTTGAGGAACATCAGATAGATTATCCATGGAATAATAGAACCATAAATCAAACAATTTACCCTTTCAAGAATTGCCTCGTCAACAGAACCAAAGAAACAATAACCTCTGACCATCCCCGAGAGGACCAAATCATATTAAAAATTGAAGGTATAGATGTTTTAGCTGCCCCTTTTAAAAACAAAGAAGGCCTTAAAGATGGAAGTCCTAAAAATGTTGAACAATTAAGCAGATCTGAAATGCTTAACGAGATTGAATCCCGTTTAAGCAACCTCATCATTCTTGATACTACTGCAACACCTGCAGAAGCTTCTGCCTCCAATACCATTCACCGAATCAAAACGATTCAGGATGCATTTGATTCTAGATCTGATTCAAGTGTGCCCATCACCGAGTCATTCCATGAAATCAATACTGATAACACCAATACCCATCATTACCCTCGAATAACAAATAGCTTTTGTAAGTATAAAGATAAGTATCGGAAACGACACAAACCCTTTACACCTTACAATCGAAACAACAATACCAAAGCTTTAAACAATAAGCCTACCAAGCCATTAAACAATACCATCAATATGATCCAAAATAAGGACATTACTACTCATAATTCTCACCATACTACACACACCCAGGATTTAGACGATCAAACTTTGCAAACAACAACTAATGACCTCAAGAGTGAAGTTAAACTGCTCAAAAGGGAACTTGTCTTCCTTAAAAAGCAACTTCCTAACAATCCCACCAATACTACCCTGCCTTGTGTCCCTAATCCGAACCAACTTATCAATAGCATCCATTCCCAACAATGGCATGTTGAGGCTAATCTCATCATCAATAAATCATTTAAACTTTCAATCATTGCCTTAGTGGATACTGGTGCAACCTCCAATTGTATCAAAGAAGGACTTGTCCCTACTCAATATTATGAGAAAACCACCCATAGACTTTCTGGTGCCAATGGCCAAAGTCTAGGTGTCAATTATAAATTGTCAAATGTCCATATTTGCACCAATCAAATATGTCTTCGACAAGTCTTTATCCTTGTCAAAGATATCATCACCAATGTCATCCTTGGACAACCATTCCTAGAAATGATTAAACCCTTCACTGTGTCTAACAAGGGGATTTCAACCAAAATCCAAGGTAAACAAATTTTCTTTGCTTTCTTACGAGAATCTCAAGCTCGTGAAATAAGCCAAATCAATCATATCCAAGCCAAAGAACACCAGCTCCAATTTCTACAAAATGAAATCACCTACAAACGTCCTGAAGAACGTTTGTCCGAACCATTTATCCAAAAACAAATCCAACATTTCAAAAATATCTTTGAAAAGGAACTCTGTTCTGAATTTCCTGATGCCTTTTGGCATCGAAAGCAACACATTGTCAGACTACCTTACATCAAAGGCTTTTCCGAAACTCAAATACCAACAAAGGCCCGTGCTGTCCGATGACTCACGAGTTACGGAGGCCCGTGAACCGAAATCAATGATTTATTACGTAAAAGGCTGATCTGCCCTCGATGAAATCCCCCGGAGTTGTGCCATTTTATGTCAATGGTCCAGCTGAACAAGAGAGGGGTCCCCTCGACTTGTTATCAATTACCAACCTTTGAACGAGGTACTCGAATGGATTCGGTACCCTATTCCAAACAAAAAGAACCTCCTTCAAAAAATACACCAAGCAACCATCTTCTCCAAGTTTGATATGAAGTCTGGATTTTGGCAAATCCAGGTTCACGAACAAGATAGGTACAAGACCGCTTTATCGTTCCCTTTGGTCATTACGAATGGAAGGTAATGCCCTTTGGCCTTAAAAATGCCCCAAGTGAATTTCAGAATATTATGAACAACATCCTCAATCCTTACCAACACTTCACTGGGTCTACATCGATGATGTCCTCGTGTATTCCAAATCCATTGAAGAACATATCAAACATTTAAACAAATTCCATCAAATCATGAAAAATAATGGATTAGTCATTTCTCTAAGGAAAATGGAACTATTCCAAACAAAGATTCGATTTTTAGGTCACAACATTCACCAGGGAACCATTGTCCCCATCGACGGTCTTTAGCCTTTGCCGACAAATTCCCCGATCTTATCCTTGACAAAACCCAACTGCAGAGATTCTTGGGAGCCTTGAACTATGTTGGGATTTCATCCCACAAATTGGATCCCATTGCAGCCGCTTTATTCTCGGCTCAAGAAAAATCCAACGCCGTGGTCACCGAACCATACCAAGGCTGTCCAAACCATCAAACACCCGGTCAAGGCTATACCATGTCTTAGCCTTGCCAATCCCGACCTTCCCAAAGTCGTTGAACGTGCTTTTGAACTAGGTTCGGAGGTATCCTCAAACAGATCGATCAAGGAAAGAAGTACTTGTCCAATACACCTCCGAGTCCGAATCCGGCCCGAATTACAAGCTATTAAAAAGAAATTTTATCCATTGTTTTATGCATTCAAAAATTTGAAACGGTTTACTTAATCAAATTTTTAGTACGTGTTGATTGCGTCTGCAAAACAAGTATTGAAAAAAGATGTTCAAAACATTGCTTCAAAACAGATTTTTGCTCCTGGCAAGCATTATTGTCCCTTTGATTTTGACATTGAGCATATCAAAGGAGAATTCAATTCCATCCCCGACTTCCTAACCCGTGAATTCTTCAGGATGCAAAACTACCAATACTCCACCTTTCGATACCATCCAATAAATCCCCTCTTTGACCGGGACCGTTTAACATTGTCTTTTCCACCATTCTCGAGAAATGTTAACCATCGACATCTTCGCAAGTGGGCTCGTATCTATGAGCCCGTATTGATGAAACCTCCCGGAGATTCACGAATCCTGTAAGAACCGGTTGGTCCAATTTTGATCTTGGTAATTATCACGTCTTGTTTCGATCTCATCCGTGTCGTCGGCTCCTAAGCCAAACCGGACCGATTAAGGCGTATCTTGCATAACTCTTTATCATTCAAGGCCTTCGCCTAAACAATCCTTCCAGTTCCCAGGATGCGAAGATGGGAAACCATTAACCATACGGCATCAAAGAATGGTCCGTGTCGTGCGATAATATCGCCCCTTTTACCCGGGTAAATATGGGTTACCGTTACTATTCCGGCCCGAATAGTCCGATATGTCCCTCGAAGGGCACCGGTTCATCATTCCGTTTAAGAATGGTCCAGCCATATCCGGCTTGGTCAAATGGATAAAACCAACCAGCCAAACCCGGCTCCCAAATTGGGTTAATCATTTTGAACCGACCAATAGGAAACGTGTCTTGCCTGGAATGCCCCGGATGATTCATCATCTATAATTTCTACATCCACTCGATGAGATTTGCATCCAATGGTGTAAAGCAAGCTTATCAAATCAATGCAACATCAAGGGTCAAGAATCAAGCCTCCAATCGGCGGTCAGGTTAAAAGGAATCTTATCCCACCAACCTTATCTTCACTTTATCCTGAAGTTGCGCATCCAAAGACTTAATCATGGCCATCAATCTTGTTTCTGGCATCCGCGGATGCCGTCTTCTTCTACAAGCCCTCCTTCTTTTATAAATTGAGGGTGCTCCGAGAGGAGGTTGTTTTATTTTGCAAGATTAGAGAGTTCGGGTGCTCCTCTAGGAATAGGATTTCTCCCCCTTCCCCCTCCCCCCGAACGAAGAACATGCAACAACCCACCACAAAAATCCAAACCCGGTATATATATATATATATAAAATTTATTTTTCCTGATCTAATTTGCTCATGCCTAAGGGTTAGCGGTGGTCCAGAAATTTTTTTCCCCCTTGGTGAACAAGACCTTGTCCTGTGAGACGATTTTCTGCTGCTTGATCAGCTTTATTGGTGAATAATACACTGCTCTGTGGCTGCTACTTTTCCTTCTTGGGTTTCTTTTGTGCTCATACTTTTAAGATGCTTGTCACTGGTCATCATTAATTGTCCACGTGTAATGCTACACGTGAGGGGGAGAATGATACATTATTCTATATCTACTCAAGATGTGCTAATGGATATTATTAGTGAAGATCTTTGCCCTCAACTTATGGCATTCTACAACAATATCATTACCTATCTTTACCTATATTGCCCTTTTACCTACCTACTTGATCTATAGTTACCCATACTACCTTACCTACTTGGTCCGCAGTAACCCATACTGTCTTTTACCTTACCTACTTGGTCCGCAGTAACCCATATTGTTTTCTACCTTACCTACTTGGTCCGCAGTAACCCATACTGTTTTTTACCTTAGCTACTTGGTTTGCAGTAACTCATACTGTCCTTTACCTTACCTACTTGGTCACAGTAACTCATATTGTCCTTTACCTACCTACTTGGTCCGTAGTATCCCATACTACGCTACCAACTTGGTCCACAGTAATCAATATTGTCTTTTACCTACCCATACTTTACCAGTTACTTGCCTTCTTGTGAAGCATTTATATGGACATTGGAGTTGCAATTTTGAATATTTACTGTGGATATTTCTCCTTGCTACCGGCATTACGTGGATAATGCCTTTTGCCTACCTATTACTTGCGTTCTTGCGAAGCATTTATATGGACTTTGGAGTTACAATTTTGAAGATTTAGTGTGGATATTTCTCCCTATTACCGGCATTATATGGATAGTGTCTTTGATCCTGCTATACTTATGGACTTTGTTCGTCTTCAACATTATCGATTGTTCTCAATATTGGATGGTTCTATTGCAATGAAGAATTAAAGTTTTTTTTTAAGTTGGTGTTGATTATCTCCTGGGTGAAGTTTTCTCAGTGTTTATCGACATCTGCCATTGCTACACGATTCAAGATTGGTGCTACTTTTCAAGTTTATTCTTATTGTACAAGCTGAAGTTTTCTTTGTGTACACTCCAGCTTGAGGGGGAGTGTTGAAATATATGTAAATTTGGGAGTTTTACTATTCACGTTACTGTTCACGTGAACAGTAAAAACAGCTTTTACTGTTCACGTGAACAGTATTATGCTGTTGTTTTTATTATATTTTCTATTTCTAATGTGGGAGTCTTGCTACATAAGTTTTGGGAGTTTTTAGAAAGCATAGTTTCTATTTTCAGAACTTTCTATTTTAGGAGTTAGGAAGTTACTAAAGCTGTAATATTTTGTTTCCTTTTTCTAGAGGACAATTACTTATCTCTCAAGTTGTATTAGATTCATTAGAAGCTATAAATAAAAGTGCTCTGTGATTCTAGACTCTTAAGCAAGAATCACGAGCCTCTTCTACTAGTTCTTCATCTCTCTTCTCTTCTTCTTCTTCTCTCTTTTCTTTGTTTAAGTTCAGCTGCTGTTTTGATTATTTAATGCTTGTTTTCTAACATTATATATTACAGTTCAGAATGGTCAGTGTCTATTTTGATTAAGAGAACACTTAGTTAAAGTAATAGGATCATCTGAATCTACTTCCTGGAAACAGAGGTTACAGAATATGTTGGAGAGTACGAAGGATGGTTAGCATGGTGGACGCTGAAATAATTTGACATAAGACATGGAACAAATCATTTTTCTCTGCTTGTACCCTTCTCTAGTAGTTAAAATTAGAGAAAGTAAACATTTCGTAATCCTCAAATGGTTGAACATCGTATTTTGAAAGGATATTTCTGGCGGGGCTCATCTGAACCTATGGCAATAAAAACAGATTTTATATACTCCAAGAGTTTTGTGAAATTGTTAAGAAAATTATGTTGGAGCCCTGGTAGATTTTTGGGAATGAAGATGGTATAACTTAGTAAAATCTTGAGAAGTGATTGCTAAATGAAGTTCTAGGCATGCCATACACTGGATACAAAAAAATGGATGAGATTTAGGTCACAGAAGATGTGAGTTGGAAGTCAATGATTGTGAAAGAACAATAAGAGAAATAAGATTAATAGGTTGAAGGAGGAAAATAAAAAGAGGAGATGATGGTAGAATGTTGTGTGTGAGAGAATGAATCTCTACAGCTATCCTACTTCACCAACACAACATATGGAATTACCTTTAGCTCCCTAGGAATAAGAGACAAATACAATGCACAACCATGGGTAAATAAAGTGCCTTTATTCATAGCTCCACTATGGTGATTTAAATGATAGGGAAATGTGGAAAATTGGGATGCTTAGAAAAATAAATTGCTGAAACATTTACTTCCAGAAAGGATATGAACTAGAGAATAATCTCTCTGACACATATCATACATTCATACCTTGCAGGCGCATCACCAATCTGTTAATTTGTCAGCAGGCACTTTCTATGTTCCTGATCCTACTTCCAACCAGTATCTAAACTACGGTGCTGCCATGAGTGAGGTGAGTTGGCAAAGGTTTTCCTAATTTCAATTTCGTTTCTGGTTTTCTTCTATACAATCCTTACATACAGTAGAAACAATCAATTCCAGCTTGCATGCTGAAATTTTTATCTCATGATATAGTTCGATGTGCAACGGGTTATAACATTGCTAGTGGAATGCCACATATGGTCCATGCATTGCAGTGGTCTTGCATTTACATTGCCACCTCCCCCACCAGTTGGAAGTGGAGACCACTACAAACTCTGGCTTGCACATCCTATGTTACCAATTTTCTGGTAACCGTATAGCACTTGTTGAAGAGCTGGGTGCTTACACTGCCTTTGGTGTATTGCAGGTAGAAATTGATTTGCTCACAGGAGCAACCACTATTTTGCGGACAGATATCATTTATGATTGTGGACAGAGCCTTAATCCAGCAGTAGATTTGGGACAGGTTGGATAAACCTATTTGTACCTTAACTCTTATTTCAATTCCTTTAGCTTTCACTCATCCCCCCACAGCAAAACTTTTCTCTTGATTTTTTTATATTAAGTCTGCCTTTTGTTCACTTAATCCAATGGCTTATATTATGGCATTACAATTTTGTATTAATAGCAATCGAAGTTCTCCTAGGTGGAGACTACAGAGCGACAAGCTCCAGTGTGAGCATCAATAGCTGGTACATGTTATAGATAAGTTCTGATGAGCTGCCAAAATTTTGTAAGAATGGCCAGGATCATAGGATTATAAGGACCTGTTCCATCATGTGTTGCAAGTCTCAACTACCATGACAATAATGTTATTCAACATCTCATGTTAAATTACCTTTGCAGATTGAAGGTGCTTTTGTTCAAGGCATAGGATTTTTCATGCTGGAAGAGAACCTTACAAATTCAGATGGATTGGTGGTGTCGGAAGGCACGTGGACTTACAAGATTCCAACCATTGACACAATCCCCAAACAGCTCAATGTTGAGATACTGAATAGTGAACATCATGAAAATCGTGTTCTTTCCTCCAAAGGTAAAATCTCTAATCACCACTGTTTCTATTAATGATCTGGAATCCCATGATCAATACTTTGACCTCCCTTCATTGAGCCCCACCTGATCATCTGAGTCATAGATCAGCTAGGTTGTATTGGATGGGTAACATCATCTCACACCAATCTCAATTCAGACGGAGACCCATATGAGGTTTAATTATTAGCAAAAAGTGTGATTTGATCAGTTCATGCACGGTTTGGTATGCTATAAAGTATCATCAGTACAGTGGCACTGGTACAATATTTTATTATATACAATCTTTAAACATCTCAGTTTGCTTGCAGCTTCTGGAGAGCCACCATTGCTTCTGGCAGTCTCAGTTCACTGTGCTACAAGGGCAGCCATTATTGAAGCTAGGAACCAGCTTCTTTCATGGAAAGGTTCAGATGGGTCTGCTTCAACATTCCAATTGAAGGTCCCTGCAACCATGCCAATTGTGAAGGAGCTCTGTGGGCTTGACAATGTGGAGAGTTACTTGCAAAGTCTACTTTCTCATCAGTAACTTATCTATTTTTTTTTCCCCCTAATCATGGCAGATCTTATGTTTAATCTTGCTTCTTCCGAACACGTCTGTCCCGTCAAAATCTTTGATCAGAAAAACCCAGTGAAAAGCTTCTCCTCTTTCGACTCTTGTAGTGAAAGAGACTTAGCAAGATCAAGTATATGAAATGAGAGTGATGGTGTTAGTGTTACATTAATGCAAGTATATGCAAAGTGATCTTCCTTCCAATTGGTATATCTTGGGTTTTGAGTTGTAGTTCCATCTGTGATGATTGTTTGGGAAGGGACTGAAATGGAACCATCAAGATGACCAATTTGGTCACAAGTAATGAATATTGACTTGAGCTGCTCCTATAAAAGGTTATTAGTGTCATACTGTCATCCACTTTGACAGAGTTGTCAAGGTTTGGCTTCTCTCCAGGAGAGTATCTCCCAGGGATTGCCCACTGAGATGTGAGAGTGTGCCATGTGGAATATACCAATCCAAGGGCGAAAGATAATTCCATTTTTTACTCTTAAGTGAAACCACAAGATCCAAGAGAACCCAATCGCTATTTAAGTTTCATCTTCCCTTTTCTTCATCTATCTCACCCCATTGCAGGAGAAATGTAGAAAGATTGGGTTTGGGTTCTCTTGGATCTTGTGCTTTCACTTGTAGAGTAAAAGATTGTTTTCCTTTTAAAGTAAGAAAAAAAATCTGAATTTAGACACTTTTACAAGACTAATAAATGAGTTCTTATATTCAGACGTGGGAGCCAAGGTAGCATTATTTTTTCTTCTTTACTTTATTTGGATATAAAATATAATAATAATAAACAATAAAAACCTTGCTAACCAAGTTTGGTGGAGGTATACGTATCTAACTATTTTGTCTCTGATTAAAAAAAATGTGGTATTCAAACTGGGCGGCCTTGGAACACAAAAACATTTATTCGTTTTTCTCTACGACTGATAACGGCCATGTTCAAATGATCTTATTTAATTGTTTGAGTGTTGGAAAAAAACAGAAAGAATTAAAATATTTTTTTGAAGTTTATTGGCTTAACCCTCTGAGCGTGATTAATGAGCAAGTATGAAACCAAAATGCACATTATTATGATCTTTCCCCTCCCATCGCATTCATGACAATGTAATGATACGTGTCAGCCATCGTATGATTCCTTTATCTTTTAGCCTTTCCATTTGAGTAAGATAAGAAAGATGACACACCCATGCGTCCATGAGTCCGGATCTGCGACCCCGTCGGGGAGCACTTTGTGCTTTTGTGCTCCCCGGCGGCTTTTCCACCCCAAAATTCAAGGGCCCAGGGGTGGGTGATGGGATTTTTTTTTAATATTTTTCAGCTGTGGGGCCTACCGATTTTATGGTGGTAAAACCGTCGGAGAGCTCCCGACAAGGGTGATGATCCTGATTCTGCGGCCATGCACATTTGAAAGAAAACAAAACTACTTCATTCTGAAATCAACAGATCCACTAAGCTTCTGCTGTGATGATTTACAAAGAGTTAAGCCCAGATGGAGTTTTCCTTGTTGCTGCTGATATATATATATTTTTAATGGCAGATTCGTCACTGCTTAAGTCATTCAGAACTTCCAAGTCAAACTTCCTATTAAGTCGTAATTGTATAATTTTCAATTACAGTGATCAGCAGTGAGAGAGAGAGAGAGAGAGAGAGAGAGAGGATGGAGGAACACACACAGAAGAAGAAGCTGGTTTTTGCAGTTAATGGTGAGAGGTTTGAGGTATCAAAGGTCGACCCTTCCACTACTTTGCTTGAATTCATGAGGACTCAGACCCGTTACAAAGGAACCAAGCTTGGCTGTGGTGAAGGTAATAACTTCTTCTTCTTCTTCTTACTCTTTTGAAGTCCTACTAGCTCTGACATCTCTCTCCTTTTCCTTCCCTGTTGATCCACTAAAGGCAAAGCTTCCTTCTCCATAGTTGTTGTTGTTCTTGGTACAAAATTGGTTATTCTCTCTTCTTGTCTCACTTGTTCTACTTCTTAAAGGTGGGTGTCTTTTGATTTCTTCAGTTATGGATTGTAACAAATTAAAGCTGTATGAAGAGTTGGGATTTGACACCCATATGCAATCTACAGTAAACACAAGATTTTCAGTTAATTGTCAAAATATTTTACTTATGTCATACGATTATAAGATTTTTAAGAATAAGACAAAGAGCGATCATATGTATAAAATAATCCTATAATGACGTAGAATAACAAATTTAGAAGACCAAATACGTAGAACAAGATTAAGAAGCCAATAATAAAAGATAAAAGATTAAAGGAGGAGGAGGGGTGGTTGAACAAGTGCAACTGGGATCTGGTATGAACCAGAAACTTGAACTAATTGATAATATCAGAACATTATTAACTGGTTGCTTGGGCCACAATTCAAGCCAGCCCAAATATACAAATCCATTCATTGGGCCAGGCCCAGGCCCAGGCCTCAGCTGACCCCTGAAGTTGGAAGTGTAGAAACTGCTTGTTATTCAGTGACAACTGACAAGTTCAAATAAATGAGTTTGCATGGGAGAAGAAGAAAAGAAGAGGGAAAGAAGATTGAGTAAGGACAAATATGTCTTTTTATTTTAATATTCTCAAAATATTTGGCATAAAATATATTTCTATTAGAATAAATTTTATAGGATATAGATGTAATTATGGATAAACCCAGGGGTGTCAGGTGTGTATATATAATTTGTTCTATTTCTTGATCTCACACTGCCACACAGGCGAAAAAAAAGAGGAGTTTCTTGCTTTTTCATTGAAATTAAATTTTTAATGCATATAATGCAGTCTTTGCCATTTCCTCCAAAATATTGCTAGAAAACACGTTTCAAGTCTAAAATTTCCACTGTGACTCGTTATTTGCAGGTGGTTGTGGTGCCTGTGTTGTTCTTCTCTCGAAGTACGACGCTGTCCTTGAACGGGTTGAAGAATCCTCTGTGAGTTCATGTCTGACCCTCATTTGCAGTCTAGATGGATGTTCAATTACAACTTCAGAAGGCCTTGGAAACAGCAAATCTGGGTTCCACCCAATCCACGAAAGGTTCTCTGGTTTTCATGCTTCTCAGTGTGGTTATTGCACTCCCGGTATGTGCATGTCTTTCTTCTCAGCTCTCGTTAATTCTGAGAAGACCCAGAGGCCAGACCCTCCTCCTGGGTTCTCCAAGCTCACTGTCGCAGAAGCTGAGAAAGCTATTGCAGGCAATCTCTGTCGTTGCACCGGTTATCGACCCATTGCTGATGCCTGTAAAAGCTTTGCAGCTGACATTGATTTGGAAGATCTGGGACTTAATTGTTTCTGGAAAAAGGGGGATAGTAAGGATTTGAAATTGGGTAAATTACCACTCTATAACCCTCAGAATGAGATCTCTACATTCCCCGAATTCTTGAAAAAAGAAATGAATCCCAAAAAACTTTTGGATTCTGAAGAGTGTTCGTGGTACAATCCTGTCAGTATAGAGGAGCTTCAGAACCTACTGGAATCTAAATTAACCGAGAACGGAGCAGGAGTGAAGTTAGTTGTTGGCAACACGGGTACGGGCTATTATAAGGAACTAGAACACTATAACACGTACATTAATCTCCGAAATATACCTGATCTCTCTGTCATTAGAAGGGATAGCACTGGGATTGAAATCGGAGCAACTGTGACAATCTCTAAAGCAATCCAGGCTTTAAGGGAAGATGAGGATGGTGGGTTTCGCTCCACAATATTGTTCAGAAAAATTGCTGACCATATGGATAAGGTTGCATCGGTGTTCATCCGAAACAGTGCAAGTTTGGGGGGAAATTTGGTTATGGCTCAAAAGAATCACTTCCCCTCAGATATCGCTACAATACTTCTTGCTGCAGGTTCACTTGTAAATATACAGACAGGTTGCAGAAGACTAAAACTTACGTTGGAGGAATTCTTGGAGATGCCACCATGTGACTCTGAGACCATACTTATAAGTGTTACAATCCCAAGTTGGGAACCGGCTAATAACATTTCATCAGATGGCAAAACTCAATTGCTGTTCGAAACATATCGTGCTGCTCCACGGCCACTTGGGAATGCATTGCCCTATCTCAATGCAGCTTTCTTGGCTCAGGTTTCATCTAAAACTTCAGATGGTGTAGTTCTCGAAAGCATTCAGCTGGCCTTTGGTGCGTTTGGGACTCAACATGCAATAAGGGTGAGGAAGGTGGAGGAGCTTTTAGTTGGAAAGTTTTTGAATGTGGTTATTCTATTTGAGGCTATCAAGTTACTCAAAGAAATTGTGGTTCCTGAGAAGGGAATTTCACATCCTTCTTATCGATCAAGCTTGGTGGCTGCATTTCTTTTTGAATTTTTGCATCCACTGGTGGAAGCTAGAACTGGGATTTCCAATAATTGCTTGAATGGAAACATCAGTAGTTTTCCAGATAAGTCCTCCAGGCTAGAGAATCATCTTTATCAGAATAAGGGGCCAAGCATTCTCTCACCTGCAAAGCAGTTGGTGAAAGTTAACAGGCAGTTTCATCCAGTTGGTGAACCAATTAAAAAGATTGGGGCTGAGATCCAAGCTTCTGGTTTGTATTACTAAACTGTTAAATTTTTTTGCCTCTTTTCCATTCACTAATCTCTATCTTTGTCGTTTGAATTGTTTATCTTTTTCTTTCATATGATAATAATACTGTTATGCTTTTCCCAATCTGTATTACCCTCCTGTTAATTTAATGTTACTGACAACGTAGTTTACCCCCCAAAAAAAAAAGTTACTGACAATATTTAATGTTTTGCACCCATGCCGATAATTGTTATTCCTACATCAGTTGAGATGACAAATCCTTTCCTAATGTACCTGTGAACACTACAATTACACTTTTACTATGAACATTACAATTACTTACACCCTGACCCAAGAAGCAATGGATTCTTCAAAGAACACCTTGTCTGGACATACTTTTCTCTTTAGTGTTAAGTCATCATCATCTCTAGTGTTTCTTATTTGTCTGGGACCATTAATTGCTCTGCACAAGGAATGTCATATTTATATCCATTGCCCCCCCCCCCCCCCCCCCCCAACCAAAACCCACAAAAAAAAAAGAAAAACAAAAAAAGGTCACATGTTCTGTTCTTGTTTTAGACTCTTGCCTTGATATTTTACATGGTAGTTTCAATTCATGTTAATTAGAGTTACTTAAGTAGTTAAGTCTAAATCTTAATTAATTTACTGAAGTTTTTATTGAGCTTTTATTGTATTCTCCAACGAACATGAAAAAAATCTGTTGGGGTTTCTCACTATATATTCATATAGGTGAGGCTGTCTATGTGGATGACATCCCCTCTCCAAAGGATTGTCTTCATGGAGCATTTATTTACAGCACGAAACCTTTGGCCCACGTAAGGGGTATTAAGTTTGCATCTACATCACTACCACGTGGCGTTTTGGGAGTTATTTCTGCTAAAGACATCCCAGCAGGAGGGAAGAACATAGGGGTCATTTCCTTTCTTGGTCATGAACCACTATTTGCTGATGGTCTTACTGAGTGTGCAGGCCAGGCACTTGCCCTTGTGGTAATTAACACTTGAAATTTATTTCTGCTGGTTTCTGGATGTGTTTGCCATTTGCATGGATCTATTTTCTTCACTTGCTTGTTTTCTACTAATTTAATCAGTGGATTGGTTGTGTAGGTTGCAGATACACAGAAGCATGCAGATATGGCAGCCAGTACTGCAGTAATCGATTATGACATGGAAGGTCTAGAAGCACCAATATTAACTATAGAAGAGGCAGTTGAGAAATCCAGCTTTTTTACTGTCCCTCCACATTATTACCCAAAGCAAGTTGGTGATTTCCCAAAAGGAATGGCAGAGGCTGAGCACAGGATTCTCTCTGAGGAGGTACTTCCTTTAGATTTATTCCTCTTTTTTAGGTAGAGTTGAGAATCTGGAACACAACTTTGACCTAATCAAAGACTGTGTAGGTGTTTGCCTGGAACTCTTATTAGCAGCGATAGGATTTAAAAGCACATTATTTTGGAATAATTAGGATTGACTTTCTCCTCAGAGAGGTGAGTGGGTTCAGTATCCAATTCAAACTCACATTACAGAAGTATCTGAAAAGTGAAAATAATAATAATAATAATAATAATAATAATAATAATAATGTGACATGGAAATATAAATGTTGTAAGAAAGACACCAATGCTAATGATGCACTGCCTCCACCAGTTCCAGTTTTCTTGTTAGTCAAATTTAAGGAGGTATAGCCATGCCATGGTTGAATCCAACAGAAAACAAACCATTAACAGATGGATCTTCTGACTGCTGATTTACTAACCAAGTTGTGAAACTGTGGTGTGTACTAATAATGGGTTCTATGGTAATGTGAGTCATGAATATGACATGAAACAAAACCAACAAACCAAAATGGGGTCTTATAAGCCTTGACTTTATTCACCAGGTTCCGAAACTGTGGTTTCATACTGATAACAATTTTATGACAATATGCAGATCAAGCTTGAATCACAATACTATTTCTACATGGAGACACAAACTGCTTTTGCTGTGCCAGATGAAGACAATTGTATGGTGGTTTACAGTTCTATTCAGTGCCCTGAAGATACCCAGGTGCTGATTGCTAGCTGCCTTGGTGTGCCTGAAAATAATGTCCGTGTGATTACAAGAAGGGTAGGAGGAGGATTTGGTGGAAAGGGCTATAGGGCTATGCCAGTGAGTGTCCATTTTCTTGCTCCAAATTAACCTCATTAAGGTTTTACATATTTCAAAATATATACTTTACTTGAATTCTTTTAAAAGCAAATGGAAATTGTATAGGAAACAAAATAACAGAAACTGTCAACTGAAATGTAACTGGAAAAGTCAGATAGTCCTAAACTCTTAGTCAATCATGTGATTGCCAGCCATGGGGCCCACCCTCCATCTCACATGGTTGGATTCTTATCAACTAAGAGTACTGAAACTGTGTTCTGGTTCATGTTCATGGGAAGGTAATTGTTTGTGCAACCTGAGATAAAAAGATACCTTTTTTTATCCAGCATTATAAAACCTTGTATTATGAAACCCATTCTTCTCCTGCACTGACATAGCTATATTGGCACTGAAACTTAGAGAAATTCTGAGTTTTCTGTAACACTTTTATACTGTTGCTTGTTCTTACTGCCAATGTCATACTGTGTTTTGCTTACATTGGCTAATGTATATGATTGTGTACCATCTGATCGTATAGTTGTCTGGAACTCTGGATTAAGTTACATGAACTTTTGGAACTAATTTTCCCGATACCAGCTTCATTTGTTCCCTAAATCTGTTTTCCTGATCAACCCCCCCCCCCTTCTGGATTAGTTATTGGATTTGTTATCAATGGATGAACATAAAAGTGAATGCTGTTGCAGATGCAACTTGGACATGGAAAATTGATAGTCATACAGTCCCACCCAAGGATTTAGGTATAGGTACTGGGTATCAGATATGTCTTGGAGGGGTATTTTAAGTGATGACTGTATTGTACTTTACCAGAGATGCAAGATAATAACTGTATTGTACTTTAACAGAGATGCAAGATATGCTAAAGATAAACATGCATGTATCAATCAGCTTGATGCAAGGGTTAAAATTTACATTTATCTAATCTATTGATGCACAACCCTCCCACCCCCCCCCCCCCCCCCCCCCAAAAAAAAAAAAAGTAAATGAAGAAAAAAAAAATGCCACTTTGCCACTTCTTATCCAAATCTGTTTCAATCTGTGATTTGAGCACTATAAATCCCCGAAAACTTGTTGAAATGGGTAATTTTTTATGGTAGATAATCTCCTCCAACTTATATTGAAGTAGTTGAGAATTGAGTTACCTTGGTGCGCAAGTCAGAGTTAGTGGCTGCTTGGTGTGCAAGTTGGTAGGTAAAAGACAATATAGGTTACTGCAGACCAAGTAGGTAGGGTAATATGGATTACTACGAACCAAGTAAGTAGATAAATGTAGTATGGGTTATTATAGACCAAGTGGTAGATAAAAGTAGTATATGTTATGATAAATCAAGTAGATAGGTAATAGTAGGTAGGTAAAGTATTGTTATAGAATACCATCTTGGGAGGACAAAGATCTTCACAAATAATATCTTTCAGCACACCTTGAGTAGATATAGAGTAAGTCTCCATTCTCCCCCTCGCGTGTAGCATCACACGTGGACAATTAATGACAACCAATATCTAGTATAGAAAGATCCGAAGCAAGAATTTCCAATGAGACCTTTATGATAGACATAATCTTCATTCTTCTAGCAAGTCTGGATCCAAGAAACAATTTCCAAACTCTCCTGATGGTAGATTAAGAAAATGGCAACATTGTAATAAACCAGAATTTTTCAAAACTTGTGCACCAAGTCTGCTTTTCCAAATTAGAAACTTGTGCACCTAGGCAACTCAATTCTCAACAAAAGTAAAAACAAGTACCCAAGGCCTTAGGTTGCTCCCAATTTTGTAACTTACTCACATTTCATTTTTGTAGATTTAATGCAGGAGTATCAAGTGTATTGGATGGTATCAGTCTCATATTGGTTGATGAATTATTTTGTTGAAAAATAAGTGTTGCATTGGTATGTATTGTACCAATACCCACTGATATGAAATGAAACTTGCCAATACTTAAAACCCTGGTCCCACTTACTATGTTTCCTAGCTGAAATAGTTAACTTATTCCAACAATCATTACCTGTCCTTGAGTTTCTTTGTACATTCCATAAAAATGACCTATACAATAGATGGCTGCTATTGGTGAGCTGTTTGATTTGTTGGCATCATAGTTGTCAAGGCCTTGCCAATCCATCAGGCATCCAGGTGTCTTGTAGCATCCAAGTGTTGTCTTGTGTCCTTGGTATTGCCTTGATTCCCGACCCCCTCTCAGATGCCTTGATGGCCTAGATGCCATGACAGCTATGGTTGGCATATGAAATGTATGGGATAACCCATTGATACATGGTACTCTAGGATTCCAAATACTAATTTTCCAAAATCTTTGTCATATTGGTTGTGGACTCTGGATTTCCTCTTGGCCAAATGTTACTTATGTCTTAGACTATTATGGTTAGAAGTTGTTACCATTTGTTTATGAAATTCAGGGAAAGCTATTTGTACAGAGGAAACTTATCTGTCAACTCCATTAATTTTATTTGAGGGGGTTTGGGGTGGGGTGGGCGCTTGTTGATGGTTTTTATGTCATTTCTGATTCTGATTCCATTTAATGCAGGCCGTGTACATGCATAGCCATCCATCAGAACTTTTTCCTTCAATTTATAAGATCTCAGTTATTTCAGATGTTTATTTCTTGAAATCTTCCATTCTATGTTCTCCCCTATTTGCCCATCCTTTGAAAGACCAAAAGTTGAAATTTTGGAAACAACAGAATACCCCTTTCTATGTTTAATGTATGTTACATAACCTACTTGCAGGTTGCTACAGCATGTGCAGTTGCAGCACACAAATTACAACGTCCTGTCCGGGTTTACCTAAATCGTAGGACTGATATGATAATGATAGGAGGACGACATCCTATGAAAATTAACTACAGTGTAGGGTTCAAACAGAATGGGAAGATTACAGCCCTGCACATTGACATGTTAATCAATGCAGGTATATCTGAAGATTGTAGTCCAATCATACCTTTCATAATCACTGGTGCACTGAAAAAGTATGATTGGGGAGCTCTTTCCTTTGACATAAAGGTCTGCAAGACAAATCATACTAGTAAGTCAGCCATGAGAGCCCCTGGAGATGTTCAAGGATCATACATTGCAGAAGCTGTGATTGAGCATGTAGCATCTTATCTTTCCATGGAGGTTCATTCTGTCAGGAACCTTAATCTCCATTCATATGACAGCCTTAAGCTATTTTATGAACATGGTGCAGGAGAATCTTTTGAGTATACTTTGCCTTCACTTTTTGACAAACTGGCTGTCTCTTCAAGTCTTCAACAAAGGATTGCAGAGATACGTCAATTCAATAGCTGCAACAAATGGCAGAAAAGGGGTATTTCCCAGGTACCTGCCGTGTATGAAGTGCGAGTGAGGACGACAGCTGGGAGAGTGGGCATCCTGAATGATGGGTCTGTTGTGGTTGAAGTTGGAGGAGTTGAAATTGGGCAGGGGCTGTGGACCAAGGTGAAACAAATGGTGGCATATGGTCTTAGTCCAGTACTACACAACGAAGGTGAAGACCTTTTGGAGAAAATACGGGTTATCCAAGCAGATAGCTTAAGCTTGGTGCAAGGTGGAATAACTGGTGGAAGCACCACATCAGAGTCATGCTGCGCCGCTGTCCGTGAGTGCTGTGATATCTTGGTTGAACGATTAACACCTGTCAAGGAAATGTTGCAGAAACAAATGGATACAGTTTCATGGGATTTGTTAATTCTCCAGGTAACTATTTAACCTATAAAATATCTATAGCATATGATTTGTTGTGTTATGAGATTCCCAGTATGTGCTACGTACTGGGCTCAACCATTGAAACTCTACCCAAGACCAGATGAAAGAAAATCAGGTACATGCAATGACTGTAACCTCATGCGAGTACTGCCTTGACAGACTACCTTGGTGGGTGGACTGAGAACAGTCTTAATCTCTCAACTTTTTTTTTTTTTGGTAGGATCCTCATCTCTCAATTACTGGTACATGTAGGAAGATTAGTATATAGCATGTATGATATTTTCCTTTTTATATGTAATACCGGACTATAATGATTCTGATTATATTATGTAGAACACTAACCTATTATTTATTTAGGGGGTGTGCCTGGGCACAATGGTCTGTGAACCACAGTTGTAGCCTGAGGTCAAGGAATTGAAACAGCCTCTCAGCAAAAATTGCTGGGTAAGGCCGGGCAGGAAAATTGCCCTTCCCAGACTCCTGCTTGTGTGAAAGCCTTTGGAACCGGGTTTGTCCACTGATCTATTATTTACTTAGCCTTATTATCCTCTGCACTTGAAACGGGTAGAAGAAACAAGGGAAAGTTCACTTCTGATTCTCTGAATAGCACCAGTGAGTTCTAGTCTGAGCTAGACTTAAGAATAGATTTTTGGACAAGCTTTGGCATATGCCAGACCAATCCAGACATAGTCTGAGCTTGCTAGCACAGAGCTGATGTTAGCATGGCCAAGAATTATTTTCTTCAGAAAAAGTGAAGCTCCTAGCTAGGTTTTTTTTTCATTTTTTTTGGTGGGGGGGGGGGGGGGGTTGGTGGGGTTGAGGGCAGGGGGTGGTCCCACAGTAGTAGGATAGTCTGCAGCTGCTAAGTTATGACTATGGGAAGGGTCTGTGAAGCTTGGCTTTTAGGTTGGATGCTGTCATTATATTGGATATTCTCAAATTATCTGCTACAAGAAGAAATCTGTTTTTTATTTTTTTAACATGTGTATGGGGGTGCTTACCTCCAGCTTCTCACTGGTAGATTATCCTATCTGAACCACAGAATTGATGCTTAGTTGTCTTGATCAGTTTTCAACCTGGAAGATACTACTTGATCCGATTACATCAGTAAATCTGTACACAAAGATTATTTGTTAAATGCAGTTGTTTGAATTTGTGGGGGAAAATCAACTAAATTTTAATTGCATAGGATTTGGTCTGGAGTGGTCTATCATAACCATTTCAATATTGAGCTGATCTTTGTCAAAGATCATTCACCATAGAAAACCGGACAGCACTTGGAGCATATGTCATCCCATACAGCTGCGTCTAGCCATAAAGGAAGTTTATTAAACACTCCCAGGCCAGAATGGTCAGTGGCTGTTTAGGTTAAGAGATCACTTAGTTAAAGTAATAAGATAATCTGAATCTAGTTCCTAGAAAGAAAGGATACAGAATGTATTAGAGAGTATGAAGGATAGTTTACATGATGGATGCTGAAATAATTTGATATAAGACATGGAACAAATTATTTTTCTCTACTTGTAGACCTTCTCTAGTAGTTAAAATTAGAGAAAGGAAACATTTCTTGATCCTCAAATGGCTGAACATCATATTTGAAAGGATATTTCTGGTGGCCTCATCTGAACCTATGGCAATAAAATCGATATCATACACTCCAAGAGCTTTATAAAATTATTCAAAAAATTATGTTGGAGCCTATTAGATCTTTGGGAATGAAGATGGTAATAACTGTGGACAATCTTGAGGTGTGATTGCCACATGAAGTTCTTGGCATGCCATATACGTAAAAATGGATGAGATTTAGGTCACAGAAGATGCGAGTTGGAAGTCAATGATTGTGAAAGAACAATAAGAGAGATGAAATTGGAAGGTTGAAGGAGGAATATAAGAAGAGGAGATGAAGAGATATGATGGTAGAATGCTGTGTGAGAGAAATTTACAGCTATATTACTTCACCAACAGTCCAACACAATATATGGAATTACTTGAGCTCCCTAGGAATATGAAAAACAAAAAAGGACTAATACAATTGCCAACGCAGATTGAATCAGACCGGAATCCTACCATGAGTAAATAAACCAGTTCCGAAGTTCACAGCTCTAATATGGTGATTTAAATGATAAGGTTACATGGAAAAATTTACTTCTAGAAGGCTATGAACTAGAGAATAATCTCTCTGACACGTACCTTACCTTGCAGGCGCATCACCAATCTGTTAATTTGTCAGCAGGCACTTTCTATGTTCCTGATTCTACTTCCAACCAATATCTAAACTATGGTGCTGCTGTGAGCGAGGTGAGTTGGCAAAGGCTTCCTATCTCAATTTCATTTCTGGTTTTCTTCTATAGGAACAAATCATTGTTTCCATCATTACATAAGTTGAAATGCTCAATTCCAGCTGGCACAGTGAAATTTTTATCTTATGATATAATTCCATGTATAACCTGCTATGACAATGCTAGAGGAATGCCACATATGGTCCATGCATTGCAGTGACGTTATATTTTACATTGTGGCCTCCCCCACCAGTTGGAAGTGGAGATCACTACAAACTCTGGCTTGCATATGTTACCAAATTTCTGGTAACCATATAATAGAAAGTCGCTTGTTGAAGGTCTTGGTGCTTACCTGTGGCTTTGGTGTATTACAGGTGGAAATTGATGTGCTCACAGGAGCAACCACTATTTTGCGGACGGATATCATTTATGATTGTGGACAGAGCCTTAATCCAGCTGTTGATTTGGGACAGGTTGAATAAACCTATCTTTACTTCAACTCTCATTTCAAGTCCTTATGCTCACTTCAAACACCCCCCCCCCCGGGGGAAATTTTTTCTCTAGGCCTTTTTTCATTTAATGTATGGCATAAAAATGGCATTGCAAGTATGTATTAATAGCAATCGAAGTTCTCCCAGCTGGAGACTACAGAGCGACAAGCTCTAATGCAAACATCAATAGCTAGTACACGTGATAGATAAATTCGGATAAGCTGCCAAAAGTTTGTAGGAATGGCCAGGATCATAGACTTACAAGGACCCTGTTCCATTACGTGTTGCGAGTCTCAACTACCATGACAATAATGTTATTCAACATCTCATGTTATAAATTTATAATTACCTGTGCAGATTGAAGGTGCTTTTGTTCAAGGCATAGGATTTTTCATGCTGGAAGAGAACCTTACAAATTCAGATGGATTGGTGGTGTCGGAAGGCACGTGGACTTACAAGATTCCAACCATTGACACAATCCCCAAACAGCTCAATGTTGAGATAATGAATAGTGAACATCATGAAAATCGTGTTCTTTCCTCCAAAGGTAAAATCTCTAATCTCCACTGTTTCTATTAACGATCTGGAATCCCTTGGCCAATACTTTGACCTCCCTTCATTGAACTCCACCCGATCATCTGAGTCATAGATCAGTTAGGTTGTATCGGATGGGTAACATCATCTCACACCAATCTCAATTCAGACGAAGACCCATAAGAGATTTAATTATTAGCAAGTGGATTTGATCAGATCATGCACGGTTTTGTATGCAATGAAATATCTTCAGCACAGTGGCACTGCTACAATTTTTTAGTATATACGATCTTTAAACATCTCAGTTTGCTTGCAGCTTCTGGGGAGCCACCATTGCTTCTGGCAGTCTCAGTTCACTGTGCAACAAGAGCAGCCATTATTGAAGCCAGGAAGCAGCTTCTTTCATGGAAAGGTTCAGATGGGTCTGCTTCAACATTCCAATTGATGGTCCCTGCAACCATGCCAATTGTGAAGGAGCTCTGTGGGCTTGACAATGTTGAGAGTTACTTGCAAAGTCTACTTTCTCATCAGTAGAACTTGTCTACCTTTTTTTTTCCCCCAATCATGGCAGATCTTACATTTAATCTTGCTTCTTCCAAACATGTCTGTGCTGTCAAAATCTTTCATCAGAAGAACCCAGTGAAAAGTTTTTCCTATTTCAATTCTTGTAGTGAAAGAGAAAACTTAGCAAGACCAAGTATATGAGATGATAGTGATGCTATTAATTTTGCATTAATGCAAGTACATGCAAAGTGATCTTCTTTCCTCCAATTGATATATGTTGGGTTTAACAATAGTTCTATCTGTATGACCAATAAGGTCACAAGTAATGAATTGAGCTACTGCTCTTTCCATAAGAGGTAAGAGGTAATTGGCATTATCCAGTTTGACAGAGTTGTGATTGGAAAAGTGGTGGTATTCCCATTAGTAGCCTATTTAAGGTATTTTAAACACATTGGTGGCCTTAGATTTGTCAGAAAATAATCTTAAGTATGATTTCTAAGTCTACCAATAGTGTGAAACCAATATGTTGTAGGATTAAGGAATGCAAGATTATACAATATGTAATATAGAACCTTAAAGGCATATAAATTAAAAACAAATGTATCAAATGCATTAAATAATCTAAATGTCACCAAAATTTCATCCATAGAGTATCACAATCTTAATTTTCAAGAATAGAATTTAAAATTATACAACCATTAGAAGTTCTATATAAGTTATTAAATCATAAGTTCATAAAACAAGCAGAGAATGATTGATGTTCCTTCGATGTTGTAGATGTGCTAAGAGTAATTGCAAGTGAAAATTCAGCTGAAATCTACAAAAAATGGGCAAAAATTGGGAGGTTCAGCAAGATATGGCGACATCTCAAGCAAGATATCCCAACTCTTTGTTCTCAATTTCCATCTTGTCTCGCTTCATTGAAAAAGCGAGATATCTCGCAAGATATCCCACCATGGACTCAAAGAGTGGATATTCATGCTAATAATTACAAGAAACTCGATCCTGATCTATATAAGCGTTACAAGTCATTCATCCATTCATCAAAGACGAATATTTTCAATCCAAGAA
Organism: Hakea prostrata; assembly: GCF_041222555.1. NCBI lineage: Eukaryota > Viridiplantae > Streptophyta > Magnoliopsida > Proteales > Proteaceae > Hakea > Hakea prostrata. The sequence continues at coordinate 17,276,775 of NC_142600.1, read as the reverse complement.
AAGTTGATGCAAAAAAAAAAAACACATATTTTTTAAATCAAAGTTACTTTGTTTGTTTTTCTTCTCTATAGAGAAGCCTTGTGTCTGATCAAGATACATTGGTGTTAGATCCAATCGATCCACCTTGCAATGTGAAGCCCAAGTGTATTTTGTTGTCCTTATTATTCTCTCATTTCTGTTATAATATCATTCCCTCATCTCTCCATCTAGCAATAAGCCCATCAAGTTCCTAATATTCTATTTTGTTACTACCCTTACCTTGAAGTACAAATCTGTCCCTCTTTTTTTAGATTTCATCCTAAAGTTGTCATTGTGATCACATTCTAGATTTCAGCTTGCTTCACAGCTGAATTCTGTCTCACTCATATGTCAAATCTGAATTTTTTTACTGTGAAATGATCATATTTGGCTACTGTTTTGCTCAATCAAAGACAATACTGCATTACCCTTACTCCACACTCAGTGCTTAACACACAAGTATTCATCAAAACAGAGCAACAATTCATCAAAACCAAAGAGTATTACTTCACTAACCTTCACTCAAAACAGAAAATCAGCAACACTTAGAACAGCAACAAAACTGGAGTATGCTTTATCGTTTCAGCTACACTCTTCTCCTCCAATCTACCCGACAGCATCAGCTCTCCCCTGCAAGTCCACCTTGTGAAAACCCTTACAATCTTAGCAACCTTCTTCTCCTCACACTCTCAATGTAATAGGCCTCTTCCAACAACTTCCCTCACTCCCCCAATACCTTCTTGCCTCCAGGACTACATCCCATGGCCTCTTCTTCCAACATGGGCCACATCCGACATTGCTTCCATCAGATTGGGCAAAGCAAGAGATCATGGTGGAATGAAACGGGAAAAAGTAAACCTTCACTGTGAAAGACCTTTTGAGTGTGAAATAAAGAAAACCAAGTTGATTGAAAAAAATGAACATTGGGTCCTAACGCAGATTCACATCTTTTACCTCTTCGCTCTGAAATTTGGAACTTATCCACCCCCATGTCAAATACCTTCACAAAAGAAAACTTCCCCTGTGCCGTGGTTGAATCATTCAATTAGAATACCCATATGTTCTTGACTGTCATCTTACTGTTGGGTTGCTTTACCCCCTCCAAATTGTAACTGGTAGTTGCAAGGTTGCATAAATTTTACTGTTATATTTTCTGCTCCTAGGGCTTTGCTTCTTGGCCATGAGTCGGTGCCTGCAAGGCTATATGATGTGCATCAAGTATTGTTGTGCAATGGAGAATCTGATCCCTCTCTTCATATAGAGCAATAAAATGAGTACTAATCTCAAGTAATAATGCAAACACGTAATTACTCTCTGAGTTATTTTGTTGCTTTTTTTCTTTATATGACGTTGGTTGATAAGAATTCAGAACTTCTGTTTCTGGTAAGACACCACCTGTTGCTGGTTTTTTTTTTCTTCTGTTTTCCTTTGTTTCTGTGTTACACAAATATCTTTGAATTATGGAACACAAAAATACTTGAGTCGGCACTCGGGCAGCAGATGCTATTCCCATCTATGGCCACAACAGTGGCATTTGATCATGAGTGATAAATTATAATACCTTATCCAATTAAGTTACTTCTTTCATATTTCCATTTTCTATGGTTGATTTCCAGCCCATCCCAGTTGCCCAAAGTGATGAAATCTTCTTTATATAAGTAGCAACAAAACCCATTTCTAACCTACAACATATCCTTTTCTTTTTCGTTGCTGTTCTCATCTAGTAGCTCTTTCTTTAATTGCTTTTTCTTTTTTAGGTATTTCTAACGAACATGCAGAATATGAAGAGGGGAGAGTTGGAAAAAGTTGATGAGGAGAAATGGGTTTATGAATTCCTCTCTTGATCATTAAGGAAGAATACTTACTAGAGCTTCCACTTGTGTGTGGAAAGCTTCTCTCTTCATCATCGACAAAGACCTTTTCCTTATAGAGGAAAGAAAATCATGATCGGGATTGCAGACCTAAAGCTATGGAACTCAGGTGTGGGTCTTTTGTCAAAATGGAATGACCTTATTATTTATTATTTTTGAGTTCTTAAATATAATGTCTGGTTCGAATCAGCATTTTTTTGTGTTTTACTCTCCATAACTCTTCTTCAGCAGGGTTGGAGCAGAATAGCAAGTATAAGTATTAATAGCAAAACAACAATGCATTCAAATAAAATATTTGCTCGCAGTAATTGTGGCTTCTCGAAAGAATCAATGATTGCATATCACTACAGAAAACGCATAGGTAATATTAACAAAAATATATAGAAAGAATAGAGGGAATTTTCATTATAACAAATCTTGATTCTGTTTGTTCTTATAACACATTTTAATGAAACAAATGAACATTCCAATAATCTAGAAGCCAATTTACGAAAAGATAAAAGGGAGCCAATTTAGTTGATGAAAACAAAAACATAAAAAAGTATGAAAAACAAGAATAAAATAAAAAATCAGATACAACAACTCTTTAAAAAACCCTTTCCCATCTACCAAGAAGCCGGTGTGAACCATACTGGCGCAGACAAATAGGAATGTGACGCATTTGAAAAAGGACGTCTAATGCTATTATCTTGTAAGTGAAACACCCCTAAATCTTGGCAAGCTGCTGTCTCACCCTGTGGTGGAGGCTGAATGGCTTGAAATCTCTGAAAGTAATCATCTGTAAAACATATAGAATTTCCCTTAAATCCATGATAATCAAGTGCAGAAACAGAAACGCCAGTACTTGTGCCAATAAATAACACTTGATCGCCCAAATCTTCAACCTTGATCCAGCATCGGTGCTGTAGATCTAACTTATATACCTCAAACATGGTAGTTGTTGTACGCTCATGTTCAGTGAATGCTATCCATTTTGCAGCCACTAGCAAGTCCCCACGGCATTCCACCAGATAAAGAGAATCAAGCTCATTATCTTCATTTTCTTCATCATCAAACATTAGTTCAACCGGAGGAGGAGCAATGCCACAACTTGTTTCCGTTGGTTGAGGAGATAACTCCAGAAGTACAAGATCAAAGCTGTACTTAATTGCATATAATTTTCCTTGATAGACAATGAGATCTTCATATCCAGGGAATCGTGATCCTATACGCCTCTTAGTGAAGGCAGTCCATGCCCCATCTCCTGGTCTACAGAAGGCTAAATGACTAGTCATAATAATAGCAACGACGAAACAATCACCAGTGGCCACCGAAGAAGAAGGGTTGGAATCCTCAGCAGCAGCATGAGGAGGCGACGAAAACATAACCTTGCGAATGTAATTCGGGCTAGGTGCATACCACTGAAGTATTTCTGGATCGCCGAGATGAGAAAGAGTAGATTTAGGTGGAAGGTCGATACGACTACGAGTAAATGGATTCAAAAGAAACATGCCTCCATCGTGATTACTCAACATTATCAACCAACCCCAGTTAGACCCACAACATCGAGCACCACGGACTTGAGGCAATTCTAACCTAAAAACTTTGTCGTGGAAGAGATCGGAAAACCCATGATGATAACCTGACTCGGAGAAGGAAAACATGAGCCATGGGGGGTATTGAGGTTTGAGGAGAAATCGATTCTGTATTTGTATTTGGTTGGTAGCAATGATGATGGATTGCCATTGCCGGCACACAGCAGCGAAACGATGGAAGCCCACCACGTCTAATTTGTTTAATATCAGAATCTGAATTTCACTGGGAAGTAGGTCAATGGCGCTACTAGGGATATTATTCTTAACACCAGAAATTGAAATCTTCTTCAACCGCTGTCTACTACTTGAGGAGTAGCAGCTGGATAGGGAATCCATGGAAGCGATGCTAAGTTCTAAGTTCCTAGACCCGTCAGTAGTGAAAACAACAAAGAAAGTAAGGAACTAATTGATGAGGGTACCTGGACGGAGGGGTTCGACTGATCGTCAAATACTCTGATATCAGTGATTTGTGCTGTTGAAGAAGAAGAAGAAGCGAAACAGCCGCTCCGCTCCGTATCGGATTTTATAGCACGTCTCTGTGACAGCAGTGCACTCCCACATGGATTGTGATAAGCGGAATAGGCTTGGGATGAAAAAAGTGATTTGAAAGAGAAAAGAAAATTATGACACCAGACGGTAGAGAAAAATAAACGGTTTAATGGATGGGTATTTCGGTAATTAGAGTTATTAAGTCCGAAAACTTCCAAGAATTACAAAAGCTAACCCTGGTTGAATCAAAATTTACAAAAATAGGGTTGCTAAGGAACCTAACCCTGTTACCTGGTTTTCTCATCTCCGGTGAACGGGTTCGTCCTCTTCTCTACCGGGAGGAAGATGGAGTACCCTTGTTTTGAGTTTTCTTTGTAACATGTAGAGGTGGGTAATCCTTCTCAAGGAAGCTTCGATCAAAGATGATGACATCAAAGGCCATGGAACCTTCATACCCGAAAACCAATAAATCCCCGATTTGAAGATCGTTGTCTCACATAAAATCAGTCCAATTCTCTTGGAAACAGAATCCTTTCAGCTTCACAATCCATGACTTGCCATGAAGACAATGATAGTTTTTCAATAAGAATGCTTCTCCTTCTTCACAGTTCTCTCCAACTAGGTACTGCCGAAATGCTTTAGGAATCACCTGCAATAGTAAACGTAATCAACTATATTTTCTTTTTTTTTAATTCAAACTAACTTGTTTTTGTAGAAGAGAATGTGTGCGTGTGTATGTTACAAGCTCCAGCCATTCATTTTTCTGTGGGCCAAGTGTCATAAAATTATGCCTGTGCGGAGGATCGAACAAAAATCCGTAAAACTAACACCTCTTACTGAAGGGGGTCATGGGTTTGCCAAGGCATATGTAATATCCCCATCCATCCCTATATTCATATAAAATGTATTAATAGTGCCTTTGTACCGAGAAAAAAATGGGTAATTTTCATTTGGACCCTACAGTTTGGTCTAGGTCACTTTAATTTCAAAATAAATTCTCTTTTATCTAGTTCTATGATTTTCGTAAATAACCAACTAAGGACAAATCGTCTTCTTTTTACCAAAATACCCTTATTTCTCTAGCTATTAAGATTCTGCCATATATGTTCATTCCAATCCAACTCTTTACATTAAAAGGGCAAATTATAATTGTAACTATAATAGTTTTATGTGTCTTTTACAGATTGCATACAGTTGGGCTTAAACTCTGGTTGCACGTTTTGGTGCCCTACGCCCCTATTAAAGCGTGCAACGCAAAGTTTAAGCCTCATTAAAGCGTGTACATGTGAAAAACTCTTTTTTATTTTATATTAAGGGCCTTCAAATTTCAAATTTCAAATTTCAAATTTACAAATTTATGCCTCAGTTAAAACTCCATAAAAATCTCATTCCCATCCTGCAAAAAAACCCTACTTTGAATAATACCAAAAAAGTATTGTCTTTGTGTAACACCATTTGGTTTGTCATGGCTGGATCTGAGTTCTAAGAGGATTGGATTAGGGTGATGAAAATTACAGCATTAAGGTTGGAGACAACGACTCTCTATTTTGAGCACCAAAACGATTAGATTGAAGTCAAGTTCCGAAGAGAAAAAGGAGAGATAAAGTTAAGACAAGGGAGGTAGGAACTCATGAGATGAGGAATTTACTTAAACTAGTGACCAAGCCCATCATAAAGCAGAGTGAAGAGGGAAACTAGCAAACTAAACCCAGGTAGAAAACACTGGCCTATTTGAACTGGCATGAATGAAGTAGAATCTTGTAAGCAAGCTTGTAGATACAGAAACAAGAAATGGAGAAATATAGGCCATGGCTGAGAGGACACGATAATGACTAGTAGATTTGTTCTTGTCAATGTTGTGTCTTCCTCCAACGCCGTTTAAATCAATTGAACCCAAGTCAACCTTAGATCTTTAACAACAAATCATATTATGTTGTTAATATGTTTAAAACTTATTAATATTATTTTATATAAATATCTGTTTTAATCGTGTCTTTTATCATCGATGGTTTTATTTAGTCTGACATCGGATTGAGAGGAGCTGATTATATAGTTTATATATAGTAAGGGTTTATGTAATATTAATTTGTGCGACACGAACCGAGCCTAACCCTGTTGTGACCCCTGCCATGATTATATATATATATATATATATATATATATATATATATATATATATATATATATATATAAATTTGTGTGACATGAACCGAGCCTTGATCCGGAAGGCCCTATTCCGGAAAACTCATTGATGATGGAAACGTGG